>NC_140964.1:95807354-95917354 GCF_056783735.1 Eptatretus burgeri | reverse complement strand
GCCACACCCATTGCTGACAGGTGTATAAAATCAAGCACACAGCCATGCGATCTCCATTGTGAAAGAATGGGCCGTACTGAAGACCTCATTGACTTTCAACGTGGCACCGTCATTGGTTGCCACCTTTCCAACAAGTCAGCCCATCAAATTTCTGCCCTGCTGGTGCTGCCCCAGTCAACTGCAAGTGCTGTTATTGTCAAATGGAAACGTCTCGGAGCAACAACAGCTCAGTCGCGAAGTGGTATGCCACACAAGCTCACAGAACGGGTTAGAACACAGAACACAGAACCCTGGAAGCAACGTCAGCACAAGCAGTGTTCATCGATAGCTTCATAAAATGGCTTTCCATGGCCGAGCAGCCACACAAAAGCCTACGATCACCATGCGCAATGCCAAGCTTTGGCTGGGGTGGTATAAAGCTCACCACCATTGGAATCTTGAGCAGTGGCAACGCGTTCTCTGGAGTGATGAATCATGCTTCACCATCTGGCAGACTGACAGACAAATCTGGATTTGGCAGATATGGACTGGGCAGACTCTGGGAAAATGTACATATTTAAAGTTGTGGAGGCATTTCATGTTTACGGCTGGCAAACAACTTTTTTAGATGTATTTATAGGTTCTAAATCAATCTAAGGGGTTTGCCCGGCTGTATTTTCAATTATTAACCCATAATCTTGACAAATCCAAGATGGCCACCATCGCTTATAGAAAATACCTGAATTATTGCATCTCTGGAACTACTTGACCAATATCAATGATGTTGATGTCTATATTAGGGTTTTCACACATGCTTGATCATTTGGAATAAGTTTTAAGTTGATTGTAGGTCAAGGTCATGCATTGGGGCAAAAGTCAAGGTCATATTTTGACCTCTTGGTGCAGAAATAAGCATATCTCAGGAAATAGACGAGGTCAATTTTCAGAAAATGTTAATGGTGGAGCCATATTCTGTTTACAGCTGACAAACAACTTTTTTATATGTTCAAAATCGAATTAGGAGGTTTGCCCAGCTGCATTTTCAATAGTTAACCCAAAAACTTGATAAATAAAAAATGGCCGTCACTAATACATAAAAAAATTCATTTTTTTCATATCTTTGGTGCCAAACATGGTAAGAACATAAATAAAACATGTTTGTATCTTTTTAGGTCCAAGGAATTCATTGAGACCATTATGTAGACCCCAATATGTTAAGAAATCAAGATGGCCACCACATTAGGGCAAATTTTTATCAATGACTGACCTTTAATGAGTGACTTTACTATATCATAATATCATGGTTCCAATGTGGGATATACTGACTGTAAATGAATACAGCTATAGTTATATTTTATCATTGATCAATGTAGAAGAGGGGTGCAGTTACCAAATTAGTTTCATAATGAATGGGAAATCATTACTGAATTTTTGCATATCAATAAAGCAGAAATGGCTGGCAAGACTGTTAATTTATAAACTGCTAAAATCAAATATCAACACATGCATGATGCATATCTTATAATGTTCATTAAAGCCTGTTACAAGCTGTAATGCTTCAAAACATGCACCACATTAAGGCCTAAGTCACATTTGCTCTACGGTGAGGATACGGCGGCCGTATGCCCTCTGCATTGACAGAAACGTGCGGCGGCCGCAGAGTTTCTGTGGTGGCCTCAGGGTGGCTCTACGCCGTTTGGCTATCTTTTACAGGCTGTAGGGGTCGCCGTGGAATTATAACGCGGAGTTATAACTTTTTTCATTTCTACGTTTGCCATAGCAATTCGACAAGCCAAAAACAAAAAAAAACTGGTAAAAAAAATAAAATAAAATAAAAATGAAGCCACTCGTGACCGTCCGTCTGGCCGCACGTTCGCCTTGGGGCCCCCCTGCGGTCGCCTTGCGGGCACCTTGAGGGTACCTTGCGTCTGCCTTGAAAATTCTATGGCCGCCGCAGGGCCCCCTTAAGGTCACCGTACGACATCAAATCAAAGACCGTACGGCAACCCCACGTTTTCGGTCTCCACAATTTCTAAATACGCTGTGCGGCTCCCCGAAAAATAAAAACATATGTGACTACTACATTGTGTGACCGTGGAAATACTGTGGCCACCGTATAATTGATAGTGGCCGTAGATTTTGGAGACCCCACGGCCGGCGTGGCAAATGTGACTTAGGCCTTAACACAGAATCCAGCATGGAAGAAGTCAACTCCAAAATGAGGTTCTCTTTATTGTGTCTTGCAAACATGACATGAGACAGTGAAAATAACGATCATGACAACTCCCTTTTCTTTTACAGAATAACTGGATAAAACGTCAACATTCTAAGTCATACTTTATGATCTACTGGGAACGATCATGTGCCTGTATAATGGCATTCTTAAAATTTCAGTGCCTTTAGCAACTCAATGTTCAATTGTCCTTGTCATATTTTAGAATAGACCTTTGATCCGATATGTGAATATAAACTTGAAAATTTAAGTTAAACACAGACGAGGCAGGTGAAAAGACTTAACTGATAACATTGATTAAAACTGCAAATGTTCTGGTTTACTTATATAATTATTACTTAATCAGATGCCTAATAAGAGTGTGGTCAGAGGTTACCAGCACTTGACCAACCGGTGGAGCATGGTCCTCAGCACCAGCTCTTATCATAAAATGAGATGCTTTTCCAGATGGGTGGCATTGAATCTCGTTGGGTTGTAACGGATTTTGGTTTAGCTATCAAACATTACAGATATATATATATATATATATATATATATATATATATATATATATATATATATATATATATATATATATATATATAATGTATCTAACATCACAAAATATAAACTTTTATATGTCCACAATTATATTGTAATGTTGCATTACTACGTGTGTGTGGAGGACTTAGTTTATGTACCATCAGGTAAAATGTTCCGATATCGGTCCTCATCCACTGTTAGAACAAGATGTTCCTGTTCCATCAATTGAGCTACATGCAACGCTCGCCTGACGAAACACAGCGTATCAATATCATGTGCAGGAGCCTGGATTATGGGTTAGTACCCCACTGATGTTTGCTCTGGATTGACCGTGCTTGCCTTTTGATTGAAGGAAGTCCAAAAAGGCATTGCGTCATTGTGAATGCCATGTCAGTCACATGGGCTTTCTTCGCTGACTGGCATTCATCCATCGATTGTGTAAACCAACCAGGTGTAATCTCATCATTGTATGGGCCTTCGGTGGTTCCACTGTTAGGTGCGGGTATTATGTCGTTCATAGCATCTGGGGTGTGCAGTGTTCCTGTCTTGGAAAACTTGATACCATCAAGTGGATTAACTTTGGGTGGGCATCTCTGCCATGCTACAACCTGGGTAGCATGAAAAGTTCCTTTTCCATCCAAAGTGGCTTCATTTATGTCCACATTGTCAGTTGAAAAATGAACAAAACGTCCTTCAACCAAGTTGGGAGGCACGACCGAGCCATTGTCATCCATGGTTGTTAGTGTTTTTTCAGCTAGTGCCGTGTGCAGCCTGATAACATTACGGTAACTCATCATGTGGCCAGCTTGATGAAACATGTCAACTATCTCCTTCGAACGTGTTGCTTGGTGAAGAGTACTTACCATTCCAATGTGTTTTGGGGTATGAATTTTGTCTCCGCTAGCAGTATAAATAAGATCTTGAGCAATGCTAAGTATTCTGGTTTGGCGGGGTGAATCATGCTTGTAATCACCATCACTGTTCACTTTATTCTCTAAGAGTTGCTGTCCACCCAATAGTAAGTTGAGGAACATGTACAGACTGTCTGGCACATAATCTATCACTCTGTCCTCACTGATTTCAATTCCATCAGGCTTCGGATGTGATAACATATCACCTCGTATGCATAGTGCAACATGCAGCATGGAGAGAAACGAGTCATCCGTTTGATGCTTGAATGTGGGAATAGTGAGCTTTACACCATCATCCTTCACCGTGTCAGATAATGGGATGTGGCGGAACTTGGTTGGGATGAGTAGTGTTCTGAGTTCTGTGCGTGCTTGATCATGGAGAACTATAACTTCATACACACCATCCACACGTTCAGCTAACTTATCTTTGAATGTGCTCCTTCGACTCATATATGATGATGGAATGGTGATGTCCGCTTCATTAGCTCATGTACAGTATCTTTCCCACACATCTGTAAGCTCTAGAATATCAGCATGTGATGCTAATTACTCAAGCTCATGACAAAGCCAAAGCAATACTACATCACTGGCATTTAGTGCTGATTTTCTTATTTTGTCAGTGCTCCGTTTGAATCTGACATGGCAGGTACTGTGATGTTTGCCATCAGCTGCTATGAGATCATTTACACAAGCCAGTTGTGTCCTCAAAGTCGGGTCATACTTGGCTGCTTCTAGGATTCGTTTGCTAACTTGCTTCTCCTGTACAAGGTGGACTTTTTCCTTGGTCTCTCGTTGGCAAAATATGCACAGGTTCCAGTTAATCTGTGTCACCTTACTTCATAGGAGGATTTTTTCTTCAAGGGTTGTGGGGGCTGAAGAACTACATTGAATTTGATCAAGTGTTCTCCCTGCAGCTTTCAGTCTTTCGAGTTTGTAAGCACTTGTACAGGAGGCACGGCATCCATTGTGACATGTTATTGATGGAGAAGAACATGCAGCTAACACATCAGGAAGCCGATCAGTTGCAGATCTAAAATTGTCATTCCGTAACTTCAGTCTAATTTGTCTTGCATTATGGATTGTCTTTAGGCCATCACATGTAGGTGTAACAAGGTGTTGTTTGTTATCTTCTTCACATATTATACATTTGTCATAATTTAACAAGACTCCCCGTGCTCTTGAAGCTGGATCAGCATCCATTTCTACAAGTCATATAGCCACATGCCTGCAAAGACAGATAAAACATATTAGTGTAGACCAGGTTCCTCGTGAGATACGCCTATTTCTGCACCAAGAGGTCAAAATATGACCTTGACCTTTGTCCCAATGGATGGCCTTGACCTACAATCAACTTAAAACTTATTCCAACTGATCAAGCATGTGGGAAAACCCTAATATAGACATCAATATCATTGATATTGGTCAAGTAGTTCTCGAGATACAATTATTTAGGTATTTTCTATAAGCGATGGTGGCCATCTTGGATATGTCAAGTTTACGGGTTAATTTTTGAAAATGCAGCTGGGCAAACCCTCTAGATTGATTTAGAACATATAAATACATCTAAAAAGGTGTTTGCCAGCCGTCAACATGAAATACCTCCACCATTAACATTTTCTGAAAATTGACCTGGTCTCATACCAGAACGCCACCTGTCCGAATGCATTGTGCCAACTGTAAAGTTTGGTGGCGGAGGAATAATGGTCTGGGGCTGTTTTTCATTGTTCCGGCTAGGCCCCTTAATTCCAGTGAAGGGAAATGTTAATGCTATAGCATATAATGACATTCTAGATGATTCTGTGCTTCCAGCTTTGTGGCATCAGTTTGGGGAAGGCCCTTTCCTGTTTCAGCATGACAATGCCCCCGTGCACAAAGCGAGGTCCATACAGAAATGGTTTGTCGAGATCGGTGTGGAAGAAGGTGATTGGCCTGCACAGAGTCGTAACCTGAACACCATGGAACACCTTTGGTATGAATTGGAACGAATGCCGACTGCGAGGCAGACCGAATCACCCAACATCAGGGCCTGACCCCACAATGCTCTTGTGGTTGAATGGAAGCAAATCCCCGCAGTAATGTTCCAACATCTCGTGGAAAGCCTTCCCAAGAGTGAAGGCTGTTATAGCAGCAAAGGGGGGGGGGGGGACTAACTCCATAGTACTGCCCATGATTTTGGAATGAGATGTTGGACGAGCACGTTTCCAAATACTTTTGGCCAAGTAGTGTATATATACAGTATATAACTTTTTTTAAAATATATATTTTTAAAAAAATTCAACATATAATTCAACTTAATATATAAAGACCCACCCACATCTCTCACCTGTGATGGAAAGGGAATAGCCAATTCAGCTCTCAACTAATCAACTAAACCCAGGTGGCTAGGATTATATAAATAATTGACACCTCCCACACTCCTCGAGCTGTAGAAACTGCATAAAGCAACCCAAGAAGGCCTACACAAGGTAAGTGCTTTGCTCTATCAAATCCTCCCCAGAGTTCCTCCACAGAGTTTCCCCAAGTGCTCAGATCTGAGGGCACTTCAATAAACTGATGATTTATCAAACGATGGTGAATAGTTGTCAAATATGGCTATGGACCCACCATTTATTATAAGAAATTTAATATGTATTGCCTATGACTTTGAAGTTGATTCACGATCCTTTGGAAAAAAAAAAATAAAAAAAGATGAAGTGAGTAAATGCTGAGGTGTTGAAAAAATGTGGGTAAATGCTGTTTATCTGCATTTATGCAGGAATACAGCACAGTGTGTCAGCCGTTAATACTTTTATGGTTACGTGTAGGCTAAGTGTTACTGGGTTAGTTCGTGTTAGTGCAGTGCAAGTGTTAGAAAGTGAGAACCGAAACATGTTAGAATGTCCAATGGAAATGAAAACTTTCCTCCGTGGGTGGGTTTTTAGGTGACAAATGAAATTTGATGTCATGGATGGTCCATCTGAAATTTCTGTACCGCATGTTTGACGTGCAGGACTCCTTTCATTCCCTGCACCATCAAATTGTTTATAAGCAAATAAGATCACCCTCAGAATCTCCGCCATGCTACCGGCAACAAAGTGAGCGTACTTGTGCAGAGTAGCAGCAAGCTATGCAGTGACGCTCAGTCTTTAAAGTATAATGGTAAGAACATCCACTCAAAACTCAATCCAGTGTGTGTGTGTGCGTGTTTGTGTGTTTATTTTAGTTCCATTATGAGCCATAAAACATGTACAGTAGTCTTAAAAAAAACATGAAACAAGGTAAATGGGTATGAACCGAGCAGCAGCAGCAATAGCAACTCCGTACGTATGCCGTACGGCATTCATACCAACTAAATTAAACAACGTATAATCCATCATCCATGTAATGAAAGTTTATGTCCACTTGCTTTTCTTTGTGAATTACTTCCTTTTACTCCACTAGACACATGTACGTGCGATCGGAGGCTCGGAGTTCAGCGGCGCTTTGGGCGGTGTATAACTTACACCTTTTGTCATCTCGGGTGTGATTTATTGACGTAGTTTGTGCTCCCTTTTCCATGCGACTCTGGCAGTCTTTGTTTATAAATATAATAATCACTTCCTACCAGACATTGAATGAAAATTAGACACAAACACATCACTGACATATATTTATTTTGATTTCGTGTTCATTCATTTGGCATCATTGCCAAAAAAGTCTACAAGCTCAAGTCTCAAGTCAAGTCTGAAATACAGTATTTAAGGCCAAGTCTCAAGTCAAGTTGCAAGTCACAAAATTTGCAAATTGAGTTCAAGTCGACTTGAGTCGTCATCTCTAAGTGTTAGCAATGCTTGCCACCTTTAGGAATGGAGTTATGCATTGAATAAAGGTTGCAATTGGGCTGTAAGTGTGTCGGGAGCAATATCACATCTCACACTTGAAGCCATTCCCAGTAGAAGTCATATATGAGGCCCCAATATGTAAGATATAAGCAATCCATATATACTCCATATATAATCTGATGGCAACAAAAATTGGAGAGGCAATGGGATACGTCATTCATGCGTAAAGACTCATTCAAACACCTTTATTAGCTAAAGATCATTGAGGCCTATAGCTAGTGGCCTACCTAAATGCTTAGCTTGCCATGGTGGTTCGGGTCTGATAGACTGCAGAGTATGCGATAAACATTGAATGCCTCAAGGACATTAAGTTTATTTTTGCGATGAGCATAGAAAGGACAAAATCACACTAAATAGCATGTTTTAGGACGATGTACAGCTATGTTATCATTGTTCTAGAAAGAGCCGGTAAATTGTTTCATGAATCATGAACGGTGTGTGCAATTTGTTTTCAAAATGCAGTCCTATTTCACTTAACTCTAACTTAACTGCACATATAATCACCAAATTCACAGAACAAACCAATATGATGTCACATTGGAGTAACTCTCACCCTGAGCTTTGCCCACTCAAATAACACAATGCGATCTTCATATGACAAATGCAATGTAAACAAAAGCGAAGTTTATGTTTTAATATATACAAAACTTTTGGTGAAACAATAGAAAAGATTAACAGCAACCAGACAAAAAAAAATCATTTGTATAAAGTACTATATAGAATTAACTCAGTGGTGTAATGGTTAAAGCATGCACTCTGAGTCTAGGAGGTCAGTGGTTCAAACCCAGGCTGAGTCAAATCAGACTATATTAAAAAATAGTACTTGCTGCTTCCTTGCTTGGCATTCAGCATGCAAAAGGATAGGACATAGACAAACTGTGCTGGGAGGACAATGGCAAACCACTCAGTATAACCTTTGGCAACACCAATGCATTGTAAAGAGTATATGGTACAGGTTTAAAAAATAATAGAATTAAGAAGAAGATTGTATCCAGCAACCATTTTAAATGTGTTCATTGATCATCTGAACGTTGAAGTTTTAAACATGGAACTGCAGTTTTGGGACATGAAGGAAGCGGTTAACCGTTCCATCTTGAATTCCCCTGTACAGCAGGCAATGGTTATGGGACAGTTCTGATATTTCCCATTAGAAGTATAACCTACCCATCTGGTATGTATCAGTAAATGTCACCAGGGATTCATGAACATAACCACAGGAGCTAAGAGAAGCTTGCTGTCTTTCCTTCGCATGGTATGGTGCATGTGGATTATGCAATGAGAACATAATCCCCTTTTGTCGCAGGCATAATTGAAAAAGATTTTTTAGAAACATTTTATTATTTTCATTCAGTTTTTATCCACTATACCTGTAATAACTTCAAATCATTATTTTAATTCAGAGTGTATGAGGCTTGCGGAGAAACTTATAGCACCGGACTTACATTGCATAGTGAGTGTGGTCGTGGTCGTAATACATTATAATCAAGCTTATCGGGGCACCCATGTGGCCTTTTTATGGGCAAATAGCCCTAGTGGTGCCCATCTCCTCTCCATGCTTGGTTTTCTGAGTAGTTGTGGGAAATGAACCCGTACCAAAGAAAAATAAAGACTTTACACACTCCACCACTGAGTCAATTGTGTCAGAATAATAATATTATGATGTACCAATAAACACACTTTTATATTAATTACAATGATATTAGCAAGCATTAACATGCCCTTTTATGACTAAATAAGACTATGAGATATCAGTATACTTTTGCAGGAAAAACAATAACATGAGGTGACAATAGACAAACCAATGCAGTATATTTGATGTATGTTGGAAATGACGGCATCGTGAACCATGGGTTATTGGAAAAAACAAAAACAGCACAAACATGCAAACATGTACTATTTCATGTGTAAAACTGCTAAACATTTCGATGAAAATATACTGTACAATAAGGAAAACTCACCATTGGGGTTAGTTATGACAACTCACTGAATAAAAAGGCATATGATCCACGATAATGTCGTGATATTTAACACATCCACATTGCTATTTGTCTTAGGTGCAGTTTCATCATCTTCATATTAAAACACACAATTTGGTGTCTGTATCTCTGTGGCCGATGCATTCGGTCGTTATTCATCCAATCACAACAAAGCGTGCCAGCAGGCCAAAGGGTCAAAAGACAAAGGTTGTGGCTACTTGGAGGAATTCACGTTTCATTGTGTTTTCTGGGAAAACACCATGTTAAGGTTCATAGATAGCAGCTAGAGCATCGTTCCATGTTATCACGGTGTTTTCCCATGGCCACTTCCAATAACAACAACAATAATCATGATCATAACATATAATTGTGATATTCATTTAAAATAGTAATAATAATTGGCAATAGAATAAAAGCATAATAACATGACCAACCCCCACCCCTATGTATTATGTCAATAAATAAAAAATATCAATGTAATATATAAAGCTCATTATAACCACTCACTCACTCACTGACTCATTGACTCACTGACTGATATTAAAGATCGGTACCTTCTGGGTGACGTAGAAAGCTGAAATTTTGTGGGCCGATGGACATCCAAGCCTGTACACTGGGAAAAAAAAATCACAGAAACATTGAAAAGCATCCAAAAATGAAAATATAATTAAATGAAAATGAATAAATGAAAAAAAATGTAGGTGAGCAACCCGAGACGATGGTGAACATGGTTCGTTATTGCTAACAATTTGTAAGCATACCCCACTAGGAAATTAATAAAGACATTAATTAAATTGGCAGTTCCAACCATTACAATGAAGTAAAAAGCAAGATAGAAGATAAAGAATTCAATATAATTGTAAGTCCAAAGTGACAAAATCTTAAAATGATTAAAAAGTGCAGGATTTTAGGAGATGCATTCACACGACCAGGTAAGTGATGGCAAGGGAAGCTGTTGGACGTACATGCTGTGTGATGAACTCCCCAGCCTGTGTGCATTGCCAGATACCCTATCTGCTCTTCCTGTTCCCAGGCCCATGCATGATCGGTGCTTGCAGTGCGAGTCGAGCCGTTTTCAGCACAGCACATCGGGATGGGTTTTCCACGGTCCATCATAAACCTTTGCCTCATTCCAGGAAAGCACTGGTGAACTGGTACGAGAAGCTTCTGATGATTCTATAGTTTTCATCACTTTGTTCACTTACTCTTTATCATTTATTTGTGATTGATTTCAAACTATAATGTTTTGTTTCATCAACATGAACAGACAACTCCGCACAAGATGGATGAAATGCCAGACATAAGCAAAGAATAAATAACCGGTTAAATTTTGGTAATACATTTCAACTGGGGATCGTAAGGGTGTTTATGCAGCATACAAAAACAGGGAATCTACCTGGACTCAGTTTGATACCGTCGATATACTTCTGTTGGGGTGGGTTACAGCTCATGGCACCTGGAGATGCATGTAACAACTGGTAACCTGACTCGTCTGGACGATGAACAGAACATCTCTGACAATGATCATCATTACTATGGCCTAATGTTCCAATATTCCGGATGCTGTTGTGTAAAGTCCGAGCAAAAAAGTGAATGTATAATAATCTTGACTTTCCATCAAAGAAAGTTGAAGTATTAATGAACTAACACTCAGGGTGAAAGAATGAATATTTATTGAATGAGGGCAGGTGTTTGATTGCTTTTGTTGATGATTATATTTTTTGTCATTTCCATATAAGTAGAGAAATTGCAACAAAGATCTCACTATCGCTAAAGGTGACAATGCTGGGTGTCGCAGCTAATGACCGGAAATACCGAGCCAGAAATATGAACAAAACCTTCTCAAGGGAAACCCACCTGGGGGATGACAAACCAACAGAAATAAGCCACAAACGTATTAAATGATCATTTTAAAATCAAAGGAACAAGTTTGACTCCTGGACTTAAATAATGTATATTGTGACAGTACAAAAAGACTGTTCAGCAGTGTAACATAAAAGGAAATGAAAACATTAAAAGCTCATATTTAAACTGGTACAATACGCTATTACAGAAGTATAATCTATTTTGTGAATACATTTGATAACCCTGAGTCAAACAAAACAAAAGCTTTTCTGTTGATATGTGTAGTGGTTTATTGTTAAGGACAAATGACTATGTATCCCAGACTTATTGGGTTCAAATCTCAATGATGGCCGCAATGTTGAGTATTTGGATTCAAAGCTTGTTATTGTGCTTCTTCTAGTGGAAGTTAACATGTTGCTATCAGACTGGAGCTAAAAACACATCTTTTCTGTATTAGAAATGTAGACTTATGGGGGAGCGAGGTGACAAAGGGTGAAGTGAAACACAGTGATGGTAGAGCAAGAGTTCGACACAAGCAAGATAATGAATGAACAAGAAAAAAGGAGTGAGAGGAGGGAAAGAAAAGCAGCCACCTACAATTATGTGAGAGTGTTGATCGAGGTTGGATTTATGGGGGTAGAAATGATCATTGGTTGTGATGGGGGATGACTTGTGTTAGTGGTGCACTGCTTGTTTGAAGCCATGGGGGATAATAGTATTGAATCATATCTGGAAGGCAATTCCATAAATGGGAGAAAGGACGAACAAAAGAGTGTTGGTGGTCAGAAAGCCTGGATTTTGGGAATTTATTCTGAGAGGGTTAACTAATAGAATAAAGTATGCATCCTGAGAGTTGGGTAGGTTCAGAAGACTGTGAGAGAGAGAGAAAGAAAAGGTAGGAGCAAAACTGGAGAGGCAGAGAAAAGCCAATAGGCAACTGACCTTCATCATCTTTGATGTGAGAGCAACAGGCTTCTGCTTGAACTGCCTCAGTGGGGGAGACGTTGATAATGTTGAGAGCTTAAGATTCAACAGATTTCAGGAAACATTTTGAGAACTCCCTTATAGGCTGGCAGATTCGATAGAATATTCAATCCTATTCTCTAGAATTCTGTAGAATCTTCAAGCCCATAGGTGAGAGCAGTACTCCATTTATCTATGGACAAAGTCCTTGTGAACTGTGAGTAGTTCTGATCTTTCAAATAAAGACTTAAAACAATGGAGAATTCTCAACCCTAACCCTAACAGCTGGCTTTGGAAGCCAGATTTTCTCTGTGATTGGCATTGGAGAGGTTAGGTTTAGCAGATTTCACTTCGTCCAGTGGCTGACCAAGATAATTGATAGGTTGTTTCACAGTCCGTCGAGAGTGACAAGGTGAGACTGAGATTTGCCAGGAATGAAAGACATCTTGCATTTATCAGGCCAGCATCCAATCAATGAAAGATCAACAGAGAGTGATGCAGCTGCCATCTGGCTGTCAGTGTGATGTGGTTAATGTTTGGCACAATGTGAAGTCCTTGCACAAAGGAAGAGTGGGTTTTTAAGAGCATTGGAGAAGTCATCTTTCTTGCTGAGGAAAACAACTGGGCCCAACATCATGCCTTGGTGGATTTC
Organism: Eptatretus burgeri; assembly: GCF_056783735.1. NCBI lineage: Eukaryota > Metazoa > Chordata > Myxini > Myxiniformes > Myxinidae > Eptatretus > Eptatretus burgeri. The sequence continues at coordinate 95,904,413 of NC_140964.1, read as the reverse complement.
ATCCGACACTGGGAGAGAAAAGGAGAGGACACCGTTTCATTGATAGCAACACAATGAATGTGTCAGTGGAGGAAGGTGGTTATGTCTGCCACAGTCAGCGATCTTCACGTACCGAGCTGTCTAATGGATGTCAGTCTGTCTAATGCAAGGGGTACTGTATGTATGAGAAGATGGTCCTCAATTCATGTTGAGACTTAGCACCTCCAACCATTGCTGAAGAAGGAACATCGTCATACACATAGTTCAGTGAAATAAACTGATGGTTACGCATCAAGTGGTTTCAAAAGAGGAAATATGACATCAGCACCAATTGTCGATTCCATCACTATGTTCAGAATTGGGAGTAATCTTACTGGTGTATAACTGATATGATCTGTTTTTGCACTTTTCTTGTGGATGGGAGTGATGTGTGCTAACTTTCAGGCAGATGGGGGTTGGTGAAGGCAGAGACAGGAGAAGCAAGCGGAGGAGAGAAGGATTTTAGAGCATTGGCATTTATGCCATTTAACCCATTGTCAATGCATGATCGAGGCTGAACAGAGCTTCTCGAGTGAGAATGACATGCACTATTCCAACCAAAATCGGGTGTCCAACCACAAATTGAGACATTCTGCCTTATCTCAAGCAGAGTCTGTGGTGATTCAATTTGGGTTGAGTGAGGGGATGGAGGAGGTAATGGATGAACTTGATAAGGTCCCACAGATTACTTTGAGTGTGGAGACTGGTGGAAACCTTCAGCCTTTTGATTAGCAAGATCAGAACATGATGTTTTCTGTCCTGCCGAAGGATGAATACATTCTGTAGCTGTTCTGAGCTTTACGGAGTGAACTACAGATTTTGTCAGGCACGTTAGTCTTCCACATTGAGAAGTCAAACCTTTATATAACTACAATCGGGAGTGAAGCATTCACATCAGGACTGCAGTGACTTAAAGAGAAGGTCTTTGACCTTATCAAAACCACTGGGGATAAGCACAACATGATGCTTATAAGCATCACCATTCACATCCATAAATCAAATAAGAATCCAAAAACATAACCCTAATATAAGTTCAATATGTACAGGGTGTTTATAAAGTATCTATTTCAGTGAAAAGGAATTAGAAGGGTAAAATTAAAACATAATGTAATAGAAGGCATACATTTGATGAATACCTAAGCATATGATTCTATATCAGCACCATCAGCATCTCTGCAGAGCTCAAATGTGTGAGCCCCATTGTGGAACGTATTTTGGAAAATTTCAGGGATTATTTTGAAAATCATGAATTCACTGAAATAGATACTTTATCCATCCATCCATTGGGACCACACTCAGTGCAGAGCGTTGGTGCGGCCTCTGCAGTCTCCTTGGCTATTGGTCACAATACAGGATGGGTCTCCACTCCGACACAGACTTACTTAGCCTGGTGTTGGCTCAGTGGTTAGGGTGGCGGCTTGGGATCCTCGGGTCCTGAGTTCAAGCCCCGTCGGCCGCTGAATTAATACACCAGGGGGGTTGACTCAGCCTGTCATCCTTCCAAGGTCGGCGAAATGAGTACCAGTTCCAATGTGTGTACTGGTAGAGGGGTACTGCGTCAGCCACACAGTCGCGCTTCAAGAAATGATAGCTACCCCGGCAGCTAATCTGCCATATGACCACCACCACAGAGTTACTTTATAAAATCGGCGAAGGAGGAGTCGCGTGACCTTGCAAATGCGTGAATCATTCAAAAACTGAACATAGTACAAATACAATCCACACATCGATTTAAAGGTAATTTTACTGCTCATCGAAGGACATAACTCTCAAGGGTGAAAAGTGTTTCTAGAAAGAAAAAAAAAGGTTACTATCATAGTTAACTTCACCAAATATACACCACAAAAATACATGCACGCATAGTTTAAAATAACCAAGTTAACTTCGTGATTTGATTGTTGATGGTAAATTGATCATCAATGTTTGATTACTTTCATCGTAGATGTCTCAACCTGAAATGAGCAATTTTTGGGGAGTGCGTATTATTGGTAGAAACACGAATTCAGTGTAAAAATTCAGTGATGAAATATCTGAGTGGGTGGAGCAGGTAACCTCGGCAAGCATTTATTATTATTATTATTATTATTATTATTATTATTATTATTATTATTATTATTATTATTAATGGTTTCTGGTCACTGTCACAGAAATATTCAATCACAAAGGAGATATATTTCATTTTTCAATATTACCGATATCTCCGACCTCTTAATGATGTCTTATCTGAGGGGCCACTTAAAAATTACATACCTAACGTGTGAGGGTTGGGATTTGGAATTTTGCAGGGGTGGGTGCATGTCCAAATGTTGTTGAGTTTTACACTTGCAGGGGGGTTGGGGGTTGTTTCCAGAGCCATTATGTAATTACCTTTTTCATTTCATTTTAAAACAAGATGTAAAAGGACTTTTTGGACGTCTCTGGGTGAGCTTTCCCACAACTTTGAATGGAGTTCTGATTGAGCGTTTCTCCATTAGCCATGGCTTTGCCAAGAGATCTTGGCAATCCAGATACCTGAATTTCACTGTAAGCTGGTTGATGTCGATGGAAGAAAAAGAAGTAACACGACCTTGCTGAAAAGAGGAAGAAGAGGCTGCAACAGGAATATAGGTTGTCCATCTCTACATATATAAAACCTAAATGTTATTTTGTTTGTGACCTTAATGCTTTGAGCTCCCAAAGTTAATTAATGATGAAACTTTCTTCGATCAGATTTCTAACCACGATGCACCTAAATGGGTAGTTTAAACGGTCACGAGGAGGTCATTTGGCCCATTATTGCCATGTTGCACTCAAGAGTTAATTTATTTACTAACATGAGGTAATTTCTTTACAACAGCTTCACTCCTTTACACCCTGTAGGGCCTGTAGAGCCCATCGCACACATTACACCCCTAAGACTCTTAAATACCCACTTAGACCCTTTTGAGATGTATTGACCATCTTCAACCCTTTTCATACTTTTCAGACCTTTAAAGAACTTTTGGACAATTTCAGACTATTTGGACACCTCAGACTGCCTTTTCTCTTTCACTCTTAGACCGCTTTAAACATTCAGACCCATTTCAGACCATGGGACCCTTAAAACACTTTAAGACCCCATGTTTGACCTTTTAAGACCCATAAGCCACTTTAGACCCCTCTACGAAGCCTGGTGTTGGCTTAGTGGTTCGGGTGGCGGTTTGGGATCCTAGGGTCCTGAGTTCAAGCCCCGCTGGCCACTGAATTAATATACACCAGGAGGTTGACTCAGCCTGTCATCCTTCTGAGGTCAGCAAAATAAGTACCAGTGTACTGGTAAGGGGGACACTGCATCAACGGCATAGCCGCATCCCAACGAATGATGCAACCAGCAGCCACAGGCTGCACTCAACAGTGAGAAAAAGACCCCTCTACACCCTTTAGAAAATCTGAAAAGATTCCCCGGAAAATCATTTTTGACACCGTTTTTCATGCACCATTTGCGCTGCATCACAATTGGCGATGACAGATCGAAACTGATGTCCAAAAGAGAAACTGATGTTGAAAATTGAAACTGAAATGACTGATCTACGGATCATTGAATGGGAAACCAGAATGAAAACGCTGTGAAAAATACTGAATGGAAATTGCCAAAAGCAAAACTATGTGGATTATATAGAGAGGCGGCAAGTTGGGGACTGAATTAGCGATGTGGAGAGGGATAGGTGCCTGTTGGTGGTCGGTTGGCATGGAAAGAACTTTGGTGATCTTCCATCAGGCGGTAGGCCTAAAACGTGCTAAAATTAGTTTCCCAGCCTACATTTCATAACATCACCACCACTGCCAAGTCGTAATCGGAGGTAAAACAAGCATGGATTGGAAATCTTCTCTGGTGGAATGGAACGAGGTGCCAAGCTTACCAGCTCCACCTACTGCGACATCTGCAAATGAACATTTACACTGAATTCCCTTTTCTACCAATACAGACATTTGAGGTGCGACATTGACGAGCCTATCAGTGATGGGTACCCTGCTAAACATTATATATACATTGTTATGGTTTTAGAAAACTTACCCCAGGGAGAGAGCATACATGGACACGTCGGTGATCGGAGGATAAGTTATTATCCCGCCCCCCGGAGGGAGGGAGCCGGATATTGTAATCATCCGGTTTGTTTGTCTGTCTGTCTGTTAGTAACTTTATGGCAAAACGGCTTTAGCAAACACTATCAAATGTAATCCACAGGTGGGCAATGAACCTTGGACGACCCCATTAACTTTTGGGTCCAATTGGATCAAAGGTCAAGGTCACGAAAAGATCAAAATCGTTTTTCGCTCATAACTTCGTCAAAAACGATCTGATTTACTTCAAACGAAGCTTATAGTGAACCTTATTCTATTTCTCACTTATAATCCTACCCATTCCTATAGTGAAAAATGCATATTTGTGAAGATCGGTAGGGTCCGAAGTTTTGGGGGTCATGGTCATCGGTCAAAATTACAAATTTTCCATTAAAACTAAAACATGGTTACAAAAATACAACTTTACGGGAAAACGCCTGGCTCAAACACTGTCAAATTGTATCCACAGGTGGGTAATGAACCTCGGACGACCCCATTAACTTTTGGGTCCAATTAGGTCAAAGGTCAAGGTCAGGTCACGAAAAGGTCAAATTCGTTTTTCGTTCATAACTTCGTCAAAAATTGTTTAATTCACTTCAAACTAAGACTAAGATATTCCTTATTCCATTCCTTATAATCACCATTCAGGTTAAAGATGTAACAAATTTAAATTTGATCCCCAAAATAACTTTATGCCTTAAATGGGTTGGATTTGTTGTGCCTGGCACCACTTGTTTCATTAGTCTTTACATAGATAGTCCTTGGTGCAGCCTGGTGTTGGCGCAGTGGTTAGGGCAGCGGCTTGGGATCCAAGAGGTCCTGAGTTCAAGCCCCGTTGGGCCACTGAATTAATACACCAGGGGGTTGACTCAGCCTGTCATCCTTCCGAGGTCGACGAAATGAGTACCAGTATACTGGGCCGGTGTATACCCCGGTTAAAATAGGTGTACCATGTCCCTGTGTCATAAGAGGCGACCAGGGTTGCGTCAGGAAGGGCATCCGGCGTAAAACATGTGCCAAATCACTATGCGGATCATTCGGATGATCCGCTGTGGCGACCCCTAATGGGAGCAGCCGAAAGAAGAAGAAGAAGAAGAAGAAGAAGATAGTCCTTGGTGCCTTGTCAAAGTGCTGTTTGGGGAGCATGCATCAGCTAGGCTGTATCTGTCATGATTGATGTATTCACCCCCCCCCCCCTCCACCTCTCCACCACCTAAGGAGTGACGAATCCTTAGTCTCATAATAAGATTGTTGACCGGTGTTACCTCAATTATCATTGAGGTCAGCTGATTGGACACAGCTACAGCAACTCCTTGAGTATGGTAACCATAAGAGCGACCAGACCAATAATAGGTGTAACCACCTGCCATTATCTCGCCGCAATCCGGTCTCCGAACCTCAGAGTGCTGCAATACCGAGGTCCAAATGCTTGAGCTTAGATGATAACAGAGACAGGTGATCATCCTCCCTTAGGGATAAGACATTCCAGGCACCCACCCAAAGGGACCGCCTCAAGTTAACCCAAGCTGAATGTCTCAACTCGGTGTTTGCAGCGAAATCTTGTGTCCTAAACCCATCACTTTCTCTACCCACTTTACCCAGTCACACCCAACTGTCCCTGGACTCTGTATCCTTTTCTCCTGACAAGGTGGAGAGCTTGCTTTCAAACCTCGAGTCAGATTCTGCAACCGGTCCAGACGGCATCAGCCCACGTGCCCTCAAAGCCTGCTCTTCTGCTCTTGCTCACCCTCTCTCTGTTCTGTTCACCCTCTCATTTGCCCAAGGTCATCTGCCATCTGCTTGGAAATCTGCTAACATCACTGCCCTGCTTAAAAAAGGTGCAAAAACAGATCCCTGTAACTACAGACCAATCAGCCTTCTCCCAATCATCAGCAAGGTTATGGAATCCATCATCGCTTCAGACATGAAATCCTTCCTCTTCTCCAATGGCTTGATTTCCAATCATCAATTTGGTTTCAGACAAGGTCACTCTACCCTGGATATGCTGCTTCTGCTGTCCCAACAATGGATGGAGGTCCTCAATGCCAGACAGGAAATCCGAGCCGTATCCCTGGACATATCACGTGCTTTTGACACAGTCTGGCACCCTGCACTACTCACCAAACTCTCTTCCCATGGTATGCAAGGCCATCTCCACTCATGGCTCGCAGACTTCCTCTCCTGTCGCAGTCAACGTGTGGCCCTAAATGGAGTTCTTTCATCCCCTCTTCCTGTGCAGGCTGGAGTTCCTCAAGGTAGCGTTCTGGGCCCTGTTCTTTTTCTGGTTTTCAACAATGATCTCTCGGACTCCCTGGAAAATCCTCTATTTCTCTTTGCCGATGACTCCACCCTCTGCCGTACCATCTGTCATCCCTCAGACCGGCAAGCAGCAGCTTCTTCGCTCACTGCAGATCTGGATAAAATCCAACACGTGGAACATGTCTTTCAATCCAGACAAATCTCACACTCTCACTGTCTCTTCGAAAGGACCGTTTAGAAAACCCCCCCATCCACTTTCTCAAGAATCCTCTGGAAGAACTCTTTTCTTTCAAGCTTCTGGGTCTCACTATCTGCCATGACCTTTCCTGGGAAAGTCACATTTCAAACCTCGCCTCAAAAGCCAGTCGCCGACTGGGAATCCTCCGTCGTGCTAAGTCCTTCCTCAGCCCTCTTGAGCTCCTGACCACTTACAAAGCTTTTGTCCATAGCCTGATGGAGTACTGCTCTCCCCTCTGGGCTGGTGCTCCTGCCTCCCACCTTTCTCGGCTTCACGCTGTTGAAACCAGGGCATTTAAGCTCATCAGCATCTTCCGCAATGAAGCTGAGTCTTTGGGCCTCTCACTCAATCACCGCAGGTTGGTCGGTGGTCTTTCTGTCTTCTACCGACTCCTCTTCAGCCTTGACCCCTTGCTCTCTCTGCGATTTGTCCCCACCACATTTCCACAGGGCGCTCAAGGTCTGCCAACAACCCCCTTCTGGTAAAACTACCAAAATCACGAATCACTGCTCATCTTCACTCTTTCATTCCTCTTTTTTCCCACCTTTGGAATAAACTTCCTCACTCTATTCTTTCCCATTCTTCCCGACAGGCTTTCAAAACAGCTGTTCACCACCACCTCTTATCTTCCCCCATCCAAATCCTCGATCTTTTCTACCCCAGATAATCCACCCAAGCCCACTTCCTTCAATTCTCCTGCTTTCCTTCCTGAAAGTCCCTGAAATGTCCATCTTCTCTTCGCCATGTTCCCCGTCCCATCCCCATCCCTCTCCCTTCCACAGTTCACCTAATGTGTCTGTTCCCCACTGTTTTGTCCCTTCCACTCCCGCCCCTCTTGTCTCATGCCCCCTTGCTGTGAGTTGTGTGTTAGCTCTCATACGAGCCTTGACAAGGTATACAAAAAAAAAGCAGACCGCCGTCTGGTGGACGACACCTCAGCACCACTCCGACAAACTCTCCCGCAATCTGACCCGGGAATGTTACCCCGTGGTTTCCCTCCTATCATAAAAGATTGGGGGTCCCGAAGGCTTTGCCCCAATCCCGTCATCCTGTGAGCTGCCCTGCGAAAGGAAGCTGCACAGGAGGTATTCCCACGGAGTGGGTTTTCAGATTTTTTTTGTGTTTTGCGGAATGAAGGGTTTTATGGTGGCCGGAGTGCAAATCCTGCCACCAACCTCCTAATAAAAAGTGACCCAACTGCAGGAGGACGTCCACAGACACAGTTGGGCTCTAGATATGGATGGCCGTTGGCTCACAAGGAGCTCCTCCGCCCTTTGACAGGTTTTGTTTTTAATCCTGCTGTGTGTCCATATCCAAACACCCTCCTCACCACAAAACCTGGTGGAGGGGATGGTTTAGTCGCCAACCAGCCGACCATGGAACAGGTTTGTACAGGTTTACATGGTACCTGTAGCAAGTCACAGATCTAACCTGACCTGGCTGTAAAACCATGGCCGTGAACTGTAAAAGCATGATGGGAAACAATGTTATCCGATAGTTTTGTGGCAATTTACCTTGGGAGCTCAGAGGAGTGGGGTCACAAACAAACAAACCTTTCGCACACACACACACACACACACACACACACACACACACACACATATATATATATATATATATATATATATATAATTAGATGAGCTGGATACGCATTATTTCAGTAAATTAAAATGAAATTGCTTTGCTGTTACATTTCCAATTGGTGTCGTGGCCTGACTTCTTGCCTCATAACCCTGAGTTTTACATATCCATTGTACAATGTGAATTTTTTTCTCGAGAAGGCATCTGTTTTTTACATATTCAAGAGGTGTTTGCAGATGTGGGGTTTACGGTGGAGGGTTAAATGGGATGGGGTATGGAGGAGATGCTTTGTGGTCTTCATCATTTGTAAACTGAATGCCATGCAGAAGTTCTTTGAGTGGTCAAAAGAGAAGAAAATGAAAACATTTCAAGTGTGAACTGCATGAGGGATGATTTAGGACTCGCAAACTCATCTTCGCTGGAGTCATAAGTGTCACATGCGAGGGCAAGTATTAGCGTACATTCAAGCCAAGTTCTCATTTTGGAATACCTGATCATCGTCTGCACCTTGCTCGTTTCATTGTATTGTGGAACAAGTCGTCGTATTCCTTTGCATTGGTATGTTTCCCCACTTTCAATAAATTCAGCATGAATTAAACTGTTCAGCTTACAAAACACTATTGCTGTAAACATTACGACAGATGGTTGAACTTTGAATGTTTGTGGTGGTGCGGCTGGCCAATGATGTGTCCACTCTATGGAGAGCTTGCTTTGACTCCAACATGAAATGATGGACCCAGAAAGGTCTCATCATGTGTCCCAATCTTCTTAAATAAATAACTTCCCTCCCACGAGTGGCATTACCATAGCTCGGCTGCAAACGCCGCACGACTTTCCTTTTGAACAGTCTCCTTTCACAGCCAACTTGCACTAACATTGTTGAATTTCAACAGAGAAAGATATTGTTTCCACAATTCAAACAATGAGATACAATAACTCTTCGATTCAAAATATGGTTCCAATCAATCAATCAATCAAACAGTTTCTTCAATAGTGCTATTCATTTTGTACTAAATTCTCCATGTGCTTTCAAAAAAGGAAATGGTGAGAGCAGTCGAAAATAACTAAATAAAAAGCTTCTCGAAATGTATCCACCAAGCAAGTTTAATATTTGCTCATCACATCATTTGGATGCATGTGAGAATTATCAAGATTGCTCAACAATTCACGGCCATGTTTGTATGCACTGCACCATTTAAAACTCAACAATGTGCATCATCAAACTGTGCAGTTGGTCTCCTGCGAATTGAAACTGCTTGGTTGTTCTCTCCTTCACAAATACCATAATGATACACCTTGCTCCACAGCACATGCGACTATGTCTGTTTCTAAATTGGTTTTACTCACAATCATTTGGCACATGATGATATCACTCCCTTTACTATAATTGATCACGCAGTGTCGAGTATTTTTGCACAACATTTCAGAAATGGAGCTATTATAATATACTGGCAGAGGACCAACCCGACGGGTGATGTTGTTCCAAGCATGCAGCACATTCTTTTGACGCACCTATATTTTGGCCGTGTATAGACAAATGACAGCTGTGGAGGGCAAACCCCCCCCCGCCCCCCAAACAACCCAAGTTACATACACGAAGCAAAAACATACATACTGCTTGCAATTCAAAACACCTTACTGCACTGGAAGACGTGGGGACAGAAATACTGTACTGTAAAGGGTGGGGTCTTGTAATACCGCACGATACACATTTACATGGAGAATTTGCTCCAGTTCATTGGCCTTCAAGCCTCCGAAGTTTTTTGGGGGTTTTTTTTTTCCCCCAGAAGCGATCAAGTAATATGGACCCATAGATCAAGATCAAGTATTGTGAAGATCATTGTTGAGGTTGTAGTGATTTGTTGTCATCAACACAAATTTAATAATTACAGTGTTTACATGTGTGCCTGTTCTTAAAATGATTGCTTTACACAGATTTATTACAACACCTCCGCGTTCAGGCCTCGAGCAAGTATGGTGCTCACACACTGCTGCGATCGAGTCATATGTATCGTGAAGATTATATGAGGCCCGGAGAGGAGTGATGTAAGCGACATTTTTTAATGATATGATGATGATCGGCTCGGATGATAGGGTAAGGGTTAAAATAGTGTTATGTGGCATTAACTCCAAAATGGCCGATGTTGCCCTTATATCACTCCTCCTCGCGGCGCCTCATATATTGAGGTCATTTTATGTACTTAAGTTAATCACAGAAAGTGTGTTTTCCTTTTTACGTTTCTCTCCTTCCTCTAATCCTCCCCTTCTGTGTACGACCCATCTGCTGATTTTAAATTGTAATCAACCACATCACGAAGATTGGCATGGTAAGATGCCCACTGGAGCACTTCTGGAACTCCCAAGGGACCACTTTTTGTAAATATCTCAACCTACTTTACTTGTATTATGAATATTACCGCAGACCACCAAAAAAGACCGCTGATGGGCAGAAACAAATCAGATGGAAAATACAAAGAGAATGGCAATCTACAAGTCACTTGAGACTCAACAGCAGACAAAGGCCCAGCTTGAGGATCAACGTGCAAGACAAGCAGCCTTCAGGTCAGCTGAGATTAAAGAGCAGCCACGAACTTGGCTTGAGGATCAACGGGCAAGACAAGCAGCCTCCAGGTCAGCTGTGTCGACACAGCAGACACAGGCTTGGCTTGAAGATCAACATGCAAGACAAGGAGCCTCCTGGTCAGCTAAGACTACAGAGCAGACACAGGCTTGGGTTGAGGATCAACATTCAAGACAAGTGGCCTCCAGGGCAGCATGTTGGGCATCCTGAGAAGGTGAAGCATTTCGATACAAGTCCCAGCACATTTTGGGATCCCAGCGCAAAACCATAAGGCCAAGCATTCCCCAATTTGTCATCCAGGAAATATTTCAATACACATTGCATTGAATTTCCCTGGGCAATGCCAGGTACTTCAGTTAATAGCATGATATTTCAAAATGTTGTGGACAGATTCGGACGAAACTTGGTGGATGATTTGGAAAGATGACTAGAACAAGCTGATTTTATTTTGGTTAAAGTTTGGATGAAAATCCAGCCTATCAGTGGGATACAAAACATAAGCTATTCAGCATGGTTACGTCTGCCCCCGAAGGTGAAGAAGGTTATGTTTTCAGGCCTTTCTGTCTGTTTGTTGGGTCAAAGAAATAGGTGACCCTTATTGTCAGTAACTCTGTCTGTTTGTTTGGATGTTGGTTCGTTTGTCATCAGCATAATTGGTAGTAAACATGGGCGGATTTTGACCAAATTCGGGTGGGAGGTACATCTTATGACCTAGTGCTTGGGAAATTGTGATGGTTGCTCAGGACACTTTGGTTCCCTAGAAACAACCGAAAAACCTTCAAAATTGGTACCGTTCACGCGAAATCAATTCCGAAAGCCATTATCCCATGTAGGGTTATGAAATTGGGCATGAATGATCTACAGGTGATGCTCTATCAAATATATTCCGATTTTTGTGATATATCGAATACTTTACCCACAGCGCCCCCTATAATTAGGGTATGCGCAAAAATTGGCAAAAATTGAAGACCCCCTAGCAACCAGGTGAGCGCATCGATACGAATGAAACTTTGCAGGTTCATGTTACTCAATGAGTACTACAACTTTGCCTCAGGACATATTGACCAATTTCGCTTAGGTCAGGGGTCAAAGGTCAATTAGTGCAAAAATCGATAATATGCGAGAGCTGGAGGTGCCTTCGTGCCAAATGCTACTCCTCCTGGGCTTATGGTCGGATGGTCATGAAAATTCAAACTAATCGTCTGGAATACATTGTGCATAAACGATCGAGCCGGATTTTCGATTTAGATCTTTGTTCACCCACAGCACCTCCTCGAATTTTGGGGATTTCCGATTTCAAACCGCATTTTCGGTACTTTTCATTCAAATGGATACTGAGTAGTTATCAGAAGATGGAACTGGATGAGATTTGATATGCATAATCTTAAGGTGATTCCCTATCTGCTATACGATATCCATTTTGCTCCATATCTTATAGTTTCCATGCTCGGCGACCCATCGCCGCCTACCGGCTTGTCTGTTTGTTTGTTTTTGTTTGTGTGCAGGATATCTCAAAAAGTTGTGGATGGATCCAGACGAAAATTTATGGACAGGTTGGGGGTGTGACAAAGACGAACTGATTAGATTTTGGTGAAGATCCAGATCTGGATCTGACTACTCAGAACAGACAAATTATTTCAAGAGATTCTTCACCATTGAGAGATGGGGCTAAACAAATATATCGTACAAGATCTCAAAAAGTTGTTGACGGATTCGGATGAAACTTGGTGAACCGGTTGGGTGTGTGGCAAAGAAGAATTGTTTCGATTTTGGTGAAGATGCGAATCCGGATCTGGATACGAGAATTATTTAATTTATAAAGTGATTCTTCACCATTGAAAGATCGGGTGAAAAACGATATATAGCATGATATTTCAAAAATGTTTGCGTGGATCAGGCATTACATGGTGGAGGTATGTGCTCTACTGAGTACCCTTCCAGTTTTTATTGTTTTAATCAAATTCAATGCCACATAGGAAATATTAAAACTGCTCCAAAGGACACAATATAACAGATTCTTCAATTTAATGGAAAAAAAAAATTATGCAATGCAGTCAACAAAACAGCATAGTCAATCAAGGGGAACTGTGCAATTGCATTATCTGAGCTATGATGCTCTCAACTCGTGACACCATCTCTGCCAGCGCACATTGGAGGTCATCATGCCGTGCCAACTTGTTGTGACTCTTCGATGCATGCCAATGCAGAGAAACTGCTCTCTTGGAGATATGTAGACCCACAAGGTAACAGGACGTGAATCGCTATATCACTCATTTTGGGGGATACATTCACCATATCACAGCAGAACTCTTCATTTTTGTTATCCTTGAACACATCTTTGGCTGAAGAATCGTTAACTTCAATGCAAGAACTCTTCATTGAACTGCTTTCGGAACAAGGTCAACATCACAAGTAAAAATGGATTTCTTGCCAATTCCATATTCTCCCTCTCCAAATCTGGAAAATATCGTGAAAGTTATTGATGATAGCAAGTGAAGTGTTCTTTGATCTCCTTTTGAACACCTTTAGGTAGCCCATCATTGGTGATAACCTCTGAAATTCTGGAACATCACAAAATTCCCATGCTCCATACGATTTTTGTCAAATTGCAATTTGACGAGGAAAGCTTGGACATAGTCTGTGCGGGTAATCACGTTTGAATGTTTTCCTTGCATCTCAACATTGAGTTCATTCAACACCTGAAGAATGTCTGTGATATATGCCAGTTGTGCTTCAAAGTATTCGCTTTCAAATGATGCCAGCAAATCAAGTTTCCCGTGTATTTCGAGGAAAGTCTTCACCTTGTTGTGAAGGGTAAAGAAACGTTGAGAGAAACTTTCCCCCAGGTAACCAGCTTACTGATGTGTAGAAGAGCAGTGTTTCATGTGTGGAGTCCATGTCAGCACACAGCTGTTGGAAAAGTCTGGTTTTCATTGCCAATCCTTTCATATAGTCGACCGTTTTGACGATGTTCTTGAACAGCATATTCAAGTCCAGAGGCAATGATTTGGATGTTCGTGCTTCACGAAGAATGAAACAGAGAACACCAGTGGCATTTGCTGCTCTTACTTTGATACAGGTTTGGAACCCATTATCTAGAGCCAAGCATATGGCTGGAGCTCCTTCAATTGTTACACCAACATTAGTCCAACTCAATTCTCATGATGCTCAAAATATGCAGATGCAACATCCATCAAATTCGAAGCTGTGGTCATCATTACGAAATTATGACAAAAGAGGATTTCCTCCTTCATGCTGCTATCGAAAATGTATCCGCAGTAAACCAACAACTGGGCATACAACGAAACATTTGATGTTTTGTGATGTACCGAGGAAAGAGGAGATCCTTTCATCTGTAGCACGATTTGCCGATTCAAATTGATAGAGATATCAACTGGATCGTGTTGGTTCAAAGAGATACGTCACTTACTTTTGGTGCTGTATCCTCACCAAGGACCGAGTGCACAATGCATTTGGTGCATGGCAATATCATCTCCTGAGCGATTCTGTGTGGCTTTTTCCTTGGGGCTACCGAGTAAGCAACCTTGAACGATGTCATGCCAATTTCACCGGCTTCAATGATTTATTCAAAACTAGAAAGGCACTTGGTAGAGCGTTTAACTCCGCCACATAATGCCTGATCCACGAGAACACATCGGGCCAAATACATTTTGAAATACCATCCTATATACCCTTTTTGGCCACATCTCTCTCTCAATGGTGAAGAATCACTTTAAAAATTAAATAACTCTCATATCCAGATCCTGAATCGGATCTTCACGAAAATCTAAACAATTCGTCCTTGTCACACACCCAACCTGTCCACAAAATTTCATCCAGATCCGTATACAACTTTTTGAGATATCCTGCACACAAACAAACAGACAGAGAGGGGTGTAAACATAATCTCCTTCACCTTTGGTGGAGGAGGTAATAATGCGGAAACAAATGACACAATTCAGCAATTGCATGCCATTTTCCAACAGCATCATGAAAATGTACTTCAAGTACTCACAGTACTTTGTTTTTTTTATTGTTTGACATCTGGGGAAGGGAAACAATATATGCTTGGTTGTATCATGCCAGGAGACTATGCATACAAATTACACTTACTGTATAAACGTAAAAAAACATTATAAATGCATTTTATGTAAATTATTTCTAATAAATTTAACTCAACATCCCAACTCAGACACAAGCACGGATGCACGTCCACTTTTACTTACACCTATCAACACACACGACTGTCCACTGCCAGCAATGCCAGCAGTGTGAGAGTTAGTGATATTTGCACACAACTTTCCATGTATTATCTGAAAATTATATTGTTTTTCTGTACAGAAATACTGTTAGATCTATATTACAACTGCTGTGTATGCATAAAAATTCAAAGCACGGTCTGTGAAGCCAGGCAGTGTTGAAGCCAGCCATCAATGAAGCCGTGTGACTATATGTCTATTAATTACATACTGTTTGAATGTCCGTTGCACGCTGACTTCACACATGTACGTTTATTAATTATGTACCATTGGAATATACCTTTTGATGCTTTTGACTGCTGTGACCCCTTCGACCGTTGAAGACCCTTTGAAACCCCCAAGGCCCTGAAGACACCAAAGACCCAAAAACCCCCGAGGACCCAAAAGACCCACATAACACAAATGTCTCCGAGGACCCAAAAGACACTGAATACCCAAAAGTCCCCAAGGACACAAAAGACCTCAAAAGACACAAAAGACTCTGAGAACCCAAAAGACCTTGAAGACCCCAGAAACCAGAAGGGAACATACCCACAGTGTGAGGGGAAGGGGGGGGGTGAGAAGGAAAAAAAAAAGATAGGTGAGGGGTGGAGGTGGCTCAGCAAAGAGAGTGATACGTTATGTTTAATGACAGAACATAAAACAATATGTATCTCATGTCAGAATAGCTGTACACACGACACAACAGAGTTTGTAAAGTTAACTGCTGACAAATCTGCAAAAACTTTGATATCCCAGTCCCAGAAAATTAGTGGAAACATTAATAATAAGCTTGGACTGAAAACATGGAAGTACCGCTCACATATGACCTAATGATCCCATTGAGCTTGAACATCGAAAACAAAGCGTTGTGACCAGACATCATACTTCGGTACAAAAAAAAGAGAGAAGGCATTGCCAAGTGAGGTGTTAATAGCAGTGATTTGGACTAAATGATGCAGAAATCAAGAAAATGACCAAATACCAAGACCTCAAGAAGGAAGTGAAAATATCCTGGAAACTGAAGAATACCAAAGTTGTACCAGTGATAGCTGGAGCTACGAGAATGATGATGAAGAACCTCACAGAGATATTAAAAACCATCCCTGGGAATATTATTACAAACGATCTCCAGTTGGAAGTTGTCCGGCGCTCATTGACGATCGTGAAGAAAGCCCTCAACACAAAAGTTTGAGAACAGAAAACTTCACAGCTTGGTCCATGAATCGTGACCCCTTACCGAAATGAAGGTGGATACTCTGAGCCCGCCCTGGGAGGACTCCATTCCACATTCTGAAACCACAACACACAATTTGAGACCTGGGAGGGCTCCATTTCACATTTTGAAACCCGCATGTGCAGATACCAATCAACGACACACACACGCGCACATGCACACACACACACACACACACACACACACACACACACACACACACACACACACACACACACACACACACACACACACACACACACACACACACACACAGGTGCCAAATGCTATTGTGGTAATACAGTTCATGTACAAACACACATGTGCAAATGAACACAAGCAGCCAGTAAGTGAAAATGAAAAACAAATATTTACCCTGAAACAGCGTTCTTTGAAAGAGGATTTAAAGTGGGTAATTAGCGAAATTCAATTAAAAAATGTACCGAGCCGTAGAACACAAAATGTCGACCTCCACTTTTTGCCTTTACAGCCAGAACAAACATGGCGAACACCTGGTCGGAAGGACCTTATTGTTTTTATATACGTGTCAATGTCAAAGTGAGAGGTGGATTACAAATGGAGTTCGCACAATGCGATCCTTGTACATTTTCAGTGGATAAGACACCTCCCGAATCACCAACCGCATGGCACCGCGGGACCCAACAAAGGTGGGAACTGACGTCAAATCGATGTGAGATTGAAAGCACGTGCACTTTTTCCGAAAAAGAACAACCAAGTAGCTTGGAGAGCGATCGCCAAGCGGCTTAAGCATTCAAGCAAGCAATGCAAAAAAAACGGTCGACATGAAACGCCTCCCTTGGCAGGCAATTGGCAATCACCGAACTGTCATATTAAAACATTCACCTCCCAGAGATGCCCGAAATGCCACATATGTCCGAATTGGACAAATGATCACTTTTCTCGGAGTCGGAACTGCTTGCAAGTTTGATTCTCGAGCTTAACTTTTGTAATTCGTTTTAGTTTAAGACATACTCATGGTGAGCGCACGCGGAAATGAAATAAAACAATGAATGCTGATGTCTCTGGGTGATTATAGCATTTTTAAAATTTTTATTTATTTATTTGTATCCCTTGTTGAGGCTCGAATGAGAGCTAACACACAATGCACATCAAGGAGGGGCATGAGACAAGAGGGGCAGGAGTGGGAAGGACAAAACTGGGGAACAGCGACATTAGGAGATCGATGGAAGGGAGAGGGATGAGGTGGAGAACATGGGGTATACAAGATGGACATTACAGGGACTTTCAGGAAAGAAAGCATGGAATTTGAAGGAGGTGGGCTTGGGTGGATTAATGGGGGTAGACCGAGGAAGTGGATGGGGGACGATAAGAGGTGGTGGTGAACAGCCGTTTTAAAGGCCTGGAGGGAAGAATGGGATTGAACAGATTGAGGGAGTTTATTCCAAAGGTGCGGAAAAAGCGGAATGAAAGTGAAGGTGAGCAGTGATTCGTGATTTTGGTAGTTTTACCAGAAGGGGGTTGTTGGCAGACCTTGAGCACCCTGTGGAAATATAGTGGGGACAAATCGCAGAGAGAGCGGGGGGGGGGGGGGCGAGGCTGGAGAGGAGACGGGACAAGACAAAAAGAATACCGACTTGCCTGCGGTGAGAGTGAGAGGCCTAAAGACTCAGCCTCATCACAGGATACACCAATAATCCGAAATGCCTTGGTTTCCACAGAATGAAGCCGAGAAAGGTGAGAGGCAGGAGCACCAGCCCCAAGGGAGAGCAGTACTCCAGCAGGAAGCAGATGAAAGCTTTCTATTTGTACAGGAGCTCAGGTGGGCCGAGGGAGGACTTTGCATGATGGAGGATTCCCAATCAGCAACTGGCTTTGGAGGCCAGGTTGGAAATATGGCTTTCCCAGGAAAGATCATGTCAGATAGTAAGACCCAGAAGCTTGAGAGAAAGGACTTCTTCCAGAGGATTGTTGAGAAAGTGGATTGGGGGGGGGGGATTTCCAAACGGTCCTTTCGAAGAGACATAGTGAGAGTGTGAGATTTGTCAGGATTGAAAGACATGTTCCACATGTTGCATAGTTTGGGATTTTACCAGATCTGTAGTGAGCAAAGAAGCTTCCACTTGCCAGTCTGAGGGATGACAGATGGTACGGCAGAAGGTGGAGTCATCAGCAAAGAGATGAAGAGGATTTTCCAGACAGTCAGAGAGATCATTGATGAAAACTAGAAAAAGAACAGGGCCCAGAACGCTGCCTTGAGGAACTCCAGCCTGGACAGGAAGAGGGGATGAAAAACTCCAATGAGGGCCACACGTTGACTTTGACAGGAGAGGAAGTCTGTGATACATGAGTGGAGATGATGTTTGATACCATAGGAAGAGAGTTTGGTGAGCAGGGCAGGGTGCCAGACTGTGTCAAAAGCACGCGATATGTCTGGGGAGATGGCTCTGATTTCATGTCCGGCATTGAGGACCTCCAAGCATTGTTGGGAGAGCAGAAGCAGCATCTCCAGGGAAGAGTGACCTGGATCTGAAACCAAATGGATGAAAAGAAATGAAGCCATTGGAGAAGATGGATTTAATGTCTGAAGTGATGATGGATTCCATAACCTTACTGATGATTGGGCAAAGGCTGATTGGTCTGTAGTTGCAGGGATCTGTTTTAGCAGATTTTTGTGCAGCGCAGTAATGTTTGCTGATTTCCATATAGATGGCAGATAACCTTGAGCAAATGAGAGGGTGAATAGAATAGAGAGAGCATGAGCAAGAACAGAGGAGCAGGTTTTTAGGACACGTGGGCTGATGCTATCTGGACCAGTTGCAGAGTACGAGTTGAGGTTTGACAGCAAGCTCTCCACTTTGTCAAAGGAAAAGGACACAGAGTCCAGGGACAGTTGGGTGCGACTGGGTAAGGTGGTTAGAGAAAGTGATGGGTTTCGGACACAAGATTTAGAAGCAAACACGGAGTTTAGACATTCAGCCTTTTCATGTGTGGTATCAGCAGTCCGGCCATTTGAGGTAAGTGAGGGATAGAGGGGGAACATACACCAGAAACAGATTTGATTAGATGCCACCAGGATTTGAGAGTTCAGACTTAAGCTTTGAAAGATGATGTTTTTGGGCTCTCCTGAGGGTAGATACACACTTATTCCGAGCTTTATGGAAGGAACTGAGATTACCCTCGGTTGCGTTTGCTTTCCATAAGGCAAAGGCAAATTGTTTCAGGACAACTGCCTCGCCACAAGCTTCAGTGAAACATGGGCAGGAGGAAGGGTAGGACAATTGAAGACGAGAGGGGATAAATCTATGCATGAGGGAGAGCAAGTTTCTTTGAAAGAATTCCCAGGATGAGTTGATGTTGGAGAAAGTAGCGATAAGAGACCAGTCTGGAAGTTTGATGGCTGCTTGGAGACCCTGCCAGTTGGCTTGAGTGAAATGCCAGACTCGACGGCGGTGAGGTCGTTCTCTGATAATAGCCAGAGAGATGTCCACTTTGTCAAGCACGTGGTCAGAAGAACCGATTGGACCGGAGGAAGAGCAGCAGATATTGTCAGGGAAATTTGTCAAAATCAGATCCAGAAGAGATAGAGTACCATTGGTTGTGATCTGGGTTAGGAAATTGACCAATTGAGTCAGTCCCAATGAGTCACAGAAATCGTTTGCTGAAGAGCCATGACTGGTGAGAGAGGTACCCACACCCAGCCAACTGGCATGATGACAATTGAAGTCACTACATATGAGGAAGAGAGAGAGAGTTCGGATGAGATGATAGAAGTTGGTCCATGTTTTTGGATAGTGATGTGTAAATGGAGTCATCACTGTTTGGTGGACGGTACATTACATAAATAAACATGAGGTGGAAGTTGAGGGGAAGCCATAGCCAGAGGTATTCCTGGGGGAGTGAGGGCAGTGCATGGAGAGTGAGGAATAGAGTCTTTGATGAAGAGAGCAACTCCTCCACCAGGACAAGGCTCAGGTCTGTCATACCAGAGGAGGGAGTATCCAGGGAGAGATACTTGGGAGTCAGGGAATTCTTGAGGGATGAAAGTTTATGTTAGGCAGATTATGTCTGGTTTGTCAGTGGTAACCTATATGGAAAGATCTGTAAGGTTTGAGTGAAGGCCCTGGATATTTGAGGTCCATACTTTTAATGAAGAGGTAGGGGAGGCGGCTTTGGGTGCAGGGGGTGGGGGGAGGGGGAGGGTAGGTCAAGGGATGAGGGGGGGAGGTAAGGAGGGTTGTTGAAAGAGTGTGGGGGATTGCAGAATAGCGAGGGAAGGGCGAATGAGGAGGAGAAAAGGCTCTGTGGTGCTGGGGGAGAGGGGGGACAAGAGAGGGGGAAGAAGGCAGTTGAGGATTTGAGGAGGTGGAGTGAAGAGATGGAGGTGAGAGGCCAATGGAAGGAGGCAGCTTTGTGGATGGGAGGGGGGGCAACTTTGGGAAGCATGATTGAGGGTGATGAATGGTGGGAGAAAGGTGAGGGGGGAGTTTTCGAGAGAAGTGAGAGGGAGGCTTGGAGGGAGAAGAGTGGGATGGTTGCTTTGAGAGTGAGGGGTGAGAGGAGTGAGTTGGCAATGAAGTTGGCAAAAAAGAATGGTTGATGGAAAGCAAACATTCATCGCAAACTGGGGTTTTTTTTAATATTTTTTAGGTCAGAAATGCGATTAAAGACATTTCTAGATGGATGCAATAAAGGCGAATCCAGAGAATGGAGAGAAGAAAGGCTGTAACAGTTGGATTTTTTCGGCAAGGTATGAAGGAAAAGTCGAAATGAGAGAAGTCTGTGGCAATAGAAAAAAAGAGTAGTGAATTCTGATACAGTAAAGAGAACCACACGTGTGAAATAGGAAGATGAAGCATACAACGAGATCGTTTTTATTATTATTATTATTATTATTATTATTATTATTATTATTATTTTTATTGTTTGAGTTTTAATCAGATTAGGTGGTAGAAAGGTTGTAGAAAAAAATCGTGGAGGTGTATGGTGAATTTGGATCGGTAAACGCAGAGTGAAGCTGATGGATCGATGAAATTCACCAGGAAGAGGGGAGAGACACACGTGGTTGCAGGAGGTGTATGGATCGAAAGGATAAAAGGTAAATTATTATTTTTGATGGGTTTTTGAAGATGAGGTAAGATTCGGGAATTGAAGGTTGTAGGAAGAAATCGTGAAGGTAATGGTGAGTGAGGGTCAGCTCAAGCAGAAGAAAGATGGTGTGCCGGCAAAAGGTGGAAGAAGAAGAAAAATAAAAGAAGAAGTAGGAGGAGGAGGATCGGGACTCATTGGTGTGGTAGTTTAAAAAAAACATTTTTTTTTCATTTAAATTTAAGACAATAAACAGTGTTTAGTTGGGAGGGATGGGGATGTTGGGAAAGTGGGGAAAATAGGAATTGAAGGTAATAGGGAGAGAATACAAATAAAAACGATCATACACCTTGAGGGGAAGGATGGGTAGGCCTCAAGGAACCCGTAAAGAGAAGGTCAACGAAAACTCACAAAATAGCACGATTTTTGAAACAAAACCGAGCTAGGAACACATAGAAACTTGTATGTGAGAAAATAAACAGTTAAAACATCACATATAACAACCGGAAACTTAACTTTGAGAAAGTCGTTAAAGTCCCCTGAGAGAACCTGCCGTTGATGCAAACCCAGAACCGGAAGTGATCAAAGCATTGCAATGTCCCCAGCGATTCGTAGCGATGATGAACAGCTTGTTCCAAGTTGCGGCCTGTTCAAAGTCATGGTAAAGTTGAGCAGGCCAAAACATATGGCAGCTTCATACCCCAGTGTGGTTACCCAGTAAACGTCTTAAGACCCCAGACAGCGAGGTTGCCGAGTATTGCCTGATGAAGGATATAATTAAATAAAGCCGTTAATTATCTTAAAAAGAGGTGTTTTAATTAACCCAAAAACCTAATTTCACTCTTGCCTTTCATTGGAGTTTTCTTAGTATGCATGCAAAGTTTCATGCTGTGAGGTTTTATAGTTTTGGAGTTATGGAGGACACACACACACACACACACACACACACACACACACACACACACACACACACACACACACACACACACACACACACACACACACACACACACACACACACACACACACACACCTATCTGCGAAGCAGGTGAAATACTACCAAGCCACGCCCCTTTAAAGGTGCCAGCCAATCAACAGTTTTTCACTCAGGAGGGTGGTATCCACCCCATCCAATGAGAGACATGCAAAACCAGACATGTTGAGACAGGGGAAATTTTTACTGCACATGTTTTGGGCCTCTCGAAGTCCATCGCGATTGACCTGTTATCACAGGGAGAAATCAGGAGGTTCACTGTATTTATTTGATGGCACTTTTTCTCTCCAACTTTCTTTTTTGTTAACCTCTGAAAATTTCTCCATGGACCCAGATCTATGGACCCCACTTTGGGAAGTACAAATCTTTGCGTTCCTCAACTGAGCTTTCGACATGAAAAACAAATTCAATGTTTTTTTTTTTTAATTTCCCAATACTATTGGGCCCTCATATTAACGGGGACATCTAAATAATGTATCTTTATGTTTTAATCTAGTAATAGGCACCCATGACCATGTCAAGGACCATTGACCGAGTCCTCAATAATTTTTTCTTCAGCCCTCACTTTTTCACTTTTAAATTAGTTTTCTCCTCAACCCCTTGAGCGATAGACACAAAACTCTCAACGTATGAGTGTCTCCCCTTCGAGAATTATTTAACAAAGTCACTTGATGATTGGATGGAAAATTTGGCCGGTGTTCCAAAAAGTCGGATTTTCTGCAGGCGAGGGTTGCAGGGTGTTTCACGTATCAGGAGTAAATGGCCTCAACCTCGCGAAATGTTTTTTGTGTTATAACTGTTGTGAACTGAAATGATTCCCAAAAAAACTATGCTACTTCATTGATCTGCTGGAATACCAAGAGCTACTTTGAACCATTGAAGGAATGAGTGAACTCTACTTGGCACGTGGGAATGCAGGGAATTGCATGTAAAAGCCAGATAGAATTGCAAAAGCGCATCGAACACAGACCCCAACGTGTGCACATTGAGAACATTAAGCATGTCTAATTGCTAACTTGTTAACTCTGGGCTTTGAATCTTTCCTTTTTAACCCCAAGTACCCCACAAAGGGCTGCAATGATACATGACTAGATCTCGGCGTGCACGTAGGGGGGAGTGCTTCGCCTTGCACTCCATGCGACCTTTGTCAGAGGTCAATCGCAAAATCTCTCACCTCTTCTTTGCTTCTGAATCACGAATTTATTTTCATTCATTTATCATCGTTATATTTGCATTTGTAGAAAACGCACACCATGGTCTAGCTATCTGACGAAGCTTGTGCTGGATTTCTCATTTCACACAGTTGTTCGATCATTCTTTTTCTAAGCCCCCCTCTCCCCCCCCCCACACTCCTCTCCCCATTGCCACCTCCCCAAAGATTTGTTGGAATTTTGTGACCCACTGTGCTATGCTCGTTGTACAACTCGTGTGGTTATTTGAATCCTAAGTCGTGTTTACATCAGCACGTCAGCACAAATTAATTGTGTTTTATCTCATGGTGGATATTGCGGATGTGGATGACTCTCAGAAAGAAGGATCGAGTCCTTGAGCATTGAGCGAACCCAAAGTGAAGTCTTGCTTTCAGGTTGTGAGAGCAGTATGTCATTTTGTGACACTATTTAACACTTGTTCAACAACAAAACATGGCATGTGATTAGGTGGTGGGCTAAGGAATTGTACAGTCTCTGCCTTTGGAGGGAGGTCAGATGGCTCAACCAGGATTAACCAACAGGCCACACGGACTGGTCCCTCTGGGCTAGACCCCACAAATGACCGAGAGACCGCCCACGCAGCCAATGCTGTGGGTCCTGTGTCATTATGGCTAACCTAATAATGAAACTTCCCCGTTACGTCTGCATTATTCTCCTGTGTTTCCAAAACTCACAACCAGTGTTTCAATGAAACAATATCCATGTGGCACACATAGGTCTACGGAATGCTAAATGTACTTAGACCACCGTAAATAATGCTTTGTCTTCACACTGAAGCCTTGCACACATTGCACATAACTCACGTGCATACTTTCACTCCATTTTAACTCTTTCATTGCAAGCTTTCCCATTGAAGCTCGGATGCACTTATGGTCACCCAACTCCAGAAGATGAAATGGTGCAAGGCAGACATGTTTTCATTTTTACCTTCACGAGTCATTAGTGGTTCTGTGTCTTTTCCTTTTTTGAATTTAGTTCACTATATCAAAGTTGGCATTAAACAACTTCAAGCTCGCCTGCCCACGATTTCCCCTTCCCTATTTTGAGCTGTTCCAGAAGGTTGCTGAGATACATTCATTTCAAACGTGACACCATTCCTCAGTTTGGGAAATGCATACAATTTGGTCGTTGAGGAGCTGAATCATGGTGAGTCTATGAAAGACCTATTCAGAATTAGTTTACATTAGCTGAAAATTGGCTGGCCATGAGATTAATTTCCAAAACCTGATTTTTGGTTCATTGGTCACAGACTTCAATCTATATGTTATATGCACATGGAAAACGGGGGGGGGGGGAGATAAGGCAAACTAAGCAAAAATAAGACTGAGAAAATGAATAAAGAAGGGGTGGAGATAGCGAAGCATAACAGGAAGAGTGAGAAAAATGAAAAGATGATGAGCGGGGGATTGGAGAAAGAGGAGTGTGTGAAATATGTCACCAGCTGATGACAGGGAGGTCAAACATGTAATCTTTTTTTTTCAAACGGAACATTGGAACAGGTCTTGCGTGATGGTGCAGAGGTAGCACTTTTACCTTTGAGCTGTGCCATCCTGTATTTTGATTCCTGATCCCAGCTATAGACTGTTGGAACACTTCTGTGCAAGCAAGGCATTGCATCACTGAGTACACCATCCCTCTGTCAGACTTTAAGCTGGGAGTCACACCTTCTTGCATTAGTTGATGGATGCATAAGACACCACATTGTCTTATGTGAAGAGTAGGCGAGTCATTACTGATAGTCTCGGGAAATTCCAAATTCTTGCCCGAAGTGACTGCTGGGAAGGGAAACCATGAAGCACATCCTTTACATGCACACTGTTTCAGCAGCACCGAAACTGACTTCAGAGTGCAATGAGCTGACTGATAATGATATGGCCCCGAACTCCCTTCGACTACAAAAACGCAAGAGAAAAGAGCATATGGAAAAAAAGCTTAAACTCAACTTGATTATGGCCGTGACCATTAGTTTGAAGGTCGTCGTGAGCGAGGGTCCCATAACGGTTCAAATGACTCCACCTCGGGGAGAATGTGCCAAACCATAACCTGCTGATTCTCGCAATGTGGAGGGGAGGGAGACCCTGATGGTCTAAAAAAAAAAAACTTTGTTGTAATCCAATCACAAGGATAAGCTTTGCTATTGTCACCATCAATGTAGTTTATTATCATTATTATTATTATTATGATTATTATTATTTAATTGAAATGAGAATGGGAATAAAAGAAATTAAATGCAAATCAAATGGAAGACCAAATAGGTACAATCCTGCACTGGAGTAATTGGAAGGAACCTGAACAAGCAAAAAGCAAACATGAAGTCATTAGGAGGAACCTCAATAGGATTCACATTTCAGCTGTTACTCCAAATGCCTGGTGTTGGCTTAATGGTTAGGGTGGCGGGCTTTGGATCCTTGGGTCCTGAGTTCAAATGCTGCTCAGCTGTTAAATTAATACCAAGTGCGGTTAACTCGGCCTGTCATCCTTCCGAGGTCGGCAAAATGAGTGCCAGCTTGCTGGTATACTGTGTCGGAGTGGCGACCTGTCCAGGATTGTGCCCAATAGCCAAGGAGACTGCTTTAGCAGCACCAACGTTCTGCATAGAGTATGGTCCCAATCTCCTCCTCTCCTGTTACTCCTCTACCCTCAAACCCATCAAGGTGCAGCCAAGTGAGCCTGATTTTTAAAAATAAAAAAATACAAAAAAGTAAAAAGAACCCACATCAAAAAAGAAGGAATTAATTCTGACTGCCAGACAATGTGTCCAATCAAGATGAAATTTAAAACATATATTCCCCCTCACTAATATATCATAACTGTGAAGTTTCATGTTGATTGTTTAAGCGATTCCAGACAAAACATTTAATATTTTTCTTCAATCCAATATGGCTGCCAAACCACGTGACCTATTATGTCATATGTGTGAAACTTTTGTTCCTCATGGATAGGTGGTCACATGCGTAAAGTTTCGCCTCGATCTGTTCAGCCACTTCACAGAAGATTTTTGAAGATTTTGTTTTTTTAAACAATATGACTGCTGAATCACGTGACCAATGATGTCAATTTTTTTTTCTGTTGGCCATTTTACCCTGAGATTTTACTCAAAAATGTTCAAACTGATCAGACGTAGTGCTCTACATATGAAATTATGATGTCATAATGAAGGCACCTATGATGTTATAAAAAAAAAACACACACACATTCCCCATGAGGAGTACTTGCTGTGTGCAAAGTTTCAGTTTTTTCCTTGGTGTGGTTTCAGAGATACAGGGGCCCAAATTTTTCCATTTTTCAAACATGGCTGCCACACTACATGACCTATGACATCATAATTATGATTTAACCATTCCACATGAGTAGTCACACCTGTGCTGAAAACTTCGTCTCAATCTGACAAGCGGTTGCAGAGAAAAACACAAAAGTTCTGTGCGGACAGACAGACAGACAGACCGACCGAAACGCAATACCCTCTCCTTTGGCGAGGGAAATTGTAAAGAGAACTCAGCTTTACTCAAAATCTCTGTGAAGAGAAATATGAACATTAAAATACAAAAGATACAGGCATTAAAACACAAAGACATAGTCAACAGCGAATATTGTTGAGAACTACGATCTTTTACTAGGTGTTGGCCACAATGTGCAGGTTTTAGATATCTGAGTGACTATGGGAAATGGCAGAAGGGTTGAGGTGGGAGAGGAAAACAAGTGATTTGTTCAGGGGTTTTTGTTTTTTTTCCAGTGTGATGTATCAAAATGTTCGGTTCCAGCTACACACGACTGTCAGCATGAGGAATCATGGCTTCACTTTCATCACAGCATCCACAGGGCCTTTTCCACCAAGTTTCTCGTCGCAGCAGTGCTTGCGCATAGCTGTGCCTTTGGGTGGCCGAACCTGACGCTCATGCAAACACCTACAGCTCCAGCTTCAACTCCAACGTTTGACAACTCTTCTCACACACAGGGTCTTCCAAGATCGATCCACTTTGGGTTTATTATTTATAACATCAAAACATCTGGCTTTAAGTGGCTTTTGCCAGCACCGAGCCAATCAGAAGTGCCAACCTGGCCACAAGACTGTAAGTTCCCAGAATCTTCTTGGTCATTATACACACCCTGCTTCAACCCAAGATTGCGATTCTCACATCATTACAGTGTCCTAGGTGTGGCAAACACCAGTGCATCTGCGATCAACAAGTCGAAAGTGAGATGCAACTGATTTCTTATAACAAATGTTTGCCCAGCTGCTTCAGAACAATGAATGGTGCCTCCAGCTTGGAAATCTTAATCATTTCCTATTAATTCTTCTCGAGAATTGTTTACACAGCTGCCGGAAAACAAGGAATATAATTTCCTGCATTTTATATTGAATGATATTTTAGTCGCTGCTCGGTAAGACCCAGACAAAAGACAACATAGATGAGACAAGTGTACTATAAGTTAGTGGGCACATACATAATGAACCAAATTCAGTGAAGTAAAATCTTTATATTTAACTACTACATACAAAAATATCAACACACACGGACGCACGGACGCAAGCACGCACGCACGCACGCACGCACGCACGCACGCACGCACACACACACACACACACACACACACACACACACACACACACACTTTCACTCCATCAGCTCAGTACAAGGTAAGAAGTAAAACCAATTTTCAATATTATGTGAGGTTGAGCTGAGACCATCGGAGAAGGACAGAATTGGACAGAAACTGGAAGAAGGGTTCAACAGGCAGGAAAAAAAGAGGGATGAATGATTGGTGGTGAGAAGTCAACCTACATTTAGATACTGTATATCAATAATGAAGACAAATTATTCTGGTCTGACTTTGAATTGTGCGATGAATTCAGAAAGGCGGTTGCACTTAGGACAGGATGTCTTATGATGGGTGATGTCCAAAATGACTTCCAAGAGACCACTTCTTCCAAAGGCTTGTTTGCAGATTTTTATTTTTTTTTTGCGCTAAAAGGGTAAACTATTTACTGTAACACAAGTCCTCACTTACTCATGTATTCTCGAGAAACACGAGGTCACATGCTTATGATGCACTGGGTTACCCCAGGCTGTTAGGGTTTAATTTAATGTTACATTAATTCGTAGCTACTACTCCTACTGCTACTCGGGTCAGGTATGGGAGCATGTGCTGGAGCAGCACGTCACTGCGTCCACTTTCCGCTGGTACTCCAGGGGCCTCCGTCTCACCATCCCCGAGGCAGATGGCCTGGCCCATCCCCATTTCCTTGAGATTCCGATCAACCTGCTGCAACCACGAGGCACGCAGTTAGCTCATTGGCGTCCTCTCCCTGGCAGAGAGAATCTGGTCAGTATGATCAGCATCAATAAAACGAGCAACATGTCCATACAGCCGCAGCTAACGCTCACAGACTATGCAGGTAACAAATCTCATCTGAGTCTCTCTCAGCAACCACTTATTGAACACAAAGTCCGACCAGTGATAGCCAAGGATCCTCCGAAGAGACCTGGTAAAAAAGGAATTAAGTCTCCATCTCAGATTCCTGGTCAGAGTCCAAGTTTCACATCTGTCTAGCAAGACTGGAAGCACCAAGGACCTGAAGACTCGGACTTTCTTCTTCCGCAACAGGTACCGGCAGCGCCACACTCCATGATTCAGTGAATCCACGACTCCCCAGGCCCGACCCAGACGTCTATTGATCTCTGGCTAACAGCCAGCGGAGACATGAATATCACCGCCAAGGAAAGTGAATCTCTCCGTGACCTCAACATCCTCACCACAAACAGATACAGACAAGATAGCAGCATCCAAGATGTCACTGAAAGCCTCGATCTTAGTTTTCACCCACAAACCCATAATCCCAACAGCTCCGACTCCTGATTCAGCACCTCGAGGGCCCTCAAAAGGATATCTGGAGTCTCTGCAAAGATGACTGCATCATCTGCGAAATCAAGGTCAGAGATCTTGACATTTTCAAATGACGCACCACAGCTTGATCTCTCCGACAGCTTGATCCGCAGCTTGATCTTGATACAACCACTAGCTCTACCACTACTTCTACTTTGGTGGCCCCAATTATTACTGCCTTCTTGTGGGGTTACCGGGTGAACCTGTTTGGCCTAATTTTTTTCATGAACTGGCTAGCCAGACATGATGTTCAACTGAAGGTGCCAGGTACGTGAAATTTAACCAGGGTGTTGGTGATAACTCAACTACTCCGAATGAAGGATACACATATTTAACGTCCACCAACTAACACGAGCAGATGTACACCCAGTTTTAATGTCGATACAAAAGATGGCACACAAATTGATGCCTCGCTTTCCCTGCAAAACACCTTTCAGCTGGGTCGAGATTCGAACTTGCTGTGCACAAATATTTAATGCATTTTTAACACACTTAACATTCTAATTTCCTTGTTGTGAAAGTTCTTCTTTTTGTCCATTTTAGAAACATTTTCTGTTTGATTTTACCAAACTTAATCTACAAAGCCGACATGTTTGCTGCAGTACTTGCCCAAAGTCCTACTATTGTGAAATCTATTATGGCACGTCTTCCAGTCACATGTTTACAAATGGGACAGCCGACTTTACATTCCTGATGAAGAACAGCAGATTCACGATTTAATGCTGGTCTGTTGGCACCTTAAAATAATGTCAATTTTGGTTGTATCTGATTCTGCCACAGATCAAACCCAGGACCGGCTATTTCAGAAGCAAGCACATTACCCAATGAGTTATCCAAGATTGATGATCACGTTTACACCATCTAGGACCATCAAACATTTTATTTCCTCGTCGTTCCCCATGGTAGCCCTTGTGCAATCATTCCTTGTATTGGCTCTCACATTGCAGTGTTAGGCATTGCATTGCACTTTGGCTGAGATAAGATGCAGATTGTAATCAGCCGTTTGCAGGTAATTTGGTAAGCATAGAGTGCCGTATTTTAGGATCTCTGTAATTGGATTTCTTCGTGCTACCTCTGAAAGATGACACAATTGTGCTCTCACCATAGTCTGGCTTATCGTAGGGCAGAAGGAACTAGGATTGTTTAATTTTGAGGTGACTACTACCTGCATTGTAAATGCTCCGGATTTTGTTGATCATTTCTCTTTCACTGATTGCTACACGTGCCCAACAACTGGCACAATATTTAGCATTATGATTTATATTTTTATGATGCAATTTTCCATGTTTTCATTTCCATTTTCTTTCATTACAACATGCAAATATAAATTTAGCATGTGCACATTTGTGTTTATTCACACACACACACACACACACACACACACACACACACACACACACACACACACACACACACACACACACACACACACACACACACACACACACACGCACACTCATAATAGATGTGTTGCTCAAGCAGTACAGCAGAGGGGTGGATGCCTTCCTCAACACTTTTCAGGATTGGTCAACCAAGTATAAATCTGAACCACCCTCCACCCCCCCCCCCCCATCATCAACGTTGATGCAGTTGCTATTTGCCTGTCACGTAGACTCCTCATGTGCACAAACATGACATTCCACGACTGTATCCTACCTTCACAAACATTGATTTGCGATTCATACACTTTTTGTATTTTGTCTGTTACTTATTGGTTTGAATCTGCCCAAATCAATCAGCTCGTGGAAGCTTAATGGAACTGGACTTGCTTTGTCCTTGGTGGGAGACCTCATTGGGCTGGTGGTGTTGGGTGATAAATCTCAGGAAATCTTGGTTGTTAGCTGACTTTCCTCTGAGAGGTCTGATCCCACATTTTTGCAGAGTAGAAAACAATGCAAGTAGAAAACAAGACTGCCAGTGGGGTAAAAGGACCACACGTGGACACAAAAAGGGGATGAATGAACAGGAGAAGCAAGGAAACATAGCAATCTGGAAGAAAATCCTGTTGGTTAGTTGGGTTTAACACGGGGAGAAAATATCACAGGGAGGGGTCAGAGATGACAAGAGATGGAGTACTACCACCGTGAAGCCATGGAGAAAATAGTGGGATTGATCAGACTGATGAAGGCAGTTCCACAAGAAGAGAAGGGCAAATGACTGTAGGTCAGCATTGAAGCACCTCCACTCCATTGTTTCTTTTTTGTTGGGAGTCTCACAAGGAGGTAGTCACTGGAAGAATGCCTGTGACTTCGAAGGACTGAGAAGCGATGAAAAAGCAAAGGGAGGAAGACTAAAAGAGAGGCACTCAAAAACAACCAGTTCTCACGTCTGGTCTGCAGATATGTTCCAGCTGACTTCATGGGCAACCACCACCTCCTCCTATGGCTTCACATAACCCTGCTCAAGTGGCTAAAATGGGGGTAATTATCCTTGCCCAAGGGTGGCCCATGAATCAAGAAATGCAAAGAACACCTGTTTTAAAAAGGATTGCTATCTTTACCTCGTTACACTATCAGCCTTTAGTTTCAAAGCATGAACTGCAAGGCAGCAACAGAATTTGATTTGGTTTCCTTCTCTGAGTTGAGCTGCCTACCAAGGCTTGTTACCCCATCTGCTCAAATTAAGTGGTTTCAAGGCGCCAGTGATTCGCCTTTCACCTCTATACTCGTATATATACATATATATATATATATATATACATATATATATATATATATATATATATATATATATATATATTTTATTTAAGTATACATATATATATATATATATATATATATATATATATATATATATATATATATATATATATATTTTATTTAAGTATACATATATATATATATATATATATATATATATATATATATATATATATATATATATATATATGTACGAGGTCCATCTAAAAAGTAACAGGACTGAGCCTGCTGTGTGCTCCACTTGCACAACTTGAATGAATGGGTTGCGTCACAGTCTTTCGCAACATTACAGCAATATATGTGATTGGTGATGGTTGACTGCGCTCATTGTGTTAATTTTTGCAGGTCGTGCTTTACACGTTGTCTAGTCTGAGCCGTTGCGCTATGAGTCATGAGCAGAGAGAAAAATCTGAAGTTTCTTACCAAGCTTGGCAAAACACCTTCCGAATCCTTCACAATGCTGCAGCCAGTCTACGGGGAAGAAACGATGCCACGTACACGTGCATTTGAATGGCACAATAGGTTCATAGAGGGACGGGAGAAGGTTGAAGACGATCCACAGTCTTGAAGAGCTTCAACGAGCAGAACGGCGGACAACATTGAGCGTGTGAAGCAGATGGGGCATGCAGATCATTGACTTACAGTGCGGATGATTGCTGAGGAACTTTCCATCGAC
Source organism: Eptatretus burgeri (assembly GCF_056783735.1). NCBI lineage: Eukaryota > Metazoa > Chordata > Myxini > Myxiniformes > Myxinidae > Eptatretus > Eptatretus burgeri. Next base: position 95,871,669 of record NC_140964.1, on the reverse strand, counting down.
AAGGACACTGTCTGGAGCATTATCCCTGAAATTCTCGAAATGCGCAAGGTGTGCGCAAAGATGGTCCCCTAGCTGTTGTCTGAGGACTAGAAACAGCAAAGAGTCACTGTCTGTCAAGACATTATCGAGCGCCTCAAGGACAATCCAGACCTGCTCGGGAAAGTCATTACTGGCGATGAATCGTGGATATTCGAATACGATCCCGAGACCAAACTGCAGAGTCGTCAGTGAAAAAATCCGGCATCACCAAGACCAAAGAAAGCAAGGATGTGGAAGTCGAAGGTCAAGGTGATGCTCATCGCGTTTTTTGACATCAAGGGCATCGTCCACTCTGAGGTTCAACCACAGGGTCAAACAGTGAATCAATGCGTGTACACGGAGATCCTCCGGCGCCTCATGAGATCAGTCCGGGACACGAGGAGGGATCTGTGGGAGAACAACGCCTGGGTGCTCCACCATGACAACGCCCCTGCTCACAGTGCCCTAAGCATCCGACAGTTTCTGGTGGAGAGGAACATGCCAACTCTGGAGCAACCCCCGTATTTGCCAGACTTGGCCCCTTGTGATTTTTTTTCTATTCCCCAAGCTCAAGAGGGTGTTCAAGGGGACCTAATTTCCTGATGTGGAGGCCATTAACCACCACGACCACCATTTGTTACCGTACTTCCCTTGTACTTTCCATGCTGAAAGAGACACAGAGATCGTACAAATTCCTTTGATGACATAGTATTGAATCGGTGGTAAGGATGAAGGTTGCTTCAAACATACGTAAATGAAACGAGCTCCGAGCTCGGCTCAATATCCTGAACATATCTGCATTGTACTGGTCTGCGCAGATAGGGTTGGCAACCAGGTGATGTGCAATGGCAGATGAAGCAGGTACAGCGGCCGGTGGTTTTTGGATATTTCTACATACTCGCACTGGTTGTGTTGTGACCCTCACAATCTTTCTTCGAATCGCCAAGGGGATGTGTTGTTTGATCCGATCAGCCAATGTTAGTGTTGTGCGGCCCATGTACGGAGCTTCACATCGGCACTTAAACTCATAAATGGAGGCTCCTCCCACCTAGATCATTGGGAGGTGATGACACATCAGTAGAGAATGTCCAATCAGAATTGACTTTGTTGATCGATGTTTATTCGACTTTTCATCATTACTCACTCACTTTGTGCACATTTCACCTGAAGAGAGCACAACGAAAAGCTTTGTGGTTTTCTTTTTATGATAATATCTTTGAAAATGTCTCTGTTTATGTCTATATTAAAGTTTCGTAGTACCAAGCATCTTTTTGGTTGGATTTTGGTGAATATCAGGATCCGGATCTGAGTACTAGAATTTTTAAAGTGATTCTTCACCATTGAGAGATTGGGCCAAAAAGGATACATAGCACGATATCTCAAAAAGTTGTAGACGGATTGGGATGAAACTTGGTGGTCATATTGGGTGTGTAACAAGGAATAAATGATTCAATTTTGGTGAAGATCTGGATCTGATAATTTTTTTAAGTGATTGTTCACCATTGAGAGAGAGAGAGAGGGCTAAACTAATTTATAGCATGATATCTCAAAAAGTTGCAGACGGATCCGGGTGAAACTTGGTGGACATGTTGGATGTGTGATCATGACAAATTGATTTGATTTTTGGTGAAGATCTGGATCTGATAATTTTTAAAGTGATTCTTCACCTTTGAGAGATCGGGCTCAAAAACCATATATAGTATGATATTTCCAAAACGTGTTGGGACAGATATGTTCTCATGGATCAGGTATTACAAGTGGGAGGTATGTGCTCTACTGAGTGCCCTTCTAGTCTTAATTTTGTGATGTGTGTATTTCTGGCTGCTCCCCACCTTCCTCCATTTTTTCTCGAAGCCCAAGAACCGACCCCCCCCCCCCCACACACACACACACACACTTTTCCCATTGGTCCTTGGTTTCCCCAATCACATTTTCAACTCTCGTGGCATTTTCCAGGAACCTAACCCCCACGATATTTGACGATTTATTGTATATATTTATATTTATACATACACCCAGCAGAGTGCGCACTCCATATTACAGAGAAGACTTGATAGATGTTTGTGAAGTGTGCATCGAAAGAGGTCGAACGAGTCAAAAGGGTCTAGTGAGTGGGTGTAGGGGGTCTAATGGGTGTAAAGGTTGAAAGGGTATTCAGTGTCGTAAGGGTTCTATGGGGTCCAAAGAGTCTAAAGGTCATCAACATCCAATAGTGATTAGGGTCTTAAGGGGTCTAAAGGGTCTAAAAGTATGAAAGTGTATCAATGGCATAAGGGGTATAAATTGATGAAAGGGTCTAAAGTGTCTCAAGGGTATGAATGGGGTCCACAAGGTATAAAGGGTCTTATGAGTCTGATGAGGTCTAAGGAGTTTGATTCAAAGATCACACTGATTACATTCTTCAACAATCCCTTGCAATGCCACTTCTGTCAGAAATGAGAGGAATTAAATCAATGAACAGATTCGAGCAGCATCTTCCATTAACCATGTATCAAGGCTTTTTACCTTGAGGAGTGTAAATGTTTATGACTTCAATAAATCTTATCAAGCCACTGGATCAACAAGAAATAGGGCAAGAAGTCTCCGTCCCAGGATAACGACTCCTACTCAGGACCCTGACATTCATACAATCCATCCCTGCAATTAGTTTTAAACTGCCCATAGTAACACAAACACTCACTGGAGCTCGCAGGATAAGTTTCAACACTATCTTGAGGCATCTCTGTGATGTAGGGATCTCTGCTTGTCCTGTTCATCAACCCAGACCTGCCCCGCGATCCATCCAAGTGTGGCTGCAGTGGTCCAATCAGTGTGTCCGATGGACGTGGAGGCAATTGGTGTTTGTTATGTTCAGCGATTTATTCAGGTTTCTCCTTGAAAGGCATGATGGCCATGCACGGCTCTGCATAACATACAATGAGCGATATGCCCCGGTCCATGCCCAGGAAGCCACAAGTTTTGGACTTGAAAGTGTGAAGAAGTTGTTTGGTATCGCTGAAACCTTTTCCATCAACTTGATCCATATCAATGGCAATCTGATGGCAAATCGATACATTAATGAGATCTTACAACAACAAGTCTTGCCTGCCATTCAACATCATGGCCCAGGAATAATCTTTATGCATGATAATGCTCCTTCTCACATGGCCATTAAAACAAGCAACATTAATGTCAGGACACGCTGGCCTGCCATCTCGTCAGATTTAAATCCTATTGAACATCTCTAGGATATCATTGATCATCACATTTGAATCTTTCCAAGACAGCCATAGACTTTCGATGAGGTGAATCGGGCATGGAATGTCATTCCACAAGCTCATATTGGAGTGGTCATCCAGTCAATGTGATGGTGCAATGCAGTGATTGCTGCCGAAATAGGACACACTCGGTGTTGAGATTGCTGCTGGAAGGGGACCTACCCTGGTTTCATGTTGGATCCCAATGTGAAAACATTCGCCACAACGCAGCATTACGTGATTAGGTCCCAATGAAAAGGACATTTAATTATTCGGTATTTATCTCTGTTCAAGGTTTGTACTTCATCTACGTGCAATGATGTCACATAAATAAATTGCATCAACATCAATCACATGGTTGGTTTTCTACGGCAGAGAGTGTAGTAATTATTTATTTTACCACTGCGACCTTGTGTGTGGACACTGGACTTGAATCCCGAAGGTTTTGTTATTGAATATTGGTTAAAGGCAACAAAATCATTGTTTCTGAACTTGTGGAAACCAAGCTCATCTCAGGAGAATAATTGTCAAGTTGATGTTGGATTTTCAACGAAAAAAATTAAATAAATAAATCAAACAGTCTCGCAGATTATTTTCAGGGAAAATGTAATCTTCCAGCTCTACCTGGACTGGTGTACTCGTTTTGCAGAAACATACTTCGTGGTTGACTCCGAAATTCCCTCTGGGTAATATGGGCGAGGCAAAATATCAGACTTCTTATGGAAAGCTTATGCCACCTATTTCCCATAACCTAATTTTAATTTTATACAAATATATCAATAAGCTCAATTGTGAAAAGTGCTCATGGCCCATTCAGAAGGAAAGCCGTCGTGAAATCCAGAGATAAAAGTTAACAAGTGACATTGCATTGAACTTCAGTGTTTATCCACAATTGCTCTTTCAGCAACAACCACACAATATTGACCTTCAGCTTGTCCTTGCTCACACAAGTCACATAAAAACACTTCTTTGAACACAATACAAACTTTGGTGAACATGCTGCAGATAGATATCTGAAGTTTATTTGACTTTTCTGAAACACCCACACAAACACCCACACCTAAACGAAAGTGGATAAAGAATAAGCAACTTGAGGGACCATTGTACCACGTCATGCCCGTGAATGACAAACAAAAGAGGATGTAATGTGCTGCTGTCGTCATTCAACACACATTAACACTGAAATAATGCTTTCCTCCTGATATAAACGTTCAGAAACACACACACACACACACACACACACACACACACACACACACACACACACACACACACACACACTTGTGGAATAATAAACTGGTGACAATCGGAAATCAACAAACTTGATATCAAAACAAGGAAACTCCTCACCATCCACAAAATGGTATTCATAATCAATGCTTCCAAGAATGTACCTGCCGAGACGAGGAGGAGGTAGTGCCTGATTGAGCTCAACCAAATGCGTAGAGTGACAACTGTACGGTTGGCTGAATACGTGAAAAGTTAAACAGAATTTTAAATCCAATTTGTATGCAAACACGAAGAGAGAAAGCCAGAAAAGGTATCCCGAACACACCTTGCAAAAAATTTCCAAAGACAAGTGCGAATCCAAGATGTCATACAAGAAACTGAAACAACGATGAATACAGACCCAACAATTACAAAAAAAAAAAATCAAAAATAGAAAACCAAAGATCAACAGATATACACCGATAACTGGGAGCACAATAAACGAGCAGGGAGATACAAAAAAGAGAGTTGGACAGATTGGGCAGAGACAAAGATGCTCATTGGTAATGGCTAAGAAGAGGTCAGCACGACTGGAATGGAGAACAAATCATAAAAAGAAACAAGTCTGGAGACGCGATGGTTCACGAGCAATGTACATGGTTCGCCTTTTTTATTTTTTTAACCTTCAAGGAGATGCCACGGGCAAAATGGCGGGAATCGGGAAAAACGTAAATGATGAAAGTTGTAGTACTCGAAGAGCACTACTTGCACACCAACTTTCATTCGAAACAGTTGAAAACCCTAGTAGCTCGATGCCCAATTTATTGATTTTTTTGACATTTTCTAAGTTCGTGACCTTGGGACCTTGACCTTGGGATGAAAATGAAAAATCGAGCTCCGTGGGGCTATGCAGGTGCCATTGGGCTAATCAAATACCAAAACCTCTGCCAGATTCGATAAACCGCTTCGGAGAAGATGTAACTTGAAATTGGCTACCCCGTAAAAATACATGTTTTTTGGGCGTGGCTCTGCTCATAATGGGCGCAGCACGCCCATTCTCAGGAAAACACAACTAGATCATGATATAAACCTCCCACCCAAATTTTATCAGGATCGGATCAAAACCCACGGAGCTATGCTCAGGACAGACAGACAGACAGACAGACAGACAGACAGACAGACACACACACACACCCATAACGAATATAGTGGTCACTTACTGACTCGTGAAACAAAAAAGCAATCAGAGATTGCAGACCCTTGCCAGGACTTCTTTTGAGTGGTGAATTTTTATTGGTTTTAGGAAAAAAAATGGCTGCCAACCATGTGACCTATGCAGTGGCGTATCGAGAAAAAATGCCGCTCACAGCGAAATGTCAAATTGCCGCCCCCTCGTCACTCACATGCTGAATGAAACACAAAGCCGAATTAAATAACGTCATTGCAAATCGAATCAAGTACAGCGAATTTGCAAATAAACAGTGACACCTTTGTTTTCCACCTTTCAAAATCGTCATCGGCCGACGAAGCATTCGGGAACACAGGAATGAGATGCATTGGCGGACTCGGGAGGGGTGTGGGGATGGTGGTGCAAATGACATTATATTATTATCATTTACCGAGGACAGTAATTCAGTAATAAAGCTAATTTAGTTGTCGCACATTCCAAAATAATTTTGAGTCCAAGTTCCCAAACGAGAAGGGCGCGTGTACGATATTGGCCAAATATATATATATATATATATATATATATATATATATATATATATATATATATATATATATATATATATATATATATATATATACACACACACACACACACATACACACACACACACCAGTTGATGGTCCCCGCCCACTTCCTTTTTTGTACCTCACTCCTTTTTAGTACTTGTTATTTTGTCAAACATCCCGGAAAAAAAATCTCACTGTGTCGGAAGGAAGTTGTGCAGTGAAGCTGCTACACCACTTAAAAAGTGGTTCTCGGGGGACTGACATTTACTTCTCCAACAGGCAGGGTGACCTTACTGTCCTGATGCAAATAAAGAATAACACAAAAAAACTAAACAACAACAAACTATTATCGAATGAAGCATGGTGCTTCAGAAAGGTTCTTCTTCATTTTGGTCAGACGGATGAAAGGAAGGACATGAGGTATATTGAAGCGGTTTGCACCAATTAAAATCTATTTTCTGATTTCCAATTTGCTTACGGCAGGTGCAATACTGTTACTTGCTTGACATTTTACAGGTATGCCCTTGATGAGACGGGAACACAGGAATGAGACGAGGAACGGCAAATTGGAATGCGCTACGAATTCAGGAATAAGCTATGGACATAAGAATGAGACGCAAACGCCTCGTTGCCTCGTCTTCGAGTTTAGTTTCCCAGAATACCGCGCACTCCTTTTTGCCCACCCCCTCTCTTTGAGACATCGTTGGCCGCAACCATTGGTCAGAAAATGGAGAGCAGGGCCATTTGCACAGTTCAACCCCTCCCTGCACTTATGCTTTCACACGCCACTGGAAAATTGTCCTCAGAAGTGTGGATAGTGAGAGATGATAGATGCAACAAAACAAATTTGCCGCCTCCCAAAAGTGCTGCTACAGCCAGCTGCCACATTCGCCCCCCACCCCCTCCCTTTCGCGATGCCAGTGGACCTATGATATGATGTGTGGGAACCTTGTGTTCCTTATGGACAGGCGGTCATACGTGTAAAATTTCACCTAAATTTATTCAGCCCCTTAGAAGAAGATTTTTGAAGGTTTTTTTTTTTTTTAATCAAAACAATATGGCTGCTAAATCACGTGGCCAATGATGTAATTAAAAAAAATTCTGTGGACCATTTTAACCCTAGATGACCCTCAAAAATGTTTATATTGATTGGATGTGGAATTCTACATGTGCAATTATGACATCATAACGAGGACACCTATGACCTCATTAAAAAAAAAAATCAATCTCATTCCGCATGAGTACTTGTTATTTGCTTAGTTTAAATTTTTTTCTTGGTGCGGTTACAGAGATACAGAGGTCAAAAGTTTTTCTGTTTTTCCAATATGGCTACCACACCCCCATGACCTTTGACGTCATAATTATCATTTAAACTTTCTACATGAGTAGTTGCACCAATGGTGAAAATTTTGTCTCAATCCGACAAGCGGTTTTTGAGAAAAGCACGAAAGTTCTGTGCGGACAAACAAACAGACAAACAAACAGACAAACAAATGGACCCAAATGCAATAAATACCCTGTCCTTTGGCGAGGGTAATAAATTCCCAAGACCAAAAACACTATACCAATGGCTTTAAGAAAATGGCAGGACTGAGTCCATTAGACAGGTATAGGTTCTGCAAGGAAGCAACAGAAAGCACAAGTCACATCCTTTTGGGGTGTAAAAAAATTCACATCAGAAAAGCTGACCACCCAAATTCACAATAAAGAATGCAAAGTGATCCACTGGCATATCTGCAAAAGTTTCATATCCCATTTACAGAAAACTCATGGAAATATGAAGGACGAAATGCTCACGTAAGACCTGATGATCCCATTGATGAGAGAAAACAAAGCATTACAACCAGATATTGTACAAACAAAAAAAATAAAAAGATGGCATCACCAAATGAGGTGTCAGCACCCAAACATTTTGGCATGAACAAGGTAGAAATCAAGAAAATGTCGAAATACCAGAATCTTAAAAACGGAGTTAAAAGATCTTGGAAGCTACAAAATGCCGAAATTGTGCCAGTGATAATTATAATTAGAGCAACAGGAATGATGAAGAATGACCTTATGTTGTTCGTCTTTCGGCTGCTCCCGTTAGGGGGTTGCCACAGCGGATCATCCATTATGATCCGCATACTGATTTGGCACAGGTTTTACGCCAGATGCCCTTCCTGACGCAACCTTGGTCGCCTCTTACGACACAGGGATCAGGATTTGGGTTTCGCCATGATTCCGGGCTGCTCCACACCCTGTCCAGTGCAGAGCCCCCGTCCTCAAGCGATCCTCCAACCCAAGCCTCCGAGTAGCCGGATTACAGGCGCACGCCACTACGCCCGGTTGAAGAATGACCTTATGGCAATCTTAAAAGCATTGCTGAGGATATTACTACAAATTAACTACAGTCCTTGTCTTCATGACAAACCTGAAAAGAGCCCTTGAAACAAAACTTGGAGAACAATTGGAAACTTCACAGCTACATCTATGAATGATGACCCCTTACCCAAATGGAGGTGGATACTTCAAGCCCTGGGAGGATTCCGTTTCACCTTCTAAAACTTGAATATGGAGATGACAACCAATGACACATACACACTCGCACGCACGCACATACCGCACATATACCATCTACACGCACTTTAAATAATTTTTTTAAAGACATACCAACAGGAGAGGGGAAACAAAATTTTTAAAAGTGAAAGGAAAAAGATTGCCCTCTGCTGGCCATTACACATTAGCAGTTTTTATCATGACTACAGCAATTCAGTACAGTCTAGTGCAGTACACTACTTTACGAACAGAAAGCTCTTGTAAACACACATTTTATCACACTGTGCAGACCAGTCCATTCACTCCAGGCTTTTCACAAAGCAGTCAATCATCATCAGCTCCTCATGTGCTATATCCTACATTCGTTACTTTTTAATAAAAATATAAACCTCAAGAACACAATCCTACATTTTTATTCCAAAACATGAAAATAACTTCACCAACCCTCACAAAACAGATCTCAATGAACATGATTGCCTGAACAGAACCATTCAACATGTCCTGATCATCACAGAGAATTTGGAACAACATTGTCGCGTTATGATTGTCCATCTGTGGCAAAGAATGCTGAAGTAACAGTTGATAAGCAATTTATAATTAAAAAACTTTCCTAAGTAATTGTAGAAAACTCAAGCATGCTATTATTATCACTGTACAATTACAAATCGCAGCATTGTCATGAGCACACTGTGTGTACAGCCATTCACCTTGCTGTTAAATATTGAACCAATTAATTTGAATAACAATGTTCCGTTATCCAAAGTTCTGACATAACAACAGTGCATTGTTATATATATATATATATATATATATCCAGTTGGACATTGCTATCTTGATCACATACGAGAGCTCAAGATACTCTATTCCTGGTTCAAATTGCATATACAACATTGAATTGCTCATTGTCAATTAATGCAATTATAATTCTGATAAAAGTGTAGTTAAATCTCCTCATATCCCTGTCTGTTATGTGATATATATATATATATATATATATATATATATATATATATATATATATATATATATATATATATATATATATATATATATACATATACATATACATATATATATATACATATATATATATATGCATATATATATATATATATATATATGTATGTATATATATATATATATATACATATATACATATACATATGTATATATGTATATATGTATATATGTATATATGTATATATGTATATATGTATATATATATATATATATATATATATATATATATATATATATATATATATATATATATATATATATATATATATATGTATATACATATACATATATATATATGTATATACATATACATATATATATATATATATATATATATATATATATATATATATATATATATATATATATATATATCTGAAAACCCACTCCGTGGGAGTACCTCCTGTGCAGCTTCCCTTCGCAGGGCAGCTCACCAGATGACGAGATTGGGGCAAAGCCTTCGGGACCCCCAATCTTTGATAGGAGGGAAACCACGGGGTAACATCCCTGGGTCAGATTGCGGGAGAGTGTGTCGGAGTGGTGCTGAGGTGTCGTCCACCAGACGGCGGTCTCCTTGGGTTAACCTGAGGCGGTCCCTTCGGGTGGGTGCCTGGAATGTCCTATCCCTAAGAGAGGATGATCACCTGTCTCTGTTATCATCTGAGCTCAAGCGTTTGGACATCGGGATTGCAGCTCTCTCTGAGGTTCGGAGACCGGATTGCGGCGAGATAATGGTGGGTGGTTACACCTACTATTGGTCTGGTCGCTCTGATGGTTACCATACCCAAGGAGTTGCTGTAGCTGTGTCCAATAAGCTGACCCCAATGATAATTGAGGTAACACCAGTCAACGAGCGTATTATGAGATTAAGGATTCGTCACTCCTTAGGTGTCATTTCCCTGTTCTCTGTTTATGCTCCGACTGAGGCGAGTGATCTCACCATGAAGGATGCATTCTACGCCACACTCGAGTCTGTGGTTGATCAGTGCCCCAGACGAGATACACTTCTAGTCTTGGGGGATTTCAATGCATCGACTGGAACTGATAGGGACGGTTATGAGGTGTGTGTTGGTCCCCATGGGTCAGGAACTATGAACAAGAATGGCACTAAGTTCCTTGACTTTGCAAGAAGTCATGGACTTAGGGTGGCTGGTTCATGGTTTCAGCGCCCACAAGCTCATCGCTGGACTTGGTATTCCAACGCTGGCGGTGTGGCAAAGGAGATTGACCATGTCCTCATTGACGGTCGTTGGAGGATGATCCAGAACTGCAGGGTCTACCGGAGTGCTCAGTTACTCAATACTGACCACAGGCTTGTTGTAGCAACTCTAAAGCTGCACCTTAAATCCTGGAGAATGGTACCATCCCAGCCGAGGCTGGATGTTGTCAAGCTCAGGGATGAGAGAGTAGCTGAGGAGTTTGCGAACAGGCTGAGTGGACACTTGGGGGGTCTGGGTGCTTTGGGGGGTCCTGAAGAGTTGTGGAGCGCCTTCAAGACCACCGTCCTTGATGTTGCCGGTGGATGCCTTGGAGCTCACCGCAGGGCAAAGAAGAATTTTGTCTCTCGAGGGACACTGGATACCATTGACCAGAGTCGCAGGGCCAGGCTGAATGGCAGAGCTGAGCTGTTCAGGGAGCTGAGGCGTAAAACTGTACGTGCACTGAGGGTGGACAAGGAGGCCTATGTGCGAGGAATCTGTGAGGGGGTAGAGCATCACCTGTAGACAGGTGATTCTCGTCCCGCTTACAGGGGAATTCGCGCATTACGTTCATCCAAGCCCATCCCTCGGAGCACTACAGTTCGAGCAGAGAGTGGTAGGCTCTTGACAGAGGAGTCTGAAGTGAAGGCCCGCTGGGCCGGTTACTTTGAGCGGTTGTACCAGGCTGATCCCCCAACTGTCGAGTTGGACGTCAAGGGTGTTACAATCCCTGTTGCTGACCCTCGAATCAACTGTGGTCCACCTACGCTTGTGGAAACACGGGCTGCGGTGAACCAGTTGAAACGGGGCAAAGCTCCAGGGATCTGTGGCATCCATGCCGAACTTCTCAAGGCTGGTGGAAATGCTGCACTCATGTCGTTGCATGCAGTTTTGTGCTCTGCCTGGAACACAGGCATCATCCCAACTGACTGGAAGAGGGGCCTTGTTGTCCCTCTCTGGAAAGGGAAGGGTGATCGCCAAGACTGCAACAACTACCGAGGGGTGACGCTGCTCTCAGTGCCGGGCAAGGTCTTTGCTCGGATAATTCTCGATAGGGTTCGCCACCATCTGCTTGAGCACCAGCGTCCAGAGCAGTCAGGCTTTACACCAAAGAGGTCAACGATTGACCGTATCCTTGCACTTCGTGTCCTCACCGAACGCAGACGAGAGTTTCGGCAGGGGCTGCTTGCAGCCTATGTTGATCTCTGTAAAGCGTTCGATTCAGTAAATCGGGATGTCCTCTGGAGGATTCTTGGTCTTCGCGGGGTGCCACCAAAACTGATCGATCTGATGTCTGAACTCTACTCTGGTACTGAGAGTGCTGTGAAGTGTGGTGGTACCATCTCTGACTTATTTCCAGTTGTTACTGGAGTTCGTCAGGGATGTGTACTTGCCCCCACACTTTTCAGCACTTGTATGGACTGGATTCTAGGGAGGATGTCGGAGAGATCAAGTTGCGGTGCGTCATTTGGGAATGTCAAGATCTCGGACCTTGACTTTGCAGATGATGCAGTCATCTTTGCGGAGACTTTAGACATCCTCTTGGGGGCCCTCGAGGTGCTAAATGAGGAGTCGGAGCCATTGGGATTACGGGTTTCTTGGGTCAAAACTAAGATCCAGGCTTTGGGTGACATCTTGGATGCTGCTGTCCTGTCTGTGTCTGTTTGTGGTGAGGATGTTGAGGTCGTGGAGAGATTCACTTACCTTGGCAGTGATATTCATGTCTCTGCTGGCTGCGAGTCAGAGGTCAATAGACGTCTGGGTCGGGCCTGGGGAGTCATGGATTCACTGGATCATGGGGTGTGGCGCTGCCGGTACCTGTGCGGGAGGACGAAAGTCCGAGTCTTCAGGTCCTTGGTACTTCCAGTCTTGCTCTATGGGTGCGAGACTTGGACTCTGACCAAGGATCTGAGACGGAGACTTAATTCCTTTGGTACCAGGTCTCTTCGGAGAATCCTTGGCTATCGCTGGTCGGATTTTGTGTCCAACGAGCGGTTGCTGAGAGAGACTCGGATGAGATTTGTTACCTGCATAGTCGGTGAGCGTCAGTTGCGGCTGTATGGACATGTGGCTCGTTTTCCTGACTCTGATCCTGCTCACCAGATTCTCTCAGCGAGGGAGTCTCATGAGTGGAGGAGGCCAGTGGGTCGACCACGTGCCTCATGGTTGCAACAGGTTGACCATCATCTCAAGGAGATGGGGATGGGCCTGGCATCTGCCTGGGGGATGGCCAGACGGAGGCCCCTGGAGTACCGGCGGAAAGTGGACGCAGCGACGTGCTGTTCTGGCACATGCTCCCATACCTGACCTGACCTGACCCCTAGGGCCTCGGCAATGGTACCCAACATATACCGATCCTGATGCAGTTATTTCATTAGTATTCATTCAGTTAGCCTTTCCATTCTGTCTCGTGGGTAAATGGGACAAGATGCATTGTGTCGGGCTTTTAGTTAGGTAATTGATTTAATTTGCTATTCTATTACCTGTGTTACTTTACTTTATTTCACACACAAGCCCCGTCATGCATGCACACCACAGGTCAGACAGTGATGTCATGAAGATATACTGCAGCAGCCCTGTTCGAACTGTGCACAATTAACTGACAAATTCCTCACCTCAGACCCTCACCATGCTCACCACGATGCTACAACCCTCACCATAATCAACACAAAGCCTCCTAAAACTCCCCAAAATAACCTACGCCTGACCCCTTTACCACAAACGCCATAACCGCTACAACCACTTCAACCTCATCAACCCAATCGCTTCAACCGCTCCCAATGCTTCAATGACCTTACCACAACCACCTCACTACAATCGTTGCAACTGCTGTCAGCTTCCTGGATACTCACAATAGTCATTTGAGATGCCAGTGAACAGGGAACATTGTGGGTGCCTGCTCGTCAGAACACTTCGGCATGTAGCTCGAAGCGCAAGCGTGTGCTGGGACTCATCCGGCGACGACTGGGTAGCCCAGGTGCTTCTCCAAATAACAGTACTCAAATGGAGTTCAGCGCACGTTTATGGCTGGAAAGCGCTCCTGAAAACCTGTGCCTCACAGAGCTCCCTTATGTGGCTGAGCCTCGGAGCAACTGAGGCCATTTTTGACTCCGGAGTCTGGCAGAGTGGCATCAGAGTGGTGACCCATCAAGGGTTGTGCGCAATAGCCCAAGAGACGGCTTTGGCAGCACGGGTGCTCTGTACAGAGTATGGTCCTAATGGATGGATGGAGTCTGGTGGGGTGGGGCAACTTCTCGGGGTGGCAACTGTGTGCCAATGGAGATGCTCACAAATAGCTATAGAGTATTTTGAGCTGATGTTTGGCTGCTCTTTCACCCAGGCTTTTTAAAAATAGCAGCAGAGAGCATATGAGAGATGGACTGAGCGTCAGAGAGAGACTTTCCCGGCCAAGTGTCAGACAGAGACTTTCCGGGCTGAGCATCAGACAGAGACTTTCCGGGCTGAGTATCAGACAGACTCTCTGAACTGAGCTAAGCAGATCCTCACTATTGCGAGCCGAGAGGGCAGTGCGAGTTGCTGAGAATCAGCCAAACAAACAGTCCTGAGTCATTGCCGAGGAGTTGCCGGGTATTTGCCGGGTAATCACCGGGTCACCAGTGCCCGGCTCCCGCTGCGATCCATAGCAATAATCATTAAATCACACTTACAGACTCTCTTAATGCCCCGTAAAGCTATATTCTCATGCATTTATTTCTCCAATCTATTGTCTCATCTACTGTAGATGCAGAAACTAAAAGAGCATGTCTGACTTGCACTCCTTCACACTTTCTCTTCTGCAGCACATATGCATCACGTTTGCACCACTCACTTAGCACCATAGACACCCCAGTTTTCTTCCATCCTCCCCCATCCTAAGCGATTGGGTTGCATATGTCTGTCTACCACACCAGGTACAAAGAGGTCACCTACACCTCAACTGCTTTTCTTTTTGGACTATCTCATTTCCTCGGGTGTGTGTCTGCGGGTGCTTGTAATGTGCAATCTAATTTAAGATTATTGAAGTTTTGTATTGGTTTCGCTCTGCTCTGTGTCTTCTTTTTGTAAATAATTGCATTCCTTTTGCCACACCACACAAATCCTTGATTCCCTGCTCTACATACATTTGAATAAAACCTTTTATTGGGCCACATGACCTTTCCTCGCCCTTCCTTATATATAAATTGCTGATAAATGTATCGATCTGCCAATGTTAGTCTTTTCCCCATTGGTTCACACATTAGTTTAGCCAGGAAGTTTTACCCCATTAATTTGCTCTTATTTGCCAGCACACACTCACTGTATCGCTCGGCAGTAATCTGGGTGTGCGCTGAGGACACGGACCCCAATTGGTTAAGCCGTCGACAGTTAAGGTATCACACGAAGTAGTGTGACCCTGCCCGGATTGGCAGTGCCAATCCATGGTTGCTTTGAAACCTACCGGTGTGCAGAGTTATCTGTGCCCACTGGTGTTCAAGAGGGACAAGAGGGACCAAATTTGGCCTATCAGTGGGAGAGAAAAAACATAAACTGTTCAGCCTGGTGGAGAAATGCGCTTTACTGAGTGTTGTTCTCGTTATTGATATTATCATAATACCATTACCAGCAGATGGAATTGACTGATTAATTTGTGATTATAATAACTTTGATGAAGAATCAAACTTAGATGACATCGATGCTGGAATCAGGATTGGAGGACGATGTATCAATGATCCAAGGTATGCTGATGACACCACTCGGTTGGCAGAAAGTAAAGAGGAATTGATGAAATTGCTGCAGACAGTGAAGACATAAAGGGAAAAGCTTGTCTTTATTTAAACCTAAAAAACAGTAGAATCTTGTCAACTGAGAAGATCGATGTGTTCAGATCGGGAGACTATCACATGGAAATTGTGGAAACTTTAATCTTCCTGTGTTCGAAGATTGAAGTGAGTAGAGAATGCGTTGGAGAATTAATCGACAGTTAGCAATGGGGATAACAACAATATCAGGATTGACAAAGATCTGACAACACGAACCAAAAGGAGGCGAGTGAATGCTCTGATATGGGATGAACACATACTTTAGATCCAGTCTTGATAGGTACCCCTTGTGACGATTTTGCATGCTTTTCATGTCCTAAAATTTAGTGGGTTTGGTTGATTCACAGGCTGCCATTTCCATTTGAATGCACCGATCAACGAATGTTTCACATCATATGAAAGCTGATTAGATTGGCTCTCCAATGATATATCAATTATACATTTATGATCAATATTTACTTCTGCAGTGTATTTTAATCATAAATGACATCGGTCGTTGATGGAAATCTCAATTTTATCCCTTCATCTACAAATGATATCATTCCAAATCCATTTTGCTATTTATGGTATTTGGCTTTCCTATTATCCTTCTACTTGTGAAAAACGACTGATTCTCATATCTCCATCAATTCATAACATAACAATTTGTATTAAATGACATTTTACATTTTTGGCATAACATTACATTTCAGACTCAAGAAATCCATTACTACAATCAGGTTTGGGAAAACAAACCAAAAGTAAAAACATTCGATTCATTTTCAGATCTTGGGACCCAATGACGTAATTAAAACCATGACTAAATATTTTTTGTAGATCTATTAACTTGTGAACCGAATGGTTCTGGAGGACAATGTGGATGTTGTTGCAATCATGTTACAAATGTTGTTATATTGTGTCATTTAAGATGTTGAGATGAAGTGAACCTAAACATCATGAAGCAAGCTGCGAAGAGACACAAGCATGATGAAGTTGAAGTTCCAGAATAACAAACATATACAACAACAGAACTTTGTATCATATACTTTGCAGAGTCTAACTCAAAACATTTCATGAAGCTCAGCACAGAGAGACTTTGTAAACTGCAGAACATTAACCAAAGGAGACAAACAGCCCCCTGGTATTTCCCCATACCGAATGGCTGACATACGTGCGCAGATTCCACAATTGCATTCTCATCAGCATGGCTACCACCTGGATTATCAACATTTCACCTTGAATGCCAGTCACTTGTTGAGCTGTCAAGATGAATGTTCGACTAAACCAAGTACATCTCGACCATCTTGAAGATCATCTACTGACAGTGACAAGGCCATATTCAAACCAGATTGCATCTTTTGCAACAAAATTGGAGGAAAGAAGGTGAAGGAATTGAGGGCTTTGACCTCTTTGTAGGTGAAGCTCAATATCATTGATCGTGTCAAGCAAATATGGAATTACCCATAGGAAAGCATTCACAAATGTGTGTGCGATCATTGGCAAACATGTAGTCTTCAAGAAAGGTGTTCTGAAGTTAGACAATTTGAGGGACATCTATACATCCAGCCTAAAGAACACTCAGTTCATCAATCCGAATTACAGAGGGGAAAATTTGAAAGCCAAAATATCAAAGAGTTACGCCAATGAAGTGTCATTTGTATTGCGTAACAATGCAAGCGGTCAGTTTGCAACTTACCCGATATACAGTACCGGGATAGCTACAGGTGATGCCGTGAGACTGTCATATATGCTTGGTGCAGCTGACAAGACAAAGTAAATGGCACTACATATTAGAGAAGATATACTGACTGCATTTCATAAATCGAAGCAACTTAGATGTCCGCCTACTGCTAGATACCTCGAGAGCAAAGAAGACATCATCCCATTTGGACTTGAGACATTTCTGACTTTCTTGATCACTGAAAAACATACTGATCATACATCTGACAGAGTCATTCATCTTGTTCAATCTATCGGTCAGGATCTTTGCAGAGCAGCAACAAATGGCCCATGGAAATTACCTAAATAGGTGCTGGTATCAATGTCCCTCTGCCACATGTTCCACAGTGCAACATTAAGCTCTCTAATCAACAGATTTGGACATGCTGAGAGTTACAGCTTCTCATTGGAACTGGAAACAACTCTTACAAATGTGCTTCAACAGTCCTCAGAGTTACTCCCTCTCCAAATCATCAAAAATACCATCCAGCAATCAATGTTCCACTCTGATTTTGGTAATTTCGACCAGAACACAGCATCAGGGTCCATTCCTACAAGCCATGGTATTATGCTGCAAGAAACAGGATCTCTCTAAGAACAAGAGATAACAGAAAATCCACAAGTAGGCATTCTGGAACAGAACAGAGAAAGGTCCTTGAAGTTGTAGCATTCACCAAACCTTCCAGAGTGTTATCTTACCCCAAAACAAAGCCCAGCATACCCTATCAGCAGATGGACATTTGTGGAGGGAGAAATGTGCGTGGACAATGCAAATAAACAGAACTTACTCTGGGTTATTTTACGAATGCAGAGTGTCAATTCAGGTCAAGAGGTTCCAGGATGGGCAGGCTTCATTTCTGTAACTGGAGATAAACCAGCCAAGATGACAACAATCGATTATTATCCAGTCCTCAACTGTCTAATAACAGATTACAAAGCTGTACAGGAGTACCTCAGGTTCTCCGAAGAAGCTTCCAAAGAAGTAGGTCAAAAAAAGTCACAACTACTTTTGATGTTTGAGTTTGTATGAGGGCATACACACTAATTTGGAAGAACCCCGAAAAATACAAAAATCCCCTCATCATCATGATAGGTGCGTTCCATGTGATATGTGCCCACTTCAAGATGATTCGGGAAGAAAAGGGTGTACCTGTACTCTTTGATGTACGAACAAAAGCAGGTCTCATATCCTCTGGATCACTAAAAGGTGTATTGTCAAGAAAGCTTTACAGCCGAGCCATGACCTACCATAAAACACTGCTGGAATCATTGGAAAGAATGTTGCTCAATGCATTTCTGATGGCGACGCAAGAGGGCCAGCTGATGTCAAATCTACTCCTTGAGGACTTCCAGAATTCCCCTGGAAAACAAACTGTCAGTTCTATTTTGGAAGACAAATCCATAACCTCTGCCTTCCAAATATATTCCAAATTCAGGTGTGATGTTGCCAAAGGAAAGCAAGGACAAACAGAAAAACTATTGCTGCCATATATGAACCACATCTGGCTCGGGAAGTCAAGATGAACAACTTCCCACGACATAATCACTGCCTCTATCTGATTGCGGACCTGCTCTACAGCTTTGATGGACACAATTATTCACGATATCTCCTTCTTCTCTGTATTACTAGCAAGTATTGAAGATACTCATCTTGATGCAACAAAGCTGACGAAAGGAGGAGCGCTCAGCGTGGCTAGATCACTTGTGCAAGGCAACCGATGTGCAGTGGACAAAACCATTGAAGAAACTTTAATGAAACATTCCAATTCTCACGGTGGAACAGCGTGGAACCGGGTTGACTGGACTGCTCACTAACTTCAATGCTGATCAGTGTTTGGTGAAAACGACCCATGAGCATGCTTCATTTGTTGATGTTACATTGTCCATGGCAGATATGTTGTCCGAATCACACGGGGGAAGGAAACATAAAGATCACAGGCCAGCCGAGATTCAGAAAAGTGAACGGATAGTCACCAGAACAATGGAGGCAGTCCACAGCTTTCTGAATCAATTTGATGTCCCAGGCCAATCGAGGCTGAACTGCATTTCCCCAGGTGCATCAGCTCCAGCTGATGTTGAAAATGCCAGTTTTGACTGCTGAATTGGTTTGCAAACAAGCAAAGGAGAAATTAGTCGGCGAAAGACTTGAGAAGAAAAATCATTTGAAGGACGTGGAAGATGTTCAACTCCCCCAGAATGAAACAACACTGGTAATTCATGATGGCAATGCATTGTTATACACGCCGCAGGAAATCCCAGGTAACTTCAAGCAGATTGCACACAAGATTTTTGATGCTCTGCAACAGAAGCCAGACATGATATTCAGTACAGATATGTGCACGGCTCAATCAGTGAAGGGAACGGAGTGTGAAAGGCGTGGAAGTGGTGAAAAGTTGATCATCGAAGTGCGGATGACGAAGAAGACTGTCAGCTGGAGGATGTTTTTGATGAACGATGATGATAAATCACAGCTTAGTCAAGTGATTTTGTGATGTCTGGAGTGATAATGACTTTGCATCAAAGCTATCACACATAAAAGTGGTTGCTGTCGTTGAGGGGTGTGCACATTTGCTGACAACAGATGGCAAGACAACAACACAAGTTGAAATACAGTCTCTGCACTCCACACAGGAAGAGACGGACACACGCATGATTCTTTACCGTTTGTATGGCCAAGAACATGGATATGATGCTGGGAAAATCCGAAGCCCAGATAGTGATGTGTTCTTCATTGCTCTCCATCATGCCTTACACGTTGACATAACTCTGCTGTTTGACACCGGCACAGGCAACGAAAAGAGATTGGTGAACATCACGGAACTGGCCCATGGTTCTGGGCGAGAGTGGTGCACTGCCCTGATGTGTCTTGACATGCCTTCACACAATGCAATACCACCAGTGCATTCAAAGGCGTTGGAAAAGTACAACCAATCAAGGTGTCCCGAAATATGCCAGCATTCCAACCAATTCTAGCTGGTCTTGGAAACTCATGGATAGTGTCAGAAGATTTGAAGACGTCTGAAAGAATATACCTGTGCCTTGTATCACAAACCTTGCTACAAGAGTCTTGATGACTTGCGTTACTTGTTATTCAAGGAAAAGTGTGGTGGACCCGATGGCATTGTCAACATCGCCCAGAATATTGACCTAGGTCTGGTGCCACCTTGTAAGAAAGTATTAGCTCAACTCATCAAACGAGTTAACTACCAGGTTGCCATCTGGAAGCTATCCAAAATTGCCCAACCTAATATCCCGAATCCAACGCAGGGTCATGGCTGGTGGCTTGATGGGAGCAAACTTGAACCCTTCTGGTTCGATGAAGACATGCTTTCCCAAAGGCAATGCTGATTATGGAACTCAAAACTGACAGACACTGGTGATTCAGATTCTGATGATGCAGATGATGAGGCAATGCTAGCAGATGAGAGTTTCTTTCTGGATGACGTATACAGTGATGATGATTCGACAGCACGTTACGTCTCAGATGATGAGGCAACACGAGATGACAGTTTCTTTGATGGATGACGTGATTTGATCATTTCTATTGAACACGATATTGAACATTCTGTTGGAAATGCCTTCGAACATTCATTTATCATTTGCAAAACGTATATATTTGCGATTTGTTATTGACCAAACAAAGATGTAACAAGGAATGTTTCTGTTGTATTACCAGCATCGTTGTACGGAATGTTAATGTTCCACTTCTAGAAACAATTTTCATTACCTCCGCCGCAGAAGGTGAAGGAGGTGATGTTTTCACACCTCTCTACGTCTGTTTGTTACTTGCAAAATCGAAGATTTCTCAAGGATATTGGTCAGTTGTTTATCGCCTACAAGTCACAATTTTAAACCGATCTTCACGAAACTTCACCACATGGTAGAGCTTGTGGTGAGGAAGAAGCCTATTGTTTTTGAGGTCAAAAGGTCAACATGGGCCAACGTCAACAACTTCGGCGATAGTTCTAAAATCCTCAATTTTCATCCGATTGACTTGAAATTCAAGACAATTTATATTTCATGTCAATGAATTCAAACAGTCAATTATGTTAGAGGTCAACGTACACCAAAAGGACAACATAGGCCCAAGGTCAACAGCTAAGGTTGTGTTTGATAAAATCCTCAATTTTCATCCGATTGACTTGAAATTTGAAGAGGATTTATACTTCTGGTCACTGAATTCACCCTGTGAATTATTTTTGAGGTCAACATGGACCAAAAGGTCAACATAGGCCCAAGGTCAGCAACTGAGGTGATATTTCTAAAATCCTCAATTTTTATCCGATTGACTTAAATTTGAAGATGATTTATTTTTCAGGTCACTGAATTCAACCAGCCAATTGTTTTAGAGGTCAACATAGACCGAAAGGTCAACATAGGCCCAAGGTCAACAGCTAAGGTTGTGTTTGATAAAATCCTCAATTTTCATCCGATTGACTTGAAATTTGAAGAGGATTTATACTTCTGGCCACTGAATTCACCCTGTGAATTATTTTTGAGGTCAACATGGACCAAAAGGTCAACATAGGCCCAAGGTCAGCAACTGAGGTGATATTTCTAAAATCCTCAATTTTCATCCGATTGACTTAAATTTAAAGATGATTTATTTTTCAGGTCACTGAATTCAACCAGCCAATTGTTTTAGAGGTCAACATAGACCGAAAGGTCAACATAGGCCCAAGGTAAACAGCTAAGGTTGTGTTTGATAAAATCCTCAATTTTCATCCGATTGACTTGAAATTTGAAGAGGATTTATATTTCAGGTCACTGAATTCAACAAGCCACTTTGGCCACATTGAGGTCCACATTGGCCAAAAGTTCAACATAGGCCAAATTTCTAAAATTGTCAATTTTCATCTGATTCACTTGAAATTTGAAGAGGATTTATATTTCAGGTCACTGAATTCAACAAACCACATTGGCCACATTGAGGTCCACATTGGCCAAAAGTTCAACATTGGCCAAATTTCTAAAATTGTCAATTTTCTTCTGATTCACTTGAAATTTGAAGAGTTGCACATTTGGTCATCGAGTTCAACCACAAATTATTTTTGTGGTCAAATTTGTTTTAATGGATTTTGCAAGTATCATGTTCTGCATGATGTCTTCTTGTTTGTCTGTTTGGCCGTCTGTCTGTCTGTGTTTAGGATATCTCAAAAAGTTGTGGACGGATTCGGATGAAACTTCGTGGACAGGTTGGGTGTGTGACCATGACGAATTGATTAGATTTTTGTGAATATCTGTGTCCGGATCCGGATCTGAGAACTTTTTAAGTGATTCTTCACCATTAAGAGATCGGGCTAAACTCATGTATAGCACAGTATTTCAAAAAGGTGTGGATTCGGATGAAACTTGCTGGAAAGGTTGAGTGTTTGGCCACAGTGAATTGATTCAATTTCGGTGAAGATCCAAATCCGGATCTGGATATGAGAATTATTTATTTTTTTTAGTGATTCTTCACCACTGACAGATTGTGCTCAAAAACGATGAAAGAGCATGATGTTTCAAAAACGTTATTGGGCCCGATATGTTCTCATGGATCTTCATTACGTGTTGGAGTTATATGTTTTACCGAGTGCCCTTTTATTTTCTGATGCTGTCGGAGCCATTTGTTTGCTACAAGTGGCTGCCATCTTGCTTTGTTACGGATGCTTTTTATTGGTTTTCCCAAACTTGATTGTGGTCATGGATTTCTTGAGTCTGAAAAAATGTAAAATGGCATTTAATGAAAATGTTTATGTTGTAAAATGACAGAGGTATGAGAATTAGTATTTTTTCACTATTTTATGGAAGCCATCTTGGATTTTCTCATTCTAGTAAATTATATGACGTTTGGAAATGCAAAACCCACCTAGATATCGTGACTTGCAAGCAGTAGAAGGATTATCGGAAATCCAAACACCATAAATAGCAAAATGGATTTGGAATGTTATCATTTGTAGATGAAGAGATAAAATTGAGATTTCTGCCAAAGGACTGATGTCATTTATGATTAAAATACACTACACAAGTAAATATTGATCATAAATGCATCATTGATATATCATTGGAGAGCCAATCCAATCAGCTTTCATATGATATGAAACATTCGTTGATTGGTGCATTCAAATGGAAGTGACAGCCCGTGCACAAACCACACCCCCTAAATTTTAGGACGTGGAAAGCACACAAAATCATCATAGTGGTACTTATCAAGACTGGGTGTACTGTCTCAGGTATGTGTTCATCCCTTTATTTTCCTGTTACCGTCTTTTATCACCACAAAGACATCCTAATAAACAAAAAAATACCTATCCCATACTGTAGTGGTGGGGGGGGGGGGGAGGTGCACGGTTAGCATATCCAGTCTACGGACGAGAAAGAAAGGTAGAAGATTGACAGTTTTGAAATGTGGTCTTGGAGATGAATGTTAAAAATTCCATGGACTACAAGATAAAAATTGATACTTGAAAAAATTAGACCACAAATTACTTTAGACCACGTTCTAATTACATTAGAAACGCTGATGTGAAAATAGAAACTGTCATACTTTGACCACATCATGCATGCAGAAAACAAAAAGTCTGGATAAGTCAACCATGCTGGCTCTGGTCGGGGGAAGAAGAGGAAGAGGCAGACCTTGTATGTGCCCGATCGATGGGGGTAAAGGCTACAAGCAAGCTGTCTCTGCCAGCGCTTTGGAAAGTAGTGCAGGCCACAACTTGACAAAACTAGACAACGAATAATCTTTACATGTGGTAGGAGTGTGGACCAGTGACTCTTAGCCTATACACTGCTCATGTGTAACTATACATGAATACCTCAAATGTTCTCAAAATTTCCTGCAGGTGACTATTACACAATGTCTGTGACTGCTCGGAATGGAGTTAGGCATCGAATAAAGGTCCCGATTGGGGCAGTCGTAACGGTGTCGTGGGCAATATCGTATGTCGCACTTTTAGCCATATTTTGGAGAAATCACACATGAGGCCCCGATATATGTTATAAACAATCCATGCAGTGGACATGTATAGTCTGATGGCAAGAAAAATCGGTCAGGAAATCAGGCAAAAATCGGATACATCATTCATGCATAAATACTCATTTAAGAACCTTTATTAGCTAAAGATCATTGTGGCCAAGCTACCGGCTTACCTAGAGGCCTAGCAAATCGAGACAGCTCGGGTCTGTGGGGTACGTAAGCGATCAACATAGAATGTCTCAAGAATGTCGGGTTTACTCCAAATTTCTTTCAGTATATAGGTAAACGACAGCAGCGACTGTTTGAAATGGTAATCATACATTGGACGGAAATGACTGAATAGTTTGTATTTACAATAACATTCACCTCCGGTAGGTGTGCTCCACGAAATGTGATGCAAAGCTACTTATGCACCTTAATGCGACATTTGTCCAAGGTGGACAACCCCCTTGGAGAGAGTGCAAATGAAGTTGCTACAATCTCCGTCATGTGGTCCTTAGTCCCTCTAGCAAGTTTGTTTGAAATTGGATAAGTAGCGACCTAATGCATTGCGGCCTGACAGACAGGCAGACAGACACAACGTGTATTTTTTAGTACGAATCCTTTTTGCCTTTGAATTCTGAAGATGAATAACCATTCTGGTTATGACAACCTCAACCTCACCATAAGAGGGTCAAAAAGGGGATCTGGTTCTGCAATGTTAAACGTTTTGAGTGACAATACCAATTTGTCAGGCCATGTCTATATGTGGAAACTTGTTACTAATGTTGTTATTTTCTTCTAGTCTTTACAAAGAACTACAAATTCTGTTCCAAAGGGATCATACTTAATAGCCCCCAATGTGTTTCCTCACATTGAGATTCTTGATCGAGAATAATCAGAGAACGATTTCAAAGCAATGATTTGACATTTCCTTCACATGAAGGACTTTTCATTCTCCAAACTCGCAAGTTAGTTCTCACTCAACAGGATACACAAGGAAATAAACAATGACTTCCATGCTGCGCTGTCAGATCATGAAGATCTGAATCAGGCAAAATGAAATAAACTCGCTCCCTGATTGGAGGTGTGTTATATTCATTGAGAGTTGAACAGGGAGGACTGTTCCACTCTCACGGACGAGTTATCGCTGAAACCATACAATTTTGAGAATATCCAGAAAGTTTGATGTTGAATCATAGTTTGTCTGAGTGCCATATATTTATTCATCACATGCAATGGTGCATTTGATGAGGCTATCTTTGTCAAACAGCTCAGCGTGAAATCCCTTGTATACCCTTTCTCTTATCCTGCTGAATGATCCCGAATTATGAGATCTACATGAATATGAACATGACACTTTAAGTCCATAATCCAGTTTCAAATTTACTCTCCGTCTCGACGCAAGCTTTGAGAGAACTTTTTAAATGTCAGTGCTTGCTCTCGGGGTTATGGAACCTCCCAATGCTATTAAAACCTAGTACATTGGAAAGCTCTGAATGAAATAATTTGTTTTCTTAATGGATTTATCTTCCCTCGGCTCACACCTCCCTCTTAACACCTGGAAAATGTGAGAATTAGTGCTATTGGCTTGAATGTTTAAAATAACTTTGTCACTTCTTACACATTCACCAATAACCAGAACTCTTACTGTGATTGTAAAAAAATATACAAAGCAAAAAAATGTTTTATTTAATATTGAGGGCGATGAAGCAGAGCAGAACAGGTGGACAAGAGACTGGTGAAGAAGTTGCATATCGACTTATGAAACTTACTGCGTTGAACGCAAAGCCTATAGCCTAGAGGTATGCACACTTAACTCTGAGCTGTCTCGCCTGGGTTTGAATCTCGACCCAGCTATAAAGTGTTACCCCAGTGTTTTGCAGTCAGGGCGGAACATCAATGTGTTTGCCGTCCATTGGAGGGACGTTCAACTGTGCATCCCATCTGCTGGCATCAGTTGGTGGAAGTTAAAGGTCGTAGAAGCAGGTCACATTTTATCAACCGCGAATCCGCGAATCGCAGCGTCTGATAGTACTTTGCAACAACTGCTAACCACGATGCATCATTTATGTCCACACTCTCAAGTGTGACAACTTTTATAAGAAAAATGAAAGACTTATTAACCTCAACTTTTTTTTTTTTTGAGAAAAATGATCGATATTATGGAAGAGCTAAAATAACTTTTGAAAGGTTAACATTCAAACAAGTGTTTCTCTGTAATGAACCTTTTTAACAAGAATGAGAAGTATTGCTGATATGTAATCAAGAGACAAGAATATGGCACCAGTGGGATCACTATACCTCAGATTAGAGAACAATAGGAACAGGATTTCATGGAAAAGGAAGATGAATCAAGATTTCATGCTCCCTGAAAAAAGGGCAAATGGGTTAAGCGGGACATTCTCGAGGATGATGATGATGATGATGATGATGATGATGATGAAATTATCAATCATTTTCGGATAAAATAACCAAGCAGGAGAAGGGAGAGCATTGAATTTGAATATGCATTTACAGGTACCTTAACTGAGTCCATTACTCATGATATTCTATTGATTAATCAGACCTGGAAAATGTCCAGTATACCTACGTCTACCTTGGAAAGGCAAAGTGTCTCAATGGTTTGAAAACCAGATCAAACAGACAGTGTCCCATTATTACTATGTAGTTCAACAACAAGTGATTTTCACCACCCGCCGGTTGCTTCCGTCAGTTCAAAAGACGTTCTTCCCGCCTCTCATATAAATAAGATTATTTACGAATTTCAGCGCCAGTGTGATGCTAGGTACATGGGCCGAACATCTTTGAGATTGAAGGATCATATTGAACAACACGTCCCTTTGGGTTCAGACAGAGTCAGTCAACCGAACAGAGACAACCGACTTGGGCTCGTAAGAATGTGCACAGTACGACAACTATTCCCTGTGCCTCTGTAATTGGTCACCATTCACTGAATAATCCTCAGTGTGCAAAGCAATATCATACTGGTTAGTTTATAATCCTGAGTAGAGGACGCAGTTTATCTCACCTTCATGCAATGGACACCACATTCATCAGGTCATCCACCCCATTATTTGTAGACAGAAATAATTTATCTGAACTTTTCTCTGTTTTAACTTTGATGGCTCGACTGTGTGACAACTTCACCACAGTCAACATCGAGTCATCATGAAAACCACCGCCCCCCATTGCACGCCCCCCCCCAACCTGCCCTCAGATAACAGCTAATTAGCATTATGTTTCTGCCGATACTTTGGTCATTCATCTCCGCCTAATCATTATATTCATGATGGTTCACTTCCGCCTACTCAAGGAATTTCAGTGCCAGTGTTATACTAGGTACATGGGCTGTACATCTTTAAGATTGAAGGATCACATTGAACAACACATCCCTTTGGGGATCAGATGGGGTCAGTCATCCGAACAGAGACAATTATTAATGATGGTTCACTTGTGCCGACTCATTAGTCATGATGCTTTATGGTTCCACCAATCAGGTAATCCCGTCCTTTCTTTCTCTCAACCAATCAACATTGAGGACATTACATTGCAACTTTATAAATGAGAGTTTGGTGCTTCTTCTTCTTCTGCTTGTGGTTTTATTCTGAGGAGTGCAAGTTGAAAAGCTTTGATAATGTCTATTTTACTGAAATGCATGTTTAATTTTGTTGTAAAAATAAAATATTTACT
The DNA here is from genome assembly GCF_056783735.1 of Eptatretus burgeri. Classification (NCBI taxonomy): domain Eukaryota; kingdom Metazoa; phylum Chordata; class Myxini; order Myxiniformes; family Myxinidae; genus Eptatretus; species Eptatretus burgeri. The sequence continues at coordinate 95,843,582 of NC_140964.1, read as the reverse complement.
TTCAACTTTTTGCTGCAGTGCATCTTGACAAATATGGCATTCCTACCGATATTAATCATACCCTCTCAGAATTGACACTCATATCAGAGTCCAACACCTCTGATATCAGAGTCCAACACCTCAACACCTCTGGTAGCAAGCGTGAAGATCACTGGCTGGACAATAAATAACATCCACAAGCAATCTGGTAGTGTCTGGCTCTCCTGAAGTATGACAGCATCCTTAAATTCACCTCGAAGATTTCAACAGCCACCATTACTCCTGGGGATAGTGACAACAACCCCATTTCCAAACAGTTGTCTCACTGAGCTTCAGCTAATGACCATTTTCTCCTGTGCAAGGCCGTTGCAACCATTCAGCAAACTAGGTGGTCACCTAAAGCAGCAAAATTTTGGGGGAACAAAAATGAATGAAATAACTATTCATGAAATTACTCAAGGAAACAAGCAGACTTTCTAATACCCTTGCCCTGGCCCTGCTCTTGTGTGATCCCGAAACACTTGGTTCCTTGCATCCATGCAGATGAGAAGAACAATTACAACCCAGATATACATTGTTATCAATTGATGAGTCAATGAAGCCCTTAATGGCATCATAGACAATGCTCTCCTACTTTCCTCCAAATCCATGTCAGAATTGAAATGCTACTCATCTATCTCATCAAAGTTTGGACCTCAAAGGAATTTCATTAAAGCCAATTTGCCACGTTTTGCCATAGAAATAGATGAGATCACTTCTAGTGATCCGTGACCCAATGACTACAAAGCCTTTTGTCAAATCCTCAGGTCTGCTGCCTCTAACAACATCCCTAGAGGAGATAGGAAAATTTTCACCCCCTAACTGGTAGGTCTTAGCTGAAGCCCTTTTGAAGGAATATGAGGAAACTAAAAATCCTGACAAAGCCACCCAACTTCTCTGATCTTTGGACTCAGCACATCATCCAAGATGGATAGAAACCATGAAAAAAACATAGATTTTACCCATTCTAGAAGGAAAACTTGAAATCTTCCCTGCCAACTGGGTGATGCTCCATCAACTGCCCCAAAGTCACTGTGAATGTTGAGGCATGTCAGCTTTTCCAGAATTACAAAGGTATCACATCCAAGCCGACGAGCACCATGAAGGTGCGGAAGAAACTTTCTGCTATTATGTCGACACTACTTTCTATGAACACCTGGCATCTCCACATACTCTTCATGAATATGCATGACTCTCAATTTTCTTAATTCTGAGAAAATAGCTGGCCAATATGACATACGAGTATACTCAGAAGTCCTAAATAATCTAGTACCTTAGGGTAAAGCTTGGGTAACCTCCCTCCTTCTTTACGTTCATCCAACAATCTGCCATCATCCTTTCAATGTGAAGAGAAGCTAATGTTATCATGACAACAAAGCCAGGGAAGCCACTAAATAACCACTCAGACTGCTGACCCATAGCATTTCTTTGCCCTTCATATAAGCTGTTTGCACATCTCCTCCGAACACGCATTTTTGCCTCTAGTTGAGTCCAGCAGAGCATGCAGGATTTAGGCCAGGGGGAAGCTGTGTTGATATGGTCCTTTGCATTAAGAACCTATGTTGAGGTTGGATCGCAACATCATCTCAAGAATGACACTGCAACCTAAGAATGACACTTAATATAAATATCTTCAACCTTTGTCACCACAGTGTGGAGACACAGGCTCCTTCTCAAGATGGCAAATTTCCTTCCCTGCTGAGAAACCATCAGAGTACTTGCATATATATTCAGTAACCAACAGTTTAGAGCATAAGGGATATGACCAGTGCATCAATAACTCAGCTTGATGATTTCCCTCAAGGATTGGTGATGACAAAAATCCTGTTCAAACACAACTGACCTACCTCTGACTTTCTCACAGATGATTACGACCTTTCTCTTGCATCACACCAATCGTGTGTGCTTGAGGCTATGAGCCGAGTTCTCACCAATGTTCTCAAGATTTTGGATGAGACTCCTTCACCAAATTGAAACTCCATCCAAATCCATCAAAAAACATTGTAACCACCTTCCATCTGAGCAACTGTATGGCGAATGACAAATTAGACATCTCCTTCTGTGGTAAGCCAGTCCACAATGAACCACATCCCAAATTTCTTGGAGTGACTTTGGATCACAATCTGGCATTCAGAGAATATCTGATAAGGGTCAGTGAGAAAACTAAGACCAGGGTGTCTATCATCCTCAAATGAAGCCACCTACTCTGCAATCAAGTGACTTCTATCACTGCGCATACAGTTACAGTGTCTACATGATCATATAAAAGAAGAATATGATGAAGAATAGACAGTTAATATCGTGTATCTCATGACGCAGCGATGCGCTGGATGCAGCGACGTGCTGTTCCGGCGCATACTCCCATACCTGCCCTGACCTGATGTCATGACCTAGCATCTCAGTTTGTGCATTTTGATTGGTTTTGTTGTTGCTTGGGATTGTATCCCTTGTTGATGTAGTTTGGTGGTGATCTAAACTGATATTATTTTTGAGTTATTATCATTTCATTATATTTTAAAGTGACACTACCTTCGGCTGATTTTATTTGGTACAATGGTTAATTTGAAGGAAAGTTCATTGCGTTTTCACTGGCGTGTGATGTCAGAAATACACTGATTCTGCTCAGATGTTTCTATGCAGCGTGCGGTATTGTGTTCTGATCAGTTTAGATGATTATGATCCCTGAAACATCCTGAAGTATTGTTGTTGTCATGCCCATGTGGTGTTTCGCTTGAAGTCTTCTTGATGGGACTGTAGATCCACTTATTTGTTAGAAAAAAAGAAGAAGAAAGAAAAGACGTTGAGAATTCCTGTTGCCCACCCCTACTTGAGTGGTCAGTCCATCATAGTTTTCCCAAATCCGTACGTATTCGTATGAGGAGCAAGTTGTTACCTGATAGATCATTTACTTGATTTAATTTATCCTTGGGTCATTTAAAGATAGCACTTGGTGCTTTGTTAAGACCAATCTGATTTGAAATGTTAAAATTCTACTGTAATGTGTGTGGTGGGAGTGGGCACTGCAATATCATTAACAAAATGATAATTGAAATTTGAATTGATGGTTCTTCCAGACCTTGTTAATAGGCAATTTAAAGAGTTTGATGGATACATTTCTGAGACGACAACTTGGGGCAAATTGTTCCATCTTATGATGACTCGATGTGTGAAGGAGTTTTCAAATGTCAAGACTTCTCCTTGGCTTAAATAATTTAATTGTGTGACCCCTCAAATGTAAGGTCGTCTGTTGTAACTCATTGTTAGGGTTAATCGTATCGTATTGACAAGCAATCTTGAATGCCTGGATCGTGTACTGCCTTCATCTTCTTTGTTCTCTAACAATGGAAGCCCAAACAATTGAAGCCTTGTGAGATACTCCTTCTCCATGAGACAAGAGTCATCTTTGTCATCATAAATGGGACACCTACCAATAACCTAATGTGTTACACCATGTAGGGATTCCGTACATGGCTTCAATATTCAATATGTCAGTCCAAAAAGGGCATGAAATTACTTGTGCAAAAGTTTTTTTGTATGTTGGCATTTAACTCCTTTACACTTGGTGTCATTCACAAACAACGAGTCATAGTGAATGGTGACACATGCAGGTGATTGATGTAAGTTCAGAATGAAACGGGGCCAAGTACACCATTTAATACATTGGCTCATATGGATAGATATTCTTTGCAACCCTGAGTCTTCGATCTGACAGAAAATCAGCTAACCAGTTTGCGACAACGACACGACCTGCAGTCACATAAGTTAATATATTAGTGAGCAAATTAATGTGGGGGGAACGGTATTGAGAGCATTCAAGTCGTCAAGGTGGGCCACATCACCACCATGCCCTGAATTCAGTGCCTCAATCTATCAAAAACCTTCAACAAATAAAGTAGACAAAAGGGGCAAGGGTGAAACCGAAAAATGTTTTTGAAAGCAAATTATTGGGCGTTAAATGCACCAAAATTTGATCCCTTGTGGAAGCCTCCATTAGTTCACATAGAAGTGATGTCAAACTCACAGAATGATTATCCCCCATGCTCAGACTTGCCCCATTTCCTGTAAATTGGTGAGATATTGGCATCCTTCCAAGCTTGAGGTAACAACCCTGATGAAACAGACATGTTGATCAAGTTGTGCAAGGGCATCACAAGTTCGACTTCTTTGAGGATTCTATGGGCGAATCATCTGATCCAGGAGACATCAATGCATCAATGCAGAGGACATTAATTTTTTTAAATAATGATATCATTTGCAAAATGAATATCGCTAAATTCATCAACGACTTTCTTTTGTTGGGACTCTGGTACATACTATGTATCCTCATAAGTGAATAACCTCATATAGTATATGAGGAATTACATACCACAGCTTTAACTGCAAGTGCAGAAAATATTCTCTTATTGTTGCACTGGCAAATACAAACGGTCACTTCGCTGATGGGGGTATAAAGGAGAGGGGGAATGCAGAGGGGGGGGTGAGATGGAGAGAGAGAAGGCAGAGAGAATGGAGGGAAGAGAGAGGAAGTGAGGAGTGGGTGAAGAATGGGGAGCTAGGAAGGAGAGAAGAGCATGAAAGTTGGGTGGAGGTGGGGAGAGCGATGCCTCATCAAACGTTGCTATACAATGCAGGAGGGAGATGTGTGAGGAGAGAGAGAGAGAGAGAGAGAGAGAGAGAGAGAGAGAGAGAGAGAGAGAGAGAGAGAGAGAGAGAGAGAGAGAGAGAGAGAGAGAGAGAGAGAGAGAGAGAGAGAGAGAGAGAGAGAGAGAGAGAGAGAGAGAGAGAGAGAGAGAGAGAGAGAGAGAGAGAGAGAGAGAGAGAGAGAGAGAGAGAGAGAGAGAGAGAGAGAGAGAGAGAGAGAGAGAGAGAGAGAGAGAGAGAGAGAGGAGAGAGAGAGAGAGACAGAGAGACAGAGACACAGACAGACAGAGAGAGAGAGAGAGACTTTTCAAGTTTCACATCGTGAAGTATGTTAATACAGGCATCAAAATAAATAACCAGGAAAGGAAGGGGTAACAAAGAGGTAATGCTAAATTTATAAATTGATTCTTGGAGTACCACCAACCATGCTACATCAGGATTGCTTCAGACACCATCGGTTTTTAAATAAAGCAGGATCTTGAGTTTCAAACTCAAAAAGAACACGCGACGTAACCAATGCTTTAAAAATAGTTAAGACGTCATTAAGTTAAGCTAAAGCATCAGTGTTCTGCAATTTTCGCGTTTCCTCGATAAATAAATGGCAAACTTTGCTTCAGAACACAAAAAAATTGCTAAAAGACATTCATTTTACATTGATACAAGACATTAAAACCAAATATAAAAACACAATGTGTAAAAAGCAAACCGAGCCACCGGATCACACGTGACATAATGCCAAAAAGCTAGGCCAACCTTGAACATTCAATCAAAATGTGAAAAACAGTCTCCGGGGTGTTGCAAAAGGGGCACAATTCCGAGTTTTCAGGACATATATGGTGAGACAGGATGTTGCAAGGCAGGATGTTGTGCGCAAGCCGCCATTGTAGATCGCCTGAGCGCTTGACAATAGGTTCTCTGTACATCACTTGCCATTTTATTGTTGTGGAACGGTTATCTTGAAGCAGCGATCGCCAATGAGCTTGTGGCTCTGCAGGTTTGTCAGGAAAGAGGGTGAGAACACATAGATTGTACACTGAGGATTTCTCCATCCGGTTAAAGGGCATAGAACTTTGAAATAAAGTTAACAGATTTGGGAAAGGACATTGGGAAAGATGGAGAGCATCTTCAATGTCTGGGTCCCATTTTAACCAGGTTTGCTTAAAGGTCCGTAGGATCACAGAGAAAATTCTGCCAATAACTCTGATGGACCTCACACTGGTGGCCATGGCAACGTCAGCAGCTGGCTCCCATCTATGTACAAGGGGGTTCCTGAGGTGTTAAACTCTGGTAACGCCGACATCAATAAACTTTTGCATAAAAGATCTGTCACTACAGACCCCATTAAAAAAAGGATTTACAAATATTGGTTCCTTTAAAAAACATCTGAAGGGGGTAAGCACTGGTATCATGGCGAAAAGAAAACGCCTGCCATGCTTCCAGCATGCTTCGGTAAAACAGAGGGACCAATGTCATATCCACGTGCTTCGTGTTGAGAATAAAAAGCTCCTCACCATAGCCAAGTTTCCCAGTTGCTTAAGCAAGCAATGGGCAAAGGCTTTCCATGGGACGTCGGAGTATAGAAGCCTTCGTGCTGAGAGGAGGCGAAAAGCCATCACTTTGCTCGTTACCTCTATTAGCCCCTGTCCACCTTCTGCAGTCGGTAGGCTTAGTATTCCTGGCCGGAGCCAGTGCTTTCCCCCCCAGAAAAAATCCACAAAAAGACTTTGAAGTTTTCTTCGGATAAAAGCTGGGGCCTGCAGTGCTTTAAAAACAAGCCATAGCATTGATGCCGCAAGATTATTAATGACTAGAGTACGACCCCGGTAGGAAAGCTGCTTCAATAGTCCCCTCCATTTTGTTAACCGCTGCTCAGTTTTGGTAATCAGAAATTCCCAGTTTTTTGAAATAAAATCTTGAATTCCAAGAAAGACACTGAGGTAGTGTATTCCTTCATTGGTCCATTCAAGCTGCCCTGGCAGGGTTGGAGGGGGAGTCTCATTCTGTGGACCTAAATAAAAAGCTTTGCTCTTTGCCATATTAACTTTAGTCGAGCGAGCCAGGCTAAATTCCTTGACAGACTCAACCAAAGCACGTACATCGTCATCCAAGTGCAAAATTGTGCAGAGATCATCCACAGAAGCAATAGTTTTTACGGGATCTTCTAACGGCAGAGGATAAAACCCTTGTAGCCACGTGCGTAAACGATGTAGTAAAGGTTCAATTGATAGGGAGTATAGAAGGCCAGACAGGGAGCACCCTTGACGGATACCCCTGGTAACAGGGAAAGGCTGGCTTAAGATGTTATTCACTTTGAGCACACTAAAAATATTATTATACAATAGTTTGATATAGCAAGTAAAATTTTCCTTAAAACCAAACCCCTGTAAAACAGCAAAGAGATAAAAATGATCAATTGTGTCGAAAGCTTTTTCTTGGTCTAAAAAACACCAGACCAACATTTCTGTGTTCAGCAATACAAATATCGATCATGTCACGGACAATAAAAATACTATCGTGTATTGCCCTTTTAGGAATGCAGTAAGACTGATCAGGGTGTACAATCTCCTCAATCAAAGGTTTGAGGCGGTTGGCAAGAACTTTCGAGAAAATCTTGTAGTCCGTGCAGAGGAGCGAAATGGGAAGCCAATTTTTAAGTTGCTGGAGGTCTCCTTTCTTAGGTATGAGAGTGAGTGTGGCCCTGCGACAGCTAAGTGGTAACGAGCCTGATCGTAGGTTATCAACCAGGAGGTCAAGCGGCTCAGGTCCCAACAAATCCTAGAAGGCTTTGTAAAACTCTGCAGGGATTCCATCAAGTCCAGAAGCTTTACCTGCAGGCAAAGTTTGCAGAGCAATAAAACATTTGTTAAAAGTCACTTCCTTGTGAAGTTTTTGACATGCAGATTCAGACAAGGTGGGCAAAGAAGTAGTTAAGGAACGAATCATGTCTTCCTTAGTGTTTCTGGCACAATACAAGTCAGAAAAGTATTGTTTGGTCAAGCTTCTAATGTCTTTTGGATAGTGTGTTGCTCGGCCTCCTGGTGCCTGCAGCGAAGTTATTTGCTGTTTTCTCTTTTTTTGCGCTTCTAACGCAAAAACCTGGGAAGGAGTATCGATAAAGCTGTATTTCTCCATTCACAGCCTTATTAGAGCCCCTCTGGCTTGTTTTGTACAGAGTTGAGCGAGGAGGGCTTTCTTCGTTGTTAGAAGAGAACTAGTCCTTTCAGCACTGGGAGTTTGAAAGGTTGACTGGAGAGACAATATTTCTTTAGCAATTAGAGATTGCAGCACAGATTCATTCTTGGTGCAAAAGTTGTTATATTGCTGGCAAAATGTCCTGATATGGGTTTTCGCATTGTCCCACCATTGTGCGAGGCGGGAGTAGGAAGGTTCCATAGTCGTAAAGCTTCCCAAAAGGCTCGGAAGGTGACAGGAAAAGCGTGATCGTGCAGAAGACTCGCATTCAAGGTCCAATGGACAGTGCCACGATTTCGAACCAGGGAAAGTATATGAAGAACAACCATGTGATGGTCCGAAAAGCCACTTGGGGTGATGTTAACATGGTCTCTGACATTTAAAGAGTCATTGTTAATGTAAAATCTGTCTATCCTTGGAAGAGATAGCTGGCCATTTGCACATCGGCATCACGTGTATTGTCGTGCAGATGGGTTCTGGAGTCTCCATACATCCATAAGGGAGAATTTGGACAATGCCCTCTTTAAGGGTGCCGTACTTGGTGGGTGGGGCTCTTCTCCATTACGATCAAGGGTGGGATACAATGTGCAGTTAAAGTCCCCACAAACACAAACAAGACCATCAAAATCAAGGTGTGTGAGGAACAATTCCAACTGTGTGAAGAAAACTAATCTTTCTGTGCTTATACTAGGTGAATATACATTTATTAAAGTGTGTTTATAACCATTATAAAGGAAATTAACTTAAACTAAATGCCCTTTAATAATCTTGAAAGTGACATTTTCAGGACAGAAAGAAGGATTTAAATAAATTGCCACTCCAGCACTAGGACAGGTCCAGCTACTAAAGAACCATTGTCCTTTCATGATGCGAGTCCATTCGCTCGAGCACGAAGAGCTACATCTTGTCTCTTGCAAAAGAACAACATCAAAATGTTTTTGCTCGACAAGCAACTTTACCTGAGCTTTGCGCAAGGGTGAACGTCCCCCATTTATACTTAAAGTTACAACAGAAAAGGTCATGGTGTAGGTAGGGAGGGATTATCAGGTAAAAGGAAGTTGGGTTGTGCTTGTAGCTCTTTCCGAACTTTCAATGCACACTTCCTAAGGCGAAATACTTGTGACTCGGTCACACCAAGTTGTTCAGCCTTGGGGAGGAGACGTCTTGAAGAGGTTATAAAGCCAGACAGGTTCGGGAAGGTTATAATCTTAGCGTTTTTCTTTCGAAAAGGGTCCTGAAGGAACTGGAGAATTTCCATGGGTGATAAATCATCATCACCCTCCAGTTCCTTGGCTGTTGCTGGGTCGTTCCAGACCTCGCTACCAGCACTAGAGGCAAACGACGAGGCCCCTTCTGAGTCGTAATCCGAATGGTTTTTATTTTTCTCCTCACACACTGAAGTCGATGCTCTCACAACAGGAAAATCGTCTTCTGCTAAAGGTGAAGCTGTTTCCACAGCGGGAGTTTTAAAGACCGTAACAGGGATTACCGTTTTTGTATCGGAGGCTTCGCACTCTCCCTCTGTGGCTGTTACTTCTTCCTCCTCCATCACCTCAGACACTTCGTCCTCAGCAGGGCGCGCGACGAGAGCAGGTTCGTGGTTCTCGATTTTAATGTCAGTGACCAGGGCAGTGACCACATCTTGGGGCGTTGCGCTCGGTCCTTGTTCGTGAGAGGAATGAACGGAAACGTCTCCTTCCTTTTCAGCGAACACACTGAACCTGTTCTGCAGCAGAGGACCAGCTGCAGGAGCTTCTATTTCTAGGATGGAAACATTGCGTTAATTCGATGGCGCTATCTTTTTCGAACAGCTCGCCTGTGTGTCCTCACTTCCGCTTCCTCTTTTATAATTCCTCTTGGAGGACACGGTGATAAAACCCGCGTCATCAGCCGGAGAATTATTGGTTTCCGCGCTCGAATGTGAAGGTCGATCTCCCGTTGCAGACGCGTCATTATTATTACTAATATCGACTCTAGATGTGCCACTAGGATCGGCGTTTGTTCCTAACTGTCGAGATGTGCCACCGGATATATACTTCGGGTGAGCACCTTTTAAATGTCCGAAGGCACCACATGTGAAACACGTCATTGTCTCTGTTGCGATGTACATTCGGTAATTTCGATTTTTAACTCCCAACGTAGCCGAGGCATTGAGCGATTGAGCATTGTTTTTTAACACCATGTAACAGTGCCGCCGGAAGGTCATAATATGGCGGACTGTAGAATCCGAACGCAAACGAAAAGGAATCATGGAGATTTTTGACACCACCGTGCCAAACTGTTTTAAAACGGACAAGATCTGTTCGCTTTTAATGAAAGGCGGCAAATTAAATAAAGTGATTTTCACCGCCGGTGAGTCCAACATACTAACGGTAACGAAAATATCTGGCGGTAAAGACAAACCGGTTTCAACCGCCTGAGCGACGTCGCGCTCCTCGGAAAGAAAAACAACAACTCGTTGGTTCATCTTCGAAGCTGCGAACACATTTTCGAAACCAACGAGTTCTCCCAAGCCCGTCACGACGTCCTCGACCCGAACTCTGTCGGGTGGACTATCACCACATTCTTGCGAGTGAGTGACTTGTAAACGCTATTCTGCAAACGACTGTTTGCCATAGCTGAAAACAAAGGAAGCAAAGACCTGTCACGAGCAGAATTCGCAGGCGAAGGTATGAATTTCATAAAGAATGAAAGTATAAGGAGAAAAAAAAAAAGAGTATAAGGAAGAAGCTAAATCACCGATAAACGGTAGGCCTATGAAAACAAGGCAGATGAAAAGTAGGCCCAGAAACCGAAGGTTTCACGGAAAACCCACAAAGCACCTCCCGTGTGTGCTCTCCCTCTCTCTCGTCTCAGCAGGAAGGGAAACAGTGGGGGAAAAACCTCCACAAACACATACAGTGATACAGAGGGAAGCGAAATGGGATAGGATCGACAACAACACAACACAGTACTCACACGAAGCCGCCATGATGCCACACCCACGCACGACTCACCAACGACCAGCAGGGGGAGAGGGGGGAGAGGAGGGAGAGGGGGGAGAGGGGGGAGAGGGAGAGAGGGAGAGGGAGAGGGAGAGGGAGAGGGAGAGAGGGAGAGGGAGAGGGAGAGGGAGAGGGAGAGGGAGAGGGAGAGGGAGAGAGGGAGAGAGGGAGAGAGAGAGAGATATACGCACACACAAACAGACAGAGTCAGCAAGATAGTGACAGAGGTAATGGGAGGTGATTGATGCATTTTTTTTGAGCGGGAAGCAAGGAGGGGACAGAGAAGGAGAGTGAGTGAGTGGGAGGAGGAGGAGGAGAGGAGATTGGGACCATACTCTGTGCAGAACGTTGGTGCTGCTTAAGTAGTGTCCTTGGCGATTGGGCACAATCCTGGACAGGTCGCCATTCCAACACTGGACACCAGCATGCTGGCACTCATTTTGCAGACCTCGGAAGGATGACAGGCTGAGTTAACCTCACCTGGTATTAATTCAACAGCTGAGTGGGATTTGAACTCAGGACCCGAGGTGCCAAAGCCCACCACGCTAACCATTAATCCAACACCAGAAGGAAAAAAAAGAGAGAAAAGTGATGGTTGGAGGTGGTATTAGCAAAGAGAGTGATATGTTATGCTTAATGACTGAACACAAAAAAGAAAAAAAGTGTCAGAACAGCTGGACGCACAACAACACAACAGAGTCTATAAACTAATCTGCTGGCACATCTGCTAAAACGTTGATATCCCAGTTCCAGAAAATTTGTGGAAACATAAACCGAAAGCAACCACTGAAAACATGGAAGTACCGCTCACGGACTGCCTAATGATCCCATGGAGCATGAACATCAAAAACAAAGCATTGCGACCAGATATCATACTGACATTCAAAAAAGAGAAGAAGGCATTGCTGATTGAGGTGTTAATGGCAGTGATTTTGGACTAAACAATGCAGAAATGAAGAAAATGACCAAACACCAAGACCTCAAGATTGAAGTGAAAAGATCCTGGGAGCTGAAAAAATGCCAAAGTTGTACCAGTGATAGCTGGACCGACAGGAATGATGAGGAAGAACCTCACAAAGATATTAAAAACCATCCTAGGGAATATAACTACAAAAGAACTGCAGTTGAAAGCTGTCCAGGGCTCATTGACGATCGTGAAGAGAGCCCTCAACACAAATCTTTGAGAACAGAAAACGTCACAGCTTGGTCCATGAATCGTGACCCCTTACCGAAATGAAGGTGGATACTTTGAGACCACCCTGGAAGGACTCCATTCCATATTCTGAAACACACACACACACACTCATACAGAGGTGGATACTTTGACACCTGGGAGAGGACAGTTTCGAGCTGGGTTGGGATTCAAATCCAGGCTACACAGAGTGAGCATGCATACCTCTTGGCTTTTCTGCCATGATGTGGCAATTCTTGACTTCAGAATTGAAAAAAAAAAAATTCTCATTGTGAATATATAATTTATTTTGCCTTCCTACCTCCTGTGCAGAACCACGGTATTGCAATTGAATGTTGAAGAACACGCCAAGTAGCTTAACCATGCAATGCACGGAACACTTGAAGAAACTTTAAAAATTGAAACGTTTAATTTTCATTTGTATTTATCGATACCAAAGTGACAGGTCATATAACGTCATCAAAAAAACAGTTAATATGGAAAATAAAATTTCACATTTTCAGTGAGGCAACCACCACCTGTTGCACTGCAGAACAAAACGTGGCCAATGCAGGTGAGTAGCCCTGAACTTTGTTCAAGTCGATCTACATGCAGTATTCAGTGACATTGTGAATATTGTAGAGCTCTGGCTTAAGCAGTCCAATGAAAGGGTTGATAAGAAACGGCTAGCTTGGCAAGCAATTGGCAATCACTGAACCGTCGTATTAAACATACACCTGGAGATGCTCAAAGTGTCAAATAAGTCCAAATTGGACAAATGATCACTTTTCTAGGAGTCGGAACTGCTTGTAACTTCGATGCTGGAGCTTAAATTTTGTAATTCTCCTGAACTTCAAAGATACTCGTGATGATGATATGTGCGCAAATGAACTGAAGCAATGAACGCTGACGTCTCCGGGTGTTTATAAGCATTGCAATGTAACCATTGAATCATAGCTATGATGCACAGGCATTCGATAATATAAGCGAGGAAAGTGAAAAAAAGACACTTTTAAGAAAAAAAAATCATAAAGAAATCGTTGTGGCCTGTTCCAATTGTCAGGTTAGACCAGATGAGAACTGTGACTTGCTACAGCTATCACGTATACCTGTACTAACCTGTTCCATGGTCGGGTTGTCGGCGCAGAAACCATCTCCCCTACCAGGTTTCCTGGTGAGGAGGGTGTATAATATGGACAGCCAGCAGGATTAAAAAGAAAACCTGTTAAAGGGCAGAGCAGATCCTTTTGAGCTAACAGCCATCCATATTGAGTGCCTGACTGTGTCTGCGGATGTCCTCCTGCAGTTGGATTACTTCTTGTTAGGATGTTGGTGGCAGGATTTGCACTCTGGCCACCGGAAAACCCTTCATTCCACAAAACATTCTCGAACATAAAAAAATCTGAAAAGCCACTCTGTTGGAGTACCTCCTGTTTAGATTCCATTTTCAGGGCGGCTCACTGGATGATGGGATTGGGGCAAAGCCTTCGGGACCCCCAATCTTTGATGACAGGAGGGAAAACAGGGTAACATTCGCACGTCAGATTGCAGGAGAGTGTGTCGGAGTGGTGCTGAGGTGTTGTGCACCAGACGGCAGTCTCCTTGGGTTAACCTGTGGCACTCCCTTTGGGTGGGTGCCTGGAATATCCTATCTCGAAGAGAGGATGATCACCTGTCACTGTTATCATCTGAGCTCAGGCGTTTGGACATTGGTATTGCAGCACTCTGTGAGGTTCGAAGACCGGATTGCGGCGAGATCATGGTGGGTGGTTACTCCTACTATTGGTCTGGTCACTCTGATGGTTACCATGCCCAAGGAGTTGCTGTAGCTGTGTCCAATAAGCTGACTCCAATGATAATTGAGGTAACACCGGTCAACGAGTGTATTCTGAGACGAAGAATTCGTCACTCCTTGGGTGTCATTTCACTGGTCTCTGTATATGCTCCGACTGAGGTGGGTGATCTCACCGTGAAGGACGCATTCAATGATATGCTCGAGTCTGTGGTTGATCAGTGCCCCAGGCGAGATACACTTCTCATCTTGGGGGATTTCAATGCATCGAACGGAACTGATATGGATGACTATGAGATGTGTGTTAGTCTCCATGGGTCTGGAACTGTGAACCTGAATAGCACTAAGTTCCTTGACTTTGCAAGAAGTCATGGACTAAGGGTGGCTGGTTCATGGTTTCAGTGCCCACAAGCTCATCACTGGACTTGGTATTCCAATGCTGCTGGTGTGGCAAAAGAGATTGACCATGTGCTCATTAATGGTCACTCGAGGATGATCCAGAACTGCAGGGTCGACCGGAGTGCTCAGTTCCTCAATACTGACTACCGGCTTGTTGAAGCAACTCTTAAGTTACACGATAAATCCAGGAGAATGGTACCATCCAGCTTCGGCTGGATGTTGGCAAGCTCAAGGATGAGAAGGTAGCTGAGGAAATTGTGAACAGGCTGAGTGGAGAATTTGGGAATCTGGGTGCATTGGGAGATTCTGAAGAGTTGTGGAGTGCCTTCGAGACCACCGTCCTTGATCTTGCCAGTAGATGTCTTGGAACTCACCTTACGGAAAGAAGAATTTTGTGTCTCAAGGAACACTGGATACCATTGACCAGAGTCGCAGGGCCAGGCTGAATGGCAGAGCTGAGCTGTTCAGGGAGCTGAGAAATAAAACTGTACGTGCGCTAAAAGTGGACAAGGAGGCTTATGTGCGAGGAATCTGTGAGGGGGTAGAGCATCACCTGTGGTCAAGTGATTCTCATCACGCTTACAGGGGAATTCACACACTGTGTTCATCCAAGCCTGTCCCTTGGTATACTGCGGTTAGAGCAAGAGGTGGTGGGCTCTTGATAGAGGAGTACGAAGTGAAGGCCCGCTCCGCCGGTTACTTTGAGTGGTTGTACAAGGCTGATCCACCAGCTGTCAAGTGGAAAGTCAAGGGTGTTACAATCCTCATTGCTGACCCTCCAATCAACTGCGGGTCACCTTCACTTGTGGAAACACAGGCTGCGGTTAACCGGTTGAAATGGGGTAAAGCTCCAGGGATCTGTGGTATCCATGCTGAACTTCTCAAGGCTGGTGGAAATGCTGCACTCAGCTCATTGCATGCAGTTTTGTGCTCTGCCTGGAACACAGGTATCATCCCAACTAACTGTAAGAGGGGCCTTGTTGTCATTCTCTGGAAAGGGAAGGGTGATAGCCAAGACTGCAACAACTACCGAGGGGTGATGCTGCTCTCAGTGCCAGGCAAGGTCTTTGCTCAGATAATTCTTGATAGGGTTCGCCACCATCTGCTTGAGCACCAGCGTCCAGACCATTCAGGCTTTACACCAAAGAGGTCAACAATTGACCATATCCTTGCTCTTCATGTCCTCACTGAATGCAGACGAGATTATTGGCAGGGGCTGCTTGCAGCCTATGTTGATCTCTGTAAAGCATTTGATTCAGTGAATCGGGATGCCCTCTGGAGGATTCTTAGTCTTCGTGGGGTGCCACAAAAACGGATCAATCTGATGTCTGAACTCTACTCTGGTACTGAGAGTGCTGTGAGATGTGGTGGTAGCATCTCTGACTTATTTCCAGTTGTTACTGGAATTCATCAAGGGTGTGTACTGGCCCCCACACTTTTCAGCACTTGTATGGACTGGATTCTGGGGAGGATGTTGGAGAGATCAAGCTGTGGTGCATCATTTGGGAATGTCAAGATCTCTGACCTTGATTTCGGAGATGACAGTCATCTTTGCGGACACTCGAGACATCCTTTTTGGGGGCCCACGAGGTGCTGAATGAGGAGTCGGAGTCGCTGGGATTATGGGTTTACTGGGTGAAAACAAAGATCCAGGCTTTCAATGACATATTGGATGCTGCTGACCAGTCTGTGCCTGGTTGTGGTGAGGATGTTGAGGTTGTGGAGAGATTCACCTATCTTGGCAGTGATATTCATGTCTCTGCTGGCTGTGAGCCAGAGGTCAACAGACGTCAGGATCGGGCCTGGGGAGTCATGGATTCACTGGATCATGGGGTGTGGCGCTGCCGATACCTGTGCGGGAGGACAAAAGTCCGAGTCTTCAGGTCCTTGGTGCTTCCATTCTTGCTCTATGGATGTGAGACTTTGACTCTGGCCAGGGATCTGAGACGAAGACTTAATTCCTTTGGTACCAGGTCTCTTCGGAGAATCCTTGGCGATCACTGGTCAGACTTTCTGTCCAACAAACGGTTGCTGAGAGGGACTCAAATGAAATTTGTTACCCGCATAGTCCATGAGCGTCAGCTGCGGCTGTATGGACATGTGGCTCATTTTCCTGCCGCTGATCCTGCTCACCAGATTCTCTCAGCGAGGGAGTCTCGTGAGTAGAGGAGGCCAATGGGCCGACCACGTGCCTCGTGGTTCAGCAGGTTCATCGGCATCTCAAGAAGATGGGGATGGGCCAGGCATCTGCCTGGGGGATGGCCAGTTGGAGGCCCCAGGTGTACCGGCAGAAAGTGGATGCAGCGACGTGCTGCTCTGGCGCATGCTCCCATACCTGACCTGAGCTGACCTGTTCCAAGTCAAGGCAAGCTTGAGCAGGCCAAAAAAAACATGGCGGCTTCAGACACCAGCGAGATTACCTTGGATACACCTTAAGTCCCCAGAGAGCGAGGTGGCCGAAGATCGCCTGATGAAGGATATAATTAAGTAATGCAGTGAATTATCTTCAAACGGGGTGTTTTAATTAACCCAAGCACTCAATTTTCAGTCCTGCACTTCCTTCGAGTTTCTTTCTATGCATGCAAAGTTTCAGGCTGCTGGGTTCTTTAGTTTTAGAGGTATGGAGGAGACACACACGCGCGCACGCGCGCACACACACACACACACACACACACACACACACACACACACACACACACACACACACACACACACACACACACACACACACACATTTATTGTTGTGGAAGACGTTGAATGAGAAGATGAATTCCCAGGTTTGAGCGATCTCCTTTTTATTTTTACTTTTTCCATGGTCTGGAGAACTGAAAAGTGATCCCTGCCTTGACAATCATCTGAACAAACCAAGTGGGTTCTCAAAAGTAGCCTCAGCAACGTTTTAGAGAAGACACTCCAACTTTAGCTTTGTATGTAGCAGATGGGGAGGCCATTTTTTTCTGCACCATCCCAACATAAAGAGTACTGGCGTAGTCTCCGATACTCATTCTCAAACTCCCTTCCTCAAACCTTCATTTTCCGACAGCCATACTCATGTTTCATTCCTAAACATCCACCCCCAAACCCTTTTCTTCTGATACCCGTACTCGAACCTCCATACTCATGCTTCATTCCTAAACATCCACCCACAAACCCTTCTCTTCTGATACCCGTACTCAAACCTCCATTCTCATGATTCATTTCCAAACCACATTCTCAAACTATTTCACCTCACCAGCATCTCGACTAAATAATTACCACTCCAGCGCTGCAATTGTCATATCCTTCGCCATTCTGGCATTCCAATCATCGTGGATTAAGCGAAGCGTTCCCAAAGCGCCCCTGTTTCTGCACTCCGGAGGGGACACTCACTGCCACATGTTGTTGTATGGAGATATAATTGTAATAATCGGTATGTATATATGGGAAATTTTCCCACATATACATGTTAATTATTTAACGTGGACTTTAGTCTGGTGAGCTTATGCGATTGAGCAGTGTCCTTTGGTAATTGTCAGAGAATGAGTCTGTACTTGGCCACAAGCTTCATGTCTGATGCCAAACAAAGGTGTATTCACCACATCCAAATCTGCGCTCATTCACGGGTTGAAATCAGGCCTAAAATGCTAAAAAAAATTCCCTCCTTAACCTACAGGGGGCATTGCATCAGCAGCACAGCCATGCCCTCAGCCAAAAACATGACCCTTAAACATGTATTGCTGGAATCAGCATTGAGAAGGCTTCCATTCAACCAATCACGTGGCCAGATTCTGCACATGAACAAAATTTGGATATTTAATGATGTCATTGACTGTTACTCCTGATGCAGGTGAGCTTCAGGACTTGTGGTCCTAATTTTACAATACATTGGCAACATCCAATTGTACTACTATGCCCCCTGTTGTGTCTAAATAATAGCAGACATGGATTTATCCCCCTAAGTGGGGAAGACCCTCTCATCGACTGGCTGTTGCTGCTCCAATGGTTGGTGGTGAGCGCTCTGCGGCAGAAAAAGAGTGGCGTTTCTATTAATGAGAGAATTGCTTGCTTGGCAGGTGTTGCCCACCTAGCTCCCATATCAGATTGCTTGTCTGGTTCACCAGAGGCCTGGGTTTGATCCCTGGTCTGGGTGTGTCACGACATTCGTATAAGGTTGGAGAATGGCATTATCCTCATTGCACCCAACCGCATCCAGTGTTGACTCGAGATTTTTTTTTGGATGGAAGCGAGAGATAATGTTCCGTGTGGCAGACAATGCTTATTGCTCCTGGGACTGTACAGCAAAAGCTGTTTGGGATGCGGTTCTGGGGCTGTCACCACTCACGATTTGGAGTCGCACATTAAATGATATGGAGATATTGTCACAGGGGTGGCTGGCCCAGGTTAACACTCTGACTCAATTGTGGTGACGGGTGGAATTCGTATCAGGTATCGGGTATTTATCCAGTCTCCAGGACAGCCGAGCGGTTCCATATTAATTGGAGGCAGATATGTTGATTCTCGGAGATTTTAACACGTGCTCGAAGGACATGGGGCACAATGGCGGAGGAGCGGAGGAGCACGGGGAATGAAACAAATGCACAGGGGGTTTATCCTCGATCCCCACGACAAATACATGAATACAGTTTCTTAAAATGAACACATTTAATGAACATAAACAAATATTTACAAAGGACAATACTTCAAAAGGTAATGAACTCCACTCTTCTCTGTCCTATTTATCCTCTGCCTCTGGGGCGTGGCTTGCTGGCATGAAACCCGGGAAGGCGGGGATTCTGCCTGCTCAGCTAGCATCTGAAGTTACGCTCATCAATCGTCCCTCAGGAGCTGGACTTCGCTTCGCCTTTGAAGGCAGAGCTTTCTGCCCATTTGTTGTGGTTTTCGGGATGTGTTCCCCACTTTTATTGCTGATCTTGAAATATATAAACAGAGGAAAAAAATCACAGAGGACAATCACATGCTGGGGAACTTATTCTTACTCCCTCAGCTAATTAACACTGCACCAACCCCTCGTGTGGTGACACGTAACACTTAAGCTCACAAGTTCCCTACTTAGTTACATTGAAATGCCTCCTACACGTCCACGGACCAAGCAACTCCACACAATGCTACATTCCCTATTAAATTCTTCCATCTACCGTCACAAGCGTAACAATATATACATACAGGGTGAAACAGAAAGGACTAGATACTTTTGAATTAAACGTTGTCCCATTAATAATTAGTGTTTTTTCTTAATTGAAAAGTTTTTCTTAAATTTGTGTTTGAATGAAAATTTGATCTACTATTTTCTACACAATATTAAGCTTGTTTTATGTCATTGTGATGTCAAATAAAAATGTTGCAACATAATAAAAATATCCAGTCATTTATGCTTAACCATATATATATATATATATATATATATATATATATATATATATATATATATATATATATATATATATATATATATATATATATATATATATATATAGAAACCATTGTCAGAAAACTCAGCCGATACAATTTGGTTCATGGCCGGACATGGATTACGACTAACACATTTTCAATGAGGCACTCATCCATCTGTCAGACACTGTGGAGCTAATGGGAGGCCAGACGCTGAATGTGCACAGATTATCGATTTCAGAGAGACATCAGGATGACACCAGACTAGCTGGAGAAATTCTCCGAGAGAAGTCTTAAAACCGGCTCGCACTTCTTAATCACGTTGAACAAACAGAGCCACAGCTTATGGATGACCAAATGGTTGTTTATAACAGCGTGATGGCATACATTAATTCTGGTGTCGGAGAATTGATCTTACTGTATGCTCCTTGAGGCACAGGGAAGACATTCCTCATAAACCCAATTCTCGCAAAGGTTTGTTCCATAGGTCATGATGCATTGGCAGCTGCAAACAGTGGGATTGCTACCCAGCTTCAAAGCGAAGGAATAGCCAATTCTGCATTTAAGATCTCACTCAACCTGACAAGCACAGAAACTCCAATTAGTGTGTGGTCGATACCGACCCCCCACAGCCCCCCCCCCCCCGCGGAGGAAATTTTTTTGACCACAACTTTTGAAGAATATGGGTCCTATGGTTTAGAAATAAGATTGTTTGCCAATTGCCTAGGTGTGTTCAGCTGTGTTACAATAATTTTTATTCCTATAATAAGTGCAAACAGTGAAAATAAGCAATTTTTCAAATAATTGGATGTGTCCTGTTTTTCCCCATTCTGAGGCAACAAAATGCATTTTTCAACATTTTTACCTGACATGACTCATATTTCACATTTATGCATGCTAACATTCAATATCAACACAATTATTACTTAAAATGACAAGAAATTAGTTCTTTCGTCCAATAACATATCGCACAAAACATCTCGTAACACTACAAGGGCACTCGGTTGGGTGAGTAACTCCATCATGCAATGCCTGATCCACGAGAACATATCGGGCCGAATACATTTTCCAACTAGAGGGGGAGCACTCGGTAGAGTGCAAAACCTCCGCCACCAATACTGCTGGGTCACTTAAGTGAACCTGATATCCAATTAATTGTCGGTCAAAACGGATCAGACTCTACTGAACCACGATTGAATAAACTAAACTAGATCGACGCGTATGTAGAAATGCCAAAAAAAAAATCGAAATTTTTTTGAAAAAAAAGTTGCAAAATTTGTTTTTTTTTCCTCTAACAATTTTTTGGGGGGTTGGAAATCACTTAAAACATGAAGAAATGCAAAAATAAATTCAAATATTTTTCAAATAAAATCGAAATTTTTTTGAAAAAAAGTTGCAAATTTTTTTTGGGGGTTGGAAATCACTTAAAACATGCAGAAATGCAAAAACAAAAATTCAAATATTTTTTCAAAATGGGCACCATAGCGGCCATATTGGACTTTGGACCAAGTCCAAAATCTAATGGCATGATCCTTGGACCATACCTAATCCCCCCACCAAGTTTCGTCGAAATCCATCGAGGAGTTTTTCCGTAATACTGTTCACAAACAAACAAACAAACAAACAGACAGGGGTGAAAACAGTAACCTCCATCCATCTTCGATGGCGGAGGTTAAATATCATGCTATACAGTACTATATCGTTTTTGGCCCACTCAATGGTGAAGAATCACTTAAAAAATTAAATAACTCTTGTATCCAGATCTGGATCCGAATCCGGATCGTCACCAACATCGAATCAGTTCGTCCTTGTCACACACCCAACCTGTTCACCAGATTTCATCCGGATCCGTCCACAACTTTTTGAGATATCGTGCACACAAACAGACAAACAAACAGACAGACAGGGGTGAAAACATAACCTCCTTCACCTCCAGTGGTGGAGGTAATGAATACATTGATCAGAACATCATCAGGGTATCTCAGGTTGATTGAATGACAATGAAATGGGAGAAATATTTATTCCTCATGCAAGTGGTTCATTCCTCCACATGACAATCCACAATACAAGACGTATAAACAAAAGTCTAATCTCATCAAGCACTTTGGTCAAACAATAAGATTTTGGCATCCCAACTTCCGGAGTGAATCCGATTATTCACAGGAGTTACCTACAGGTCAAGCAGGAGAAACCACCTTTGAATCTGCAGCCTCACATGACAAGATACTGGAAGAAGCAGTTATGATATATTGCGTTGTTCCATCACTGATTCATTCCGAGAATCTGAATAACTTCCCCAGCCACCATTTGCAGATTACTTGCTCTCAACCACTATTTGACCACCAGGTCAACTTTAGTACCTTACCAGCTTGTTATCTGGTGAGCAAGGCTGTGCTCAACTAATCACTAAAAAGGAAAGGTTGGTGAACTCTACTGACCAAGACATTTGCTAGGCGGTTAGTAGTGGCCGATGGAAAATGCCGAAACATCTCCTCTTGGGAACGACTGTTCGGTACATCACAGGAAGTGCTGATGTAGTGAGTACTCTCAACCACTTTGGGCATTGTGTATCATATTCAACCTTGTTGAAGCTGGAAACAGCAATGGGTAACTACGTCATAGAGAGTGACGGTCTTACATGGGTCAATGGTGATACACAAAGAAATGCTATCCATATCTGTTACTCATGGTATTGTGATGCAGGAAGTGACTGAAGAGATCCTGTCTCTGACTGAGACCAATGAAAAATCAAAAAAGAGCAAGAAAAGTTCTGTAGAATAGAAACCTCTCAAGTCATGCTTTGTAAAAAAGCATGTGGAACCCAATGTGACAGTTGTTAACACGAGCATGTCAGTTCCAGAAGTTGTGAAATATTTTGTTTCGTTTTTTAGGGAATATTTTGTTGAAGTATTTGAGCAGTTTTATCCTATTGTAAGAAAATATATAATTTTAGTTTTGGTTTGGAGTGTTTATTTGTTTCTCTATTTTATTACGTCTGCCACCGAAGGTGAAGGAGGTTATGTTTTCACCCCTCTCTATCTGCTTGTTTTTGCATACAAGATATCTCAAAAAGTTGTGGACGGATCGGATGAAATTTTGTGGGCATGTTGGGTGTGCGACAATGAAGAATTGATTCGATTTTGGTGAAGATCCGAATCCGGATCTGGATACGAGAATTATATAATTTTTAAAGTGCTTCTTCACTATTGAGAGATAGGGCCAAAAACCATATATAGCATGATATTTCAAAAATGTATTGGGCCCATTAGGTTCTCGTGGAAGAGTTGTTACGTGGCGGAGGTATGCTCTCGAGCGAGTGCCCTCGTTGATATATGTGTATGAATCACACGATGCATCGGTGAGTGGTTGTGGATCTCACAATGACATGGACACTTATCCAACCAACATATTCTAGTTTTGTATTTTTAATTAATTTTCTGATATTTGTAGAATTTGTTTTTCACATGGATGTTGTGTGTTTTGATGTATAAATAAAGGTGTAAAATGTCTGATTTAATGTAATTTAATTCCCAGATATAAGGCAACAAAAGGTGAAAATTTTGAAAGGGGGTGTATAATTTCTATAGGCACTGGATATGTATATGTCCACATAGATGGCATGTGACCCTCATTTCACAGGTGTGGCCTGTTTTGTTTCTGAAAACCCGCAGGCCCAATTGAGTATCGTTAAAAGCCATATTGGATGGAAAATCTGATCATTTTTAAAAACGCAATGTGATTTTTCCATTCCAGACTGATGGACCTGTGGAGACTTTGAACCAATATGCTCGGTATCACTCGAGTCAATTGGCTATGTGACATCATGAGCTTCCCCTCCCCAAAGGCCAAGTCACCACCCTCCAGGATTCCATGCACAGTGTCACTGCACTTCCGATCATGTCTAATAAAATACGAACCTGCTTTCGATTCCCACCAACCTGTTTTTCGTCACGTCCAACTTGCCTTGTGTGTGCATGTGTACGTATATCATATATTGTCAGGCTTCATGGGTTTTGTTGCATGCAGTGTCACGGCTCGTGGATGAGATACAAGACAGATTGCATCAGGATGTAATATAACAGAAATAATTGCAAAAAAAAGGGTAGGTGGGGGAAAACTAACAGCAAGGTTAAGAGACAAAATATACAGATTCTTGTAGGAATATGGAATGTGGGGAATAATAAGGAAAACAAGAAGGATATAGCTGCAAACTCTCATTCACAGAAGTGGAAGCAAAAACTGCAAACTTGGTGAGCTGTTGTTAGTGAGCTCAGTATTCTGCTTGTTTTGAGTTTCATATTGGCCTCATGACAGCCAGGCTGTACATTGGCACTATAAGGCTGTAAGCCTGGCTACATTTTACATCCTGTGTTATACCTGTCATGTTGTTATCGGGTGCTGTATGTTTGCGCCACCAGACTCGGTGGCATAAGTATTGGAGTATCTGCTCTCATTCTGAAAGGTTGGCAGTTCAAACCCCATAAGGGTCATAACAAAGACTTTAAAACGGTATGTGCTGCTTCCTTGCTTAATGCTCAGTATAAAATATGTATCGAGCATGGACAAACAGCCATAAGTTGGCAATACTAGTGGAGGCTTTGGCTGGCCTAATGGCTGCCAACTGTGTTGAAGTTCCTTGTGAAATAACTTGTATTATTATATTATTATTTGTGATGTGCATTATTTTATCCTTCAGAGTATACTCGTATGGTTAACATGGTATCTTACTGACCTTGTGTTTAATATAAAATGCAGGTTCGGTGTTCATGTTGGACACCAACTGGAGTTGCATTGATACAGTAATGGGGCCGAGTTGATTGGCTCAGATTTGTTTTCGTTGTTGCAATTTGTTTTTTCTTGCATGTTACCAGCATGTTGCTGCCATTTTATTGATTTTTTTTTGACATTGGTAACTTGCTATCTTACCCAAAATAAAGTTTTGCTTCAGTTTTTAAAAAAATAAAACCATTGGTCATTTTTTTCACGAGTCACACTGATGCATGCAAGACAGGCATGATTGTTAGTTGTATTGTATTTCTTCCTACTCTCAGTACTATCATATATATATATATATATATATATATATATATATATATATATATATATATATATATATATATATATATATATACTTTCAGATCTCAAATTGCCTTTAAGTCCTTCATTGTGATTTTTCCATCACAGACTTGACAAGTGATAAAATGCAAAATTGAGAGTGTGAAATCCGTTAACAAGCAATAATTGTATAGTACATGCAAATGACACATAGATTAAGGCAAATGTCATCGGTTGGGTCAAATCGGAGATTTGGATTAAGTCTTCACATTAACCGAATACTTGGGAAAAGGAGGACAGGATTGAGCATAACCAATGAATATCCATCAGAGGCCTGCAATGTAAGATGTGCAATTAAGATTTTGTAACCATTACAGAGGGCCTGGCGAAGTGGCTGTGACAGGGCTAATGACTTGGAATTGGAGCAGGCTGCCGTGGGTGGCTCTGTAATCGCCTGAAATGTTCCACCACAGACTCTGCAATTAGCTTCTGATTGCAGAAGCTCATTTGATGCACAGATCTGATGGAAACTCACCATAGGTTATCCTTTTTGGGATACGCCGGTCAAGTGGCCATTAAAGTTAGTGAATGTCTCACATCCGAGAAACATATTTTGCCTTTAACCCCCCCACAACCCCCACCCCACCCTATAGGATTTGCTAAGTCCCAAGATGCTTGCTTGGTCATAACTTCTGAAATTGATGAATTCATCCTGTTAAAACCTGCATTGAGGCTGACACAATAGCTTAGTGGCAGTTTTCTTGCTTCTTCACAAACAAAATCTGGCTCTGTTTCCCAGGAGAAAAATAAACAACAGATTGAGTATCAGCAAGGGGGCACTGCATGATAAAGCCAGAGGTCCTTTCAAAAGGGATGTTATGGTAGTTTTGTTTTGATTAGGACAAAAAAACAAAAGAGGAACAATTTCTGGTATATTATACATGAGAAATCTGTTTGGCAAGTACTACGGCAGAATTCTTTATTCTCATTGTGTTGGGTAGATCATCGTAACTCTTTCGGGTCCATACCAGTTGACAACTGCTTCAGCTGACCTCATACATATTGATCAGTGAATGATGAAATTTTAACAGCAGACAAGATCAGATGTTTTCTTTCACCAATAGCTTGATGTTAGGGTGGTGGGCTTGGGATCCCTCGGATCCTGAGTTCAAATGTCGCTCATCTATTGAATTAATACTAGGTGGGGTTGACT
Organism: Eptatretus burgeri; assembly: GCF_056783735.1. NCBI lineage: Eukaryota > Metazoa > Chordata > Myxini > Myxiniformes > Myxinidae > Eptatretus > Eptatretus burgeri. The sequence continues at coordinate 95,817,729 of NC_140964.1, read as the reverse complement.
CTGCCTGTCATCCTTCCAAGATCGGCAAAACGAGTGCCAGCTTGCTGATACCCTGTGTCGAAGTGGCGACCAATCCAGGATTGTGCCCAATAGCCAAGGAGACTGCTCAGGCAGCACCAACGCTCTGCACAGAGTATGGTCCCAATGGAATGGAATGGCTTGATTTGCTAAGATCTGCAATGCAAATCTCGCACACGTATAGATATATGTGAGATGCCACCGGACTTCAAATAAACAGCGACCAAGCTTGGGGGAAGACAGGTAACTTCACAGTGCATTCTGGGAACTGGTAACACCATTTTTATGACGTCTCTTATCTCTCCACAATTTTTTAGGTCTTTGGCAGGACACGACCAGGGTCGGAATCAAACCGCCGACCTCTCAGAGACTCAATCTGCATGTTCTAACAACGTCTCTATCTCTGATAAAATTAGAAGATAACTTTTTTTTTTCAATTTAGAGGCTACTATATTTAGCCCCTAAATTGAAGAAGAGTTAACTGTTAACTTTGTCTGGTGCTTATTTGTACAGTTATAACCAAGCAAGCGATGTGGATTTCATTATTTGGGTACTGTATTAGTATCTGCTGTTGGACAAAATATTGGATTCAAAATGCTCTTATCCAGGACGTGGAGAAGTTAACGTTAAACCTCGTAAATCTGCGGACGGTTGCAAAAAATGCAAAATGTATGGTTTCCAGAAACAATTTCCAACAGAGGTTTTATCGGTGACCTCTGAAGGAGACAGCACTTTTTGCATTAAAACTCACCAGTGCATTCCTTCAGCCAGTAAGTGTGTGTGACCTTCAGAGGGTCATTGTGAAATGAAATCCATCATCGCCTTTTGTAAGTTTTACGGCAATTTGGGATGGAGTTAAGGAAGTAATTTTGTTGCCACAATGACATTCATTCCCCCATTGGTAGATTTTATGCAATAGGAGACTGCGGTGTGTGCGAATCCATTTAGCCCTCCCAACCTTTAGGACAAAGAATTGCTGCTGGGTCACACAATTCTCTATTTGCACCATTGAGATTGGCAAAGGACCGACACAATGCAACCAGCAAGAATGGTTCCATTGTCGGTCTGTGTTGTAGGTCCAGACCTCACTCAGTACCTGCGGCAGGCTGAACAGTTTACGTTTTGTATCCCACTGCGAGGCGGGATCTGGATTCGGACCTGAACCAAAATCGAATTGGTTTTTTCTTGTCACCTTACCAACTCATCCAAATAATTTTGTCAAAACTCGTCCACAACATTTTCAAATATGATGCTATATATCATTTTTGGCCCCATCTCTCAATGGTGAAGAATTACTTTTAAATTAAAAAATTATCGTATCCGGATTCACATTCGGATCTTCACCAAAATAGAATCAATTTGTTTTTGTCACACACCAAACCTGTCCACAAAGTTTCATGCGAGTCCGTCCAAATTATTTTTGACATATCGTGCTATTTGTAGTTTTTTGCCCCATCTCTCAGTACTGAAGTGAATGATGAACCTAAATAATTCTAATATTCTAATTTTAGTCGGATCTGCAACACAAAAGTCAAGCGGTCATAAACCTGGAAGGCCCAGCAGTCATAAACCTGAATAATTCTAATATCTGGATCCAGATCCAGATTTTCATCAAAATCTAAGCAATTCGTCCTCGTCACACACCCAACGTGCCCATCAAATTGTGTCCGAATCCATCCACAAGTTTTTGAGATATCCTGCTCAAAGACAGACAGATAGGGGTGAAAATATAATCTCTGCCCACCTTCTGGATATCTTCAACCACAAAGTGATCGCCAAGGGTGAGCCTCTCCCGGCTTATCTTTGGTGATCATGCACGACTTACCCTTGATCTGCGATCCGATGGCCATATTTTTTTCTGGACAACATGTATTTTAGCCTTCAACATTTCGGGATAGAGTCTAAAGAAATAAAACATGCCCTCATGGACAATATGTCCATAAAACTCAATATAGTGAAAATTGGAGGGAAATAATTCAAGTTATGATCAAAAAGGTTTTTGTTAATTGGGTCACAATCCGAAAAAATATAGGTCAAGGCCACGAATGAAATATCAGGTGCACAACTTAATTCACGTCCACCATTATGATTTAAGAATATCTTGATGAGTTGAATTGAGTAATGAGAAAAGCGAGCATTGGCAAAATTGAGTGATAACAAAAGAGAAACACAATTTTTTTTCAGACCTCCATTTGATCTTGACTCACAGTGGAATGATGTGAATAAAGCATAAATGTACCTTGCTCTCGACTATCTAGTGAGGGCAATTTCGCTTCGATCGGACACATTTTCGTCGAGTTATAGTGAAAAAAAATGTTAAAATGTCTATAATTGGGTCATGACCTTAAATATATTAGGTCAAGGTCCAAAAAATTATGTCAATGTGTGTACGTTTTATTGCCGTTATTGATGAAAAATTTCATTCCGAAAATGCCAGTAGGCTCTGAGATACAGCTCAGAAATTTCGGAATTTAGAAGTGTAGGCAGAATTAAAACCAAATAATACCTAAATGGTCGTTTATTACACCAGGGGTCTAAAAATTCTGGGGTACCATTAAAATTTGGGGGCACTAATTGTTGAAGCAAATCTGACAACAGCTATAATCCTCCCCCTATCCTTTCACCAAGGGCCCTGGAAGGTGGAGTGGGGGGAGGGGACTTAATAACTGACTGGTAGTTTTGTCAGATGAATCATCCAGTTGATAATCCAAAGAAAATCCAAATCCATGATCTGTACAGAGCATCAGTGCTGCCAAAGCAGTCTCCTGGGCTGTTGGGCACAATACTGGACAGGTTGCCTGGACAGGTCACCACTCCAATGCAGGATACTCAAATGGGTCAATCATCCCAGCAAGCTGGAACTCATTTTGCCAACCTCAAAAGGATGACAGGTTGAATCAACCCCACCTGGTATTAATTGAATAGCCAAGCAGGATTTGAACCCAGGACGCCAACATCCCAAGCCCACCACCCTAACCATGAAGCCAACATCCCAAGCCCACCACCCTAACCATGAAGCCAACATCCCAAGCCCAACACCCTAACCATTAAGCCAACATCCCAAGACCACCACCCTAACCATTAAGCTAACATCCCAAGCCCACCACCCTAACCATGAAGCCAACATCCCAAGCCCACCACCCTAACCATTAAGCCAACATCCCAAGCCCACCACCCTAACCATTAAGCCAACATCCCAAGCCCACCACCCTCACCATGAAGCCAACATCCCAAGCCCACCACCCTAACCATTAAGCCAACATCCCAAGCCCACCACCCTCACCATGAAGCCAACATCCCAAGCCCACCACCCTAACCATTAAGCCAACATCCCAAGCCCACCACCCTAACCATTAAGCCAACACCAGGCATAGCTGATAATCCTTGACCTGTAATTAAACAATGTAGGTCCAGACTCTATTCTGGCAGCACTTTCGAGAGGTGAATGCTCTCAGGGTCTAGAATTTGACTTTGCTTGACCAGTATTGCAATGCAGTCTGGAGGGATAAACATCACAGGAAAACACCTGCTTAAGAGGCACACCATTACAATGTGTGGCAAATCCTCAACAAACTTGTTTAATCCTGCCTTAACTGCAAAGATGCAACCACACCACACCAGCTGGCATGGACATTTTGTCATTGTGATTGATAGCATGCAGGAAATATTCTAATAGTCATCATCATCATCATGCTATATATATATATATATATATATATATATATATATATATATATATATATATATATATATATATATATATATATATATATATATATGTTGCGGTATTCGCGCCCGCCGGGCGTGCGAACGGCCCACGTAACTCGACGCGGCACGTCGCCCACCGGACGGACAATCCAGTCGTGACCCTCTCGGACTAACGCCGGGAACCAGTCACGGGTGGACGTTTCGGTCTCACCGCGATCGAGCCAATCAGCCCCACGTGGGATAGGGTTGCTCGCCACCCGACCTACCTAAGTACCCACGCGGAGGGTAGACCGGCGATCGCACCTCGCCGCAGGTCGACTTCGGACACGGGCCACTTAAGCGACCCGTTCCCGTACTATCAGAATAACCGAGCGGTGTTAACGTCGACCTCGACGGTTCGATTAATTATCGGGCGTATTCAGCCCACTACCAACCCTTTACGTGAAGCAAGATGAGGATTCAATGGGAGAAAAGACGAAGCGAAGCGGGAGAACAGTTCAACAATAAAGCACATTTATTCGCGGCACACGGGAAGCACACAAATACAATTCCACCAAATGCACACAAAAAAGAAAACACAATTCCATTTACACAAAAGCAAATATAAAAGTGAAAACACAGTGCAGAGCTAATACCGACTACCGAGCACACGGCAACACTTATACAATTCTACTTCACAGACGGCGCCGACAACACATACCCAAAACCAAGGAAAGAATACCCTCAAGAATGAGGCGGGCCTGAGGCCGAGACCGGGTCGCGCCTACCCGTCTGGTGATGAGACGCGGAGCGGCGATGGCGCCCTCACTCCGCGGGCCTCGCGGACAGTGCCTGGCAGGGGGTGGAAAGGGGCCCCCTTGGTCGCACTATCTCAGCGCGGGGGAAACAGGAGGGGTTGCTGATGCTCGGGGTATAGAGGATCTTTATTATCCCTGGTGTGCGTCTCCCACCTCGGCCAGGTCGCGCTGCCGGCCTTCCTCGGGCGTGCAGCTCCCGGCACCGTCGCGAGCACCCCTCGTCTGCCTTCGCCGCTGCCGCCTCTCCGCCTCTGGACTCTCCACCCTGGACTCTTCTTTGGGCTCTCCTCGTTCGACTCTCTTCAGCTTCTCCAGCTACTGCAGGCTTCGGGCTCCAGACTTCCACACGGCTCTGCCTGACAGAACACGGTCCTTTATCCCCCGTAGCTTCGCCTTTGACCCCTCCCTTTGACCTTTCACCTCGCTCCCATTGGCCCGAGAAAAAGTGGGCGTGAAGGCTTTTGATCCACAAATTTGGATATATCGATCGTTCTGGAGGCGGGGCCAACTCTCGCCTCTCTCACCGATTGGACGGCAAAAAAGTGGGCGTGTGTCGTTTTTGATCCGTTTTTGAAGCACAAAATCCGTGATTTTGTACACGCTGTTCAACGTGCGCCCTGCACGAGTCCAACACCGGTACCCACAGCGGGGCAAGAACGGTGGCGATGCTACGGTTGCGAGGTGTGACGTGAAGGTCGTGGCGGTTGTGGTGAAGCGGCTTGTGGTTGGTGGTTGATGTTGTGGTTGTGGTGGTAATCATGGCGGTTGGTCCAAAATAAAGATAGTAAAAGAAAAACGGCTATCCTGAAGAGTCGCAGCACGCATAAATGACATGTATTCCCACTAGACAACGGGTTTGGGCCTAACTACACATATACTTGCCGAGATACCTCACCTAAGGGACCTGAATGGTGGTTTGCGAATCTGGTAACCACAACACTACCCCCTCCCCTTTTTACAGACTCGTCCCGAGTCGTCAAATTTTCGTGTGCCATCATGTGTAGTTTTCCCCTAGTACATTTTACCTACGGATCCCTGAGTGCGACATTCATGGTATTCGTGTCCCCAAAATAAATAACCTGAGGGCTGCGTAACTATCTAAACAAACTCACTCACACGGACGACTTAAATAAAATTGCCGGCGCGAAGACAAACATTCCGGGGGCGCACTCATATTTACAGTACATCTTAACCTTAACTCACAAATTTTACACTAAACCATGGCCCAGGATCATTGAACTCTGCAAAAGAAAAGCAGTTAGCAGGGAGCCAGGCTGCCCACATGCAGTCTCTGGCTCAAACAATGCAGGTGACAGGGAACGTGGCTGGCTGCTCACACGCAGTCCAAGGCCTTCCCTTTTGAACTGAACGCAGTGAACCACAACGGTGCATGGGCTGCACAATGCAGTCTCCGTGCCAGCTCAAGTGGCACACGCAATGAACACAACGAATGGATGGATGAACACAAACACGGTGCACGGGCCGCCACTGCAGGCCCGTGTTGTAGCTGCCAACAGGGCAGTTCTCGCAGCTTGCAAACTGTTGCCTTGATCCTGGCGCACATGGAAATGAACAGGGGGGGCAAAGCAAAAATTGAACGGGGCTGGTGAACAGGGGCAGTGGGCATGGCATGGCAAAGGCAGCAGGCAAACACAGCCCGCAGAAGAAGGCCGCTGCAGGCAAACACAGCCGGCAGATGAACTGGCCGGCACAGGCCTTGAAGAAAAACAGCCAGCCGGCAGATGAAGTGGGCCGGCACAGTCCTTGCAGAAACACAGCCAGCCGGCAGATGAAGTGGGCCGGCACAGGCCTTGCAGTAAAAACAGCCAGCCGGCAGATGAAGTGGGCCGGCACAGGCCTTGCAGTAACACAGCCGCCGATGAAGTTGGCCAGCCTTTGCCGTTCAGTGGAGGTTGGTGGAGGGAGTGCGGTGGTGCTGGCCACTTGGAAGGCGGGCTCGGACCTACCTACCTGTCTCCCTCCCAACCTATCGCCTTTGCCTGTCACTGTACATACCCACTCCCTTAATTTGTCAAACCCCAATTTAGCCCCAACTTATTTTTTTATTGTTTTTATTTTTACTTCCCCACTATAAATCGTCCCCTAACCCCCTTTATCGTCCTTGTTCGGCTAACCTATCCTGTCACCTAGCCTACTCCCAACCCCTACGTTCCCTTCCCGGAGGGGAATAAGGGAGAGCTAACGTCCTGTGTCGAGGCCCAACGAAGCCTCAGAATGGCCTCCCCAGAGTTCGGCGATCTATAACCAAAGTGGGTCCAGCGGCCCACAACGAGAGCGAAGGGATGGATGGTGCGGAGGGGTACATCTCCTAATCTACCCTAACCATTTAACTGTTAAACTACCCCGGGGCTTTCAACAAGCGCCTCTCGCTTAAACTATTGGTTCTATAAACCCAGATTCCCGTCGCCTGTGTTGGTGTCCTCACAATTTCGGGCCTCGCCCCCCAATTTTCTCTCCGTGCCCTCACACGGTCTCCTGGCTGGGACACGTGGCTCCCTTTGGCAGGAACGACCCTCTGCCGAATCTCCCGCTATGGCACCCCCGGGCACTACACTGCCTCCGAGCCTACCAGCTCCCTAACACCGGGGAGTGCCCCCCATGGCACCTCCCCTGAAACGCACACGTGGCAGGCCGGCCTCCCGGGCCCCTTTCCGAGGGTCACCCGTGCCCACAACACTGCCCACGCGGCTAATAGCGCGCCAGGCCCCCGCACCAAGCAGGCGCACCCGTGCCCACTACTCTATCCCGGCCCCCCAGGGGCCCATGGCCTACCGCGGCCGACCAGCCTGGCGCCCGGGGTACCCACTCAGCGATACTCACCTTTCCCAGCCACGCTCCCAAGCCCCTCAATAGGGCTCCTGCACCCTCCAAATGGGTCTCGAGCCTACTTTCCCACCAACAACAAAACGACCTCCATTTTTCAATTTGACTAACCCAGCTAACTCACTCTACACTGACCCCGGGGTCCCTTGGGCGGGAGTCACTCCTCCCCCCAATCACTCATCGCACCATGCATTCCCCATTCACTCCACTCACACAGACCCGCCGGCCTCACTCACTCACCAAGCACATGCTTCCACTTCACTCACCAACTCTTCAACACACACACACCACTGAACTCTGCCATCCTTCTAACTACCTCCCCTAACTAACTCGTGCTCCCACGTCGTCCCTTACACTATAGCACGTTCCTTTTAACACTACGCTACGTCCCCGCTACACATTCACAAGTCTGTCCATGTCTTCAAATAATTCATTTTATTTCCCAACATAAATCTGGCTACAATCCCTCTAACTAATCCATTCCACGGACTCCATGAGGACTTACCCCTGCCCCATGAAGTCGGTCTAGCTAAGCTAACCCTTCCCCCTAACTAGTTTCCATCCTGTGCCCAGGGTAAGGGGGTCTTCCACCCCGTGCCCAGGAATCCTGTACACCCGAAAGTGAGGCTTGCTTTTTTTTTTTTTTTTTTTCCATGCGCAGCACCTGCGCGGCAACTCAGAGCTCGCGCACTTTGCACCTGTCCGTGACGTCATGCAGCTGCACGTGTTCCTCGTCCCTCCTTGGACGGTACCATCCGGCAGAGATACCCCTCCTGCCGGATTCCAACCCCACGTGCAGCCATGACGTCACCGTGCGCATAAAAAAAACACAAGCCCCACGTCTCGAGGGGTTCCCCACGCGAACACATGTGCTTTGCCCGTTGGAGCTTAACACACACGATCGCGTGGAGAACCCGTCCGGTCCAAATCCATTTACCTGCCTAAACTTTGTCCGTCCGCGGGATCGGCAAATCCACCGCGTGCGTTTCCGGACCGGGACTTCACTCTCGCAAGCGAGCACGTGGCGGTCTCGTGCGTTGCACAGCACGAACCGCGTGCTCACTGCTGGGTGAACCCGGCACGGTCCCCGAAACAACTACAGCCGCTACTCGGCTTTCGTTCCTCCCATGTCGCCGTCTCCGTCTCCATTCGACCCACGCATTCCTGCGTGTTACGACGCACACACTCCACTCCATCACATTCACACCGGGAGATGCGGCTGCGTGCTCCCGCATGCCAACCGACATCTCCCTCTCATACCGCTCTCTCACACACACGGTCTCCCTTACATAACCCATATCACTCACACGTGGTGCTCCATTCACTCGTGCCTCACTCACACACGCGGGGGAACTCACCCACGGTGCCTCATCCATACTCCGCGCCTCACTCACACACGCGGGGGCACTCACCCGCGGTACCTCACTCATACACACGGCGACACTCACACACGCGGTCTCTTCCACACACGGTGCCTCACCCACACACGCGGGGGCACTAACCCGCGGTGCCTCACTCACACTCCGTGCCTCATCCACACACGGCGTGCTGGGAAGCACGTACTCCGGCACCATCGCCACCACACCACTCACACGTGGTGCCTCACTCATACTGGCCGTTTCACTCACACACACGGCCTCACTCACACACGGTGCCCCATCCACACCCGGCGTGCTGGGAAGCACGCACTCTGGCACCATCGCCACCACACCACTCACACACGGGGTCGCTTCCACACACGGGAACGCACTCACGCCTTGCACCACACACACAGGGACAACTACACTGGGGATTCGTGTCCCCACAAGGGTCTCCGGGGCCTCTATGCCCCCCAAGCTCTCCGTGCACCTGTCCACAGCACCCGTCCCCTCAACCTCGCAAAGCACGACCGAACTCACCTGGTCGTGACTCGCCTCAAGGGGGCATACTCCCTCCCCTCGTTCCTGGAGGAGGCCATCCAGCTGCTCGCACCGGGTCCCTGCACGCTCCGCGAGCTCACCCCCATTATCCTCCACTACCTCTGTGTGTGTGTGTGTGTGCGTCACTTACCCCGTCTTCCTCGTGTAGTCTTTCCTCTATTTTTTCTATCTCCCGTGTCTCTGCCAACTCTTCACCCTTTACCTCCCTTGTCTCAACTATTATTTCCTTTGTCACGGCCTTCATGCCCGCCTGCAGGCATCGGCCCATGTTCTGCGTCTCACCCCGGAACTTTTTCATTTCTTCCTTCATGTTTGCTTCCATTCCGTTTATTTTTGTATCCATCTTTTCGTTTATTTGTTGTGTATTCGCATCCATTGTCGTTTTCACTTCATTCATATTCGCATCCATTTTTTCGATCATTTTCCGCATTCATCTTTTCGTTCATTGCCGCCAGCATGGCGCATAGCTGGGCCATGTTGGATGCACTCAGCTGAGCCGTTTCGGCAGGGGTTGGGGAAGGGTTTTGGTGGAGAGGGGGGGGGGGAGGTGTCATACACTGCGGCCGCTGCCGCACCCATTTCAGGTTCTGGGTTTAGTTGGGCGAGTCCGTGTTCCTGCACAATCAACATTTCCTGCTCGGGGATTCCATCCTGGACCATGGATTCTACACATTCTACATCCATTTCTAATACCCCCGGCTCCCGCTCGCCTTGAGACGCCATCTTGCTTCTCGTGAAGGGTTAATTTAACTCGCTCGTAATTTGGAGGGAATCGGGGGTCGCTTCTCTCACCCCTGGACCGATTCCCGTGAATTCAGCCGGAGACAGGAGAGCCTGTTTTCCTGTTCTCCGATACCAGTGCCGCGAGGAGGGCGATGAATTTGTATCGCACGACCTGACACCAGTGTTGCGGTTTTCGCGCCCGCCGGCGTGCTGATGGCCACGTAACTCGAATCGCGGCACGTCGCCCACCGGACGGACAATCCAGTCGTGACCCTCTCGGACTAACGCCGGGAACCAGTCACGGGTGGACCTTTCGGTCTCACCGCGATCGAGCCAATCAGCCCCCGCGTGGGATAGGGTTGCTCG
>NC_140964.1:95729854-95802354 GCF_056783735.1 Eptatretus burgeri | reverse complement strand
TATATATATATATATATATATATATATATATATATATATATATATATATATATATATATATATATATATATATATATATATATATATATATCTTCTTCTTCTTCTTCTTTCGGCTGCTCCCGTTAGGGGTCGCCACAGCGGATCATCCGTATGATCCGCATCGTGATTTGGCACATGTTTTACGCCGGATGCCCTTCCTGACGCAACCCTGGTCGCCTCTTACGACACAGGGATATGGTACACCTATTTTAACCGGGGTATACACCGGCCCAGTACACTGGTACTCATTTCACCGACCTCGGAAGGATGACAGGCTGAGTCAACCCCCTGGTGTATTAATTCAGTGGCCCAACGGGGCTTGAACTCAGGACCTCTTGGATCCCAAGCCGCTGCCCTAACCACTGCGCCAACACCAGGCATATATATATATATATATATATATATATATATATATATATATATATATATATATATATATATATATATGTATATATATATATATGTATATATATATGTGTATATATATATATATATGTATATGTATATATATATATACATATACATACATATACATATATATATATATATGTATATGTATATATATATATATATATATGTATATATATATATGTATATGTATATATATATATATATATATATATATATATATATATATATATATATATATATATATATATATATATATATATATATACATACTTTTTGGGGTACACAAAAAGTACAAAGAGCTGCATAAAGTAACCCAAGAAGACTTACTTGTATTGAGTGCTAACGCTGTTTCAAAACCTTCCCAGAGTTCCTCAACAACTATAGAGACGTTCGCACATAGTACACACATGAGAATCCAAATGCTACACACCCCCTCGGCTGCCTGACCGGTTTCATCGCTTATTGATGGCTTTTATTTGTTGACCTATACTGTAATGAAGGTGGATCCTTTGAGCCCACCCTGGGTGGATTTCATTGCACATTCTGAAACCGATTGAGTCTTCAGAATAACCTCAGGAGTTTGTCACATGTACATGCCAAGCTTATATACAAATACTACTGGAGTATGCTAACACATTGTAAGCAATAACGAATCCTGCTTCCCCATTGCCTCGGGTCGCTCACCTGCAGTGAGCACAACAAGGCTGCACTTATTGTACACCGCTCCTTCCCAATTCCATATGCAGGCGATGCGTGACGTCATCGCTGGGCGCCGAGGGAAGGAAGTACTCAGTTTTTGCTCCGTTTGTTTGCTTGATTTTTTGTTTGTTTGTCCGGGCAATATCTCAGCCATCCTTTGAGCTAGAATGCTGAAATTTGAGGACAAAAGTGAAGATGTGCTTTGGATAAAACTCTATTTTTTATTTTTTGATTAATCAATTCATTGATTAATCACTTCGCTATTATCGATTTATTAATTACTTATTTACTTTTCTTTCTCATCCAGTTAATATCGCAGGCATCTTTTGAGCGAGGAAGATGATATTTGGACTTGACAGTGAACAAGTGATTTGGCTAAAAATAATATTTTTGATTTATTGATTAATCAATCAATTAATCGATGAATTACTATCTTTGTGATGTCCGGTAAATATCACAGCTATCCTTTGAGCTCGGAAGCTGAAATTTGGGGACAAAAGTGAAAATGTACTTTGGCAAAAACACATATTTTTTGATTAATCAATTAATTGATGAATTATTTCATTATTATCGATTTATTAATAACATTAATTTTACTCCTCATCCGAGCAATATCCCATGCACCTTTTGAGCTCAGAAGCTCATATTTGGACGTGCCAGTGGCCAAGTGATTTGACAAAGAGTATTTTTGATTTATTTATTATATTTTTTGTCGTTTGTCTAGGTGATATCTCAGCCATCCTTTGAGCTCGGAAGCCGAAATTTGAGGAGAAAAGTAAAAATGTGCTTTGGCAAAAACAATTCTTAATTTTTTCATTAATCAACTAATTGATGAATTACTTAATTATTATCGATTTATTAATTACTTATTTATTTTATTTCTCATCCTGGCAATATCTCAAACACCTTTTGTGTTAGTTAGCTGAGATTTCGACATGATGACAGTGAACAAGTGATTTGGCTACAAAGGGTATTTTTGATTTATTGATTAATCAATTATTTATTTACTTTTTCAATAAATTACTTAATTTTCAAAAAGTTACCGATTCAGATGAAACAGTTGTAGTTTAGGTATTCGCCAATTGATTGAGAAATTAATAATTTTACGATTATTATTTATTTATTTTAATTATGCAATTAATCGTTCAATTTTTGTCCACTGCTCCCTCCCAATTCCCTCTCCATGTGCTGAATGGCAGCATCGCCAGGTGCCAAAGGTGCCTCGGTGATGTCGCATGCTGGAGGATTTGTTATTTATTTATTTGCCATGGAGGAGGTGTACTTTGAATGTACCTGTACTTGTTTTCAGATATTTTCATTTACAGACACTTTCCGATGGTCCTGTGATTTTTCTGGTGTAGCGGCTTCGATGTCTGTCAGCACACGGAATTTCAGCTTTCTACGTCACTCGGAAAGTACCGAACCTTAATATCAGTCAGTCAGTGAGTCAGTGAGTGGTCAGAATGAGCTTTATATATTAGATATACACCAGAAAAAGTACTCATCTCCAATGACAGGAAAAGCAAGCAAAAGTATCCATCCCCAGTGATGGGAAAAGTTTATGGTTATCCATCATTTTAAATTATTTTATGAACTTTGAAAAGGTTAATTGTGTTGCACTCTTGGTTTCACTCAGATTCAAAGCTCTGAGATACTCATTCTTCCGATTGTAAAATGGTGGTGCAATATCGGGCAGTGGAGGTTCAAAATATTCTGGTTCAATATCTAATAAGAGGGCAAAATATTCTGCTTTGCGAAATAAAATTTGACATCAACATTATTCATGCCTGTTCTTCCATCATTTCGAAAGTGATTATTGAGCTTTTAAAATGCAGCACAGGAAGCGGCTACCGTAAACGAGAGACAGATGAACGCATGGACAAACACAATGGTTCACAATACTGCATATAATAGATGACTGCCCTTCCAAGGAACTTCAACACAGAGAGACTATTTGGCCTGTCAAGCTTTCACAATGGTTGCCAACCGATGACAGTTTTCTTGGTATACAGAATCAAGGCTTGTCGAAGAACAAGAACACTGAATGGATCAGGATGCAACAGGACAAAAACAGCATCTCAATAGTAGTCTCTCGACATGTCCCTATCGCTCGAGATAAGAATGAGCCTTTCTCGAGCTGTGAACCCACAGTGTGGCTCTCGACCATGGGTGTTTGTAGTTTAAATCACTATGAAGATCGAGTCCCAGCTTGTCTAGATCCCCTTTATCACAATATTTCCACAAATTATTCAAAGATCCACAAGTCCAGTGTCGTTGTTCCCCCTTTTTATTCCTACTCCATACAAATTATGTTTGCCATAAGATGTGACTGTGTACAATGGCTGCTCAATCTGCTTCTGTTGCTGAGTAATATCTTCCTGATGTCTTATTAATGAATCTGGGTGCTGGTATTCAGTTGGTGTTTCATTATATTAGAGACTGCGGCTTTTACTGATTTTGAAGCGTTAGGTGATCCACCCCACCACCTAATCACACGATCGTGTAGCTCAAATAATTTTAAGTCTGGGCACTACACATTTAGTCTCCTAAGCTCTCACTTTAGTTCATCATCAGCGATTGCCTCAGCAAACCTCCCCTTCAGCGCCAACTCCTGAGATGACTTGAAAGGTACATCAAGTTATACTATCCTGTCAAACAGATCAACAAGTTTCAAAGAACCACCTCAAATGACCTAAAATCCTCATCCTCTTAATAATGACGTCATAAAAACGAATATGACGTCATTGTGATGAATCAGGTTTGTGATAAATTATCTGTGCTAATGCCCGGCTTGATTCTCGCAAACAAAATTCAAACAGCTTGCCTAGTTTCGGAGATAATGGTATAGGTGATTTCTATTAGCGGCGATATTATGACGTCAACTTTTTTCTTTTGGAAGAATTTCCAAAATCGGAGATGGTTACTGTCTGCGCGTGGGCTTTCTGCATATACATGGCAAGTTTCACGAAGATCCGATGAAAACTCTGGGTTGTGAAACAAAAAATGTAAAAAAAAATAGGAATGACGTCATAAAAATTGATATGACATCATAGTGATGCATCATATGTGCGTTAATTCATCTCTGCTAATGCCCTGTTCGATTCCCGCAAACAGAATTCAAAAAGCTTGCCCAGTTTGGGAGATAATTTTTAGGCGATTTCCATTAGCGGAGATATTTTGACGTCATAACTTTTTCTCTCGGAGGAATTTTCAAAATCGGAGATGGTTACTGTCTGCGCAGGGTATTTTTACATATATATGCCAAGTTTCAGGAAGTTTCGTTGAAAACTGTACGCTGTGAAACAAACAAGTTTCACGAAGATCCGATGAAAACTCTGGGTTGTGAAACAACTCGGAAGAATTTCCAAAATCGGAGATGGTTCCTGCCTGCGCGTGGGCTTTCTGCATATACATGGCAAGTTTTACGAAGATCCGATGAAAATTCTCGGTTGTGAAAAAAAAATGTCAAAAATAGGAATGACGTTATAAAAATTGATATGACGTCATAGTGATGTATCATATGTGCGGTAATTCATCTCTGCAAATGCCCTGTTCGATTCCTGCAAACAGAATTCAAAAAGCTTGCCGAGTTTCGGAGATAAATTTTTAGGCGATTTCCATTAGCGGAGATATTTTGACGTCACAACTTTTTTTTCGAGGAGAATTTTCAAATTCGGAGATGGTTACTGTCTGCGCAGGGTATTTTTACATATATACGCCAAGTTTCAGGAAGTTTCGATGAAAACTGTAGGCTGTGAAACAAAAAAGTCCACAAGAACAACAACGTGAGTAAGACAGCGATCCTCCACGAGGATCTAAAAAGATTATGTTGGATTTATCAGCAGCAGCCTGCATTGGGAGGTCTGTCAGATTGGAGCGGAGGCCTCGGATGTTTGAGGTCTAGACAGTTATGGACAGGGAAAGAGTCATTGGAATGGTATGCGATGGGGTGGAGGCTGTGAGGGTATGACATGAGGGGGGAGGGTAGCTGGGTGGGTGTGGGATGGGGGGGTGTAGCTGTGGAGGTATGGGTCAGTGGGAGAATGGGATGGTGCAAGTCCTTGGGGAAGATTGGAGGGTGCAAGACAGCGGCTGATGGGGGGATGTGCAATGAGGTATTAGAGTGTGCAGGATGATGGGAAGAGGGGACGGTGCAGGGATGAGGGGGGAATTTGAAAGAGGTGGGCCAGGTGGGAAACTGAGGGTGTGTGTGAAGTGGAAGCTTTAAAGGGGTGGGGTGAATGGGGATGCAGAAATAAGGGACATGAAGTGGAGGAATACTGAAAATGGGGACACGTAGAAAGGGTGGGTTTGGAAGGATGCAGGTTTGGAAGAGATGTGGGTGAGTGTACTCACATGCAGGAGTTTGACACCATTGAAGGACGTGACGGGGCATTTATTGTCGTGAGCAGAGAACCTCTACAAACCGGAATTCTCAAGATTTCCAAACTGGAAATGCAGAGGCAAAGGTTATGGGATGGGTGGAAACATGTTTTGCTGAAGGCACGGAGAAAGGTCGCACAGTAGGTACAGGGGGAGGTTTGATGGACGAAGCGTTAAGGTGAGAGACAGGTTGGGAAAATAATCCATGTTAAGAAGAAGAGGAATAGATTGTAATTAAAAATAACACGTAAATCTCGACCCAGCTACTTGGGGAAAAAAAGAAGTGAAACGAGGAATGTGGCATCAAAACAGAGACAGAATTTGCACCCCAGCTCTCCTGAAAATAGGCCTGAGCAAACACGAAATCAAATTCGACAATACAGCACAACACGGTACTATTTAATACAGAAAATTGGATGAAAACACAAGCAGCAACACAGAGATGAAAATATAACAGAAAGAAACGAGGAATCCGGTGCTGAAAACGTAGCTTTCAATTGAACTTACATGTGCGCAGACCTCTGTTGATTAGTCTTAGCATTTGGTAGTGCTCTTGAAGCCTTTTGTAGAATTAGAAATTTGTTTTTGTCTTTATTGGCTGATCAGTAGTTAAACTGTTCAGTTGGTCGTTTTGTCGTCTGCACGCATTCACAGTTGCTTCACTGATCCCTCGTACCATCAAGCAGCATGCAGCAATTGAGCCATCCGAGGTGAAAATTCCATCCATCCTTTTTTTGGTCAGAGAGGGGGTGGGTGGCAGGGTAGCGGCAGAAATATTTATCTGTTGATTCGTCTAATTCATTAAGCGATTGCCAGGTTTGCAAGGTCAGGTTCACTCTTTCATAGGTGGGATTTGCACAAAGGAAAGTACATACATTGCTCAGATAGAATGGTGGTCAAGTCCTCATCACAATCTATTTTGTATTGAGTTTTGCTTTAATTATATACTTTGAGAAGAGGAATTGAAATGATCGCAGAATCACAGTAAGTGTCACCCATTCTGCATTATGATTAGAGTTCCATTTGTACATTTAGCTCATTATCTAATGTACCTGCTGGCTACTCCTTCAACACATGGGAATTCTCACGATCATGGAGGATTTTTGAAGTAAAGCCATGAGGTCAGAATAATTTCAAAGGCTTGTAAAGACCCTAGGGGTATTATTTCTATATATTTTCAGACCATACGATAAATTATTCTAAGAACAGGCTTCAACAGCACTTAGTAACTTTGTATCCTTCTGATCTTCTCTGGACTACTGAATTTTTAAAGTTGCCCCAAGTGCAACGGAGGTCTTTCTGATTGATGGTGGTGCTCGAGTCCTAATTGTAATTTCTCTTTATTTTCTTTGCCAAATATATACCGGAGCTGATAAAGCATGCAGCCAACAGCAGATGTACATACATTACTCCGGGCATTCCGGCAAATGATTTGCCATGATCATGAGCACAGCTGTTCGAGAGAATGCAGCTGGAAAAAAGCAGAGACGCTGCATCGATGCCACACCGGTAATTAGCCGATGCCGAGTTCATTCCCTGAGGAGTCTGTAAGAAAGCGCAAAACAGCCAGTGGTTCGACAAGATGAATAATCGGAGCATTTGTAGGCATATCTTGTGAACTTAGACACCTTCTTATTGCCTGTCTACTTTTATAGTGCCCTGACCTTTTTTTATGACATTCATTCTTTATCACCTGATGCCAACTTTCTGCGTAGACTTCTTCTTGAAATAATTGCTTCCAGAAAGTGCTTATACTCATAAACAGCCTTGATCACTAAACTTTTATTACGAGGCAAATTATGCTGTGTTACAAATTTACAGTTTATTGATTTCTCCATCTCTCCCCTACTTTTTGTTTTGGGGTTTAGGAATAGACCACGTCAGCGAGGTGGGTGAAATATTTTGGAAGTGGAATAGGGGTTAGCATGTCCTAAATCTGTCAAAAATATATGTGACAAGAACTATAGGAGTTCAGACAAAATTGGACATCTCCAGCCATCAAGGACAAAATTCATGTGGATGGGGTAGGGGGGGGGGTGTCATATTGCCCCGCACATTAAGCAAAAAAGCAGGACGAAGCAATTGGTTCCTTTGTCTGTCTATCTGTCTACAGACATTGGTCTACGATTGATGAACAACTAAATTTCGCTGAATGTTATATTTTGAACACTGTGGAACACTAATTGGTACTTGAATCGGACCAAGAACCTGCAGTTTGGCAGTCCTTTGGCACTGAATTTGTCAAATTGCATGCAATCTTGTCCCGATCGTGTATGCACAGAGATTAGTAACGTAATTGTTTTAGTCTGTTTGCCTGTCTGGCACTCAAATATAATTTAAAATCATTCCAAACAAGAAACACTGTTTTTACGGACATCATAAAGGACACAAACAGCAGGCACAAATATATAATTTAACGTGTTAAATAAGGTGGTGGAAAAGACGGCGGATGCATCAAAGGCGGCAAACTTCAGAATCTTTTTTTTTTTTTACTCTCCAGCCTTTAAAACCTTTATTTTATTTCAATTGAATTAGACCACAAGGATTAATTAAAACTTGAACACTGCAGAACACAAATCACCTTCTTGCCACTTCCAAAATCCTTGAGTTTAGCAGTACTTAGACAACATATTCCACCTTGAGGAGGAGGTAAACAGCCATGTTGAAGCTATGGAGAAATTATAATTCAATTGAACAGACTGATGAAGTTCATTCCACAGATGAGAGATGAGTGCCAAATGAGCGGAGGTGAGTAGTGAGCTTGCATTTTTGAGGTTTCACCAGAAGTGGGTTACTGGCAGACCATGTGCAAGCTGGAAAAACTCAGGGGGTGGGAAGAACCCGGAGAGGGCAAAGGGTGCAGGACTAGAAAACAGGCTATAAAAAACAAAAGCCACTGGACTGTCCATGATGTGTGAGTAATTGGCACAGCGTTTCAGCTTCATCGCAAGAGATTCCAATGATATTGAGGCTCTTTGTTTCCACAACATCAACATGTTAAAGTTGTGAGGCAGGGATGACATCCCAATTCTGGATAAGAATTCTGGCTAAGAAGGGATCAGTACTCCATCAAACTGTGGATGAAAGTTTTGTACATTGTCAGAAGTTTGAATTTCCCAAGTAAAGACTTTGCCCGGTGGAGGCCAGTCAGTGGCTTGCTTTGGAGGTCAACTTTGAAAAGTGGTTTGCCCAAGAGTGATCGTTGCTGTTGATGATGCCCAAACCTTTTTTGGAGTTAACTTTTTCCAAGTGGTTTGTTATGGAAGTAGATGAGGGGGTTCATGAGACGGTCGTTTCACAAACACAGAATGTGAGATTTAGCAGGGTTAGCAATATTTCAGGGCAAGCAGGATATCCTTAGCAGGGTAACTTCCTGTGTTGAAAGCATAGCCTTGAGCCTAGAAGTATGCACACTTACATATGAGCTGTCAAGTTTGGGTTTGAATCCTCACCCAGCTATTAACAATCTCCTTGTTGTTTAACAGGCAGGGTGATTGATCATTGTGTATGCCATCCCTTGGTGGGTTGTTAAACCGGATTACCCATCTTCTGACAATGATTGGTTGACGTTAAAGATCCCACGGCATCCTATTTGAAAAGGAGGCGAGTTAATGCTGACACCATGAACAAATTCCATTTTCCTGCTTTGACTACCATTGGAAAGGCAACAGCAAACCAGTGATTGTAATCCTTGCCGTGAGGTTGCTTTTGGAGCAAATAATCTGATTTTTGCCAGAGTACAAAAGATCATGAGTTGACATATTCCAAGTGTTTGACCAGGAAATAAGTAGAGTTGAATAAATAAAGAATAATATACCATTTTACGTTTTTTTTGTGTGAAAGTGAAAATGGGGAGGGGGAGTACAGACAGATTTGAACCTTCCTTTTTTTGAACCCCTATTTCTTACTGGATCTACTTCTTGCTTTTAGCCTGTAACCACTTTGAAGCACTTTATTGGTACTTTCAGAAGTTCTTTCCAAGGAGATTTATTGGATATTGTTTGTTGTATTTGCAAACACCTATGATGGAAATGTTATGATGGTGTGAATCTCCTTAAATGTCCAACATAATATTTCCTAACATTTGCCCCCTATGTTCTTCTTCTTCATGTTTTGAGGGTGTGTAGATGGTGAATTCCCTGTAAGTTTTGTCTGAATTCACCGTACTATCACATCGGTGGGATCACATGCGGTGGTTCTGCCAACTGGAAACCTGATGTGTATGTGATAACTTCACCCGAAAGTTTTGTCTGTGTAACTGCAAGATCATACTACACTAACATAACCCGCACTCTGCACGACATGTTGGGGTGGGTGTGTTTGAGAAAGGAACTGATGCAGATTATCAGTAGTAATTTTACTTTAATGCAGTAAGTGGAATACGATTTCACTGTTTCAGAACCATTTTATTTACTTTTTTGTACCATGCACCTCATATGGTCTTTGAGATAATATAAGACGAATATCACGTTACTCGAGCGCAGAACAAAGTCGAAGATAGCGCGACACGAAACCACAAACTCGGAAATAATATATAAGATAGGTCTCCATTTGAGGTTGCACTGAATAGTCTTTCCATAAACCTGATGCGTGTGTGATGTACCTTTGATCCACACAACTTCAGTTGATGTCTTTGAAATTTAATTCTGTTGATGTATCTTATGATGCTCAAATCTCAGATTATGATATTTTTTATGCTAAGAAGAATTATGACAAGGGCCACCATGAATATGCTTGGTGTTAGGTTAATGGTGAGAGTAGTGGTCTTGGGACCCTAAGGTCCTGAGTTCAAATCCTGCTACCCTGTTGAATTAATAGCAGGTGGCGTTGACTCTGCTTGTCATCCTTCTGAGTTTGGCAAAATGAGTACAAACTTGCTGGTTATCCTGCGTCGAAGTGGTGATCTGTCCAGGATTGGGCCCAATAGCCAAGGAGACTGCTTAGGCAGCACCAACGCTCTGTGCAGAGTATGGTCCTAATGGATGGATGGATGGCCACCATGATGTCTTTCAAAGCTTGTTTGTCTGTTTGAAAGATATTGGACAAATTATTCTTTATCAAGTTCTGAGATATAATGCAGGTTTTGTATGATGTATGGTCATAGTATAGTTGATGACGGTGGATATGGAACAAATTACCTTTCTTCCTCCCATGTTTTCACAAACTATTTGTCCTTCAATAACCTCCATTTGTCCTTCCAGACAATTCGTCCATTATTTTAGAGACAACTGCCCAAAAACAAAAACATTCTGCGAATATAACTGGATAATCAGGAAGATCTCATGGACGCGTTAACCACTACTGGAGCTACGAGGGTTGTTGTGGAACAGGATATCATGTCAACATTTAGGTTTGAGGAATAGCAAAAGAAAATCTTGTGGAATTATACTGTATATCTGAGAATTTTACAGCACTCAGATAAACCAAACAGACAGTATAATCACATGAACATTCTCGATGAAAGAACATTTTCTTAAGTATGACATGGATCGATTGTTCAGGAATATGAGAGTAACAAGAGATCACGTGATCTAGGCCTGTGCGAAGTGGTGATAACATTTATTACTATACGAGGAGTTTAAATTATTCGCTGTATTGCTGTTATCCAATTGGTTTCAAAGTTTAACCATGATGTCATTCATCCTCCAGCGTGAAAAAAAATCGATCTGATTGACCTCTTCCAGAAAAAAACCTTGACCTTTAAGCTACCGACGATAAATAATCCATGACAGAGCAAGATCGTGGAAGCAGAGGAGCAATAAGGATTAATACTTTCACTCATTTGAAAGCCGCACGCAAAAAGGGCTGGAAACTAAATAACATTGGGTTGTCACAGGCGTGATGGCTTTTAAAATAGCCTTTTCTTGTTTGATTTGTGCCATTGTATATCGGATCCTTAAAATGGCGATTAAATTTGAGAATATAACGTGTGTAATTGTAGACAACATATGTTATGTCTGTGGGTAAGAGTCATGCTTTGCTTGTTTTAGATGTGGAAACATTGAGTGCATGATGTCAGTAGAGCAGTTCCAAGATGGCGGCTCCCTTGGAAGCATGCAACAGGGAGGAGCAATGTTCTGTCATTCGTTTATTGGGAAGTGAGGGTGTGAATCCCAGTGAAATACATCACAGAATGAAAACACAATATGGTGACGCACGCATGTTTATCTCTACAGCGAGTGTACGACTGGGACAGGAAGTTTAAAAGTGGAGTTCTTTCAGTTCGGGTGAGAGTTGTCTGGGCACCTACCTTGCAGACAGACACTTTGCGGAACCCCAGCACGTTGTGAATGACATGGTGTGCTGAACCATGGCTAGTGTTCAATTCAGAGACCACTTCATCCAGCGTAATGCACCAGTTTTCCCTCAGCATGCACTAAAATCCTGCAACCATTTCTGGTGTGTTGGCTGTGTGAGGCCGACCCGAGTGAGCAGCGTCTGCCGCACTAGACATTCCACTTTTAAACTTCCTGTCCCAGTCGTACACCTGCTGCAGCAATAAACTTGCATCACCATATTGCATTTTCATTCTGCGATGGATTTCATTGGGATTCACACCCTCACTTCCCAAGAAACGAATGACAGAACGTTGCTCCTCTTTGGTGCATGTTTCTAAGGGAGCCGCCATCTTGGAACTGCTCTACTGCCGTCATACACTCAACGTTACCAGATCTAAATCAGGCAAAGCATGACTCTTACCCATAGATATAACATATGTTGTCTACAACTACACACATTACATTCTCGAGTTTATGTCACCATTTTAAGGTTACTTATTCACTGCCCCTTGTGTATGAATTCATTCAGTCATATCAACTCGAGTTACTATCGCTACCTTTACCGACAAAGGTGGTTTAGGTATCATTTACAGGCACCTGGCACAGAAAATTGATTTCAGGATTTTCACACTTATTTTTTCATCAGCATATGGAGAGCATGCCTGGTGTTGGCTTAATGGTTATGATGGTGGGCTTGGGATCCGAGAATCCTGAGTATAAATCCCCCTTGGCTGATTAATTAATACCAGGTGGAGTTGACTCTGCCTGT
The DNA here is from genome assembly GCF_056783735.1 of Eptatretus burgeri. Taxonomy (NCBI): domain Eukaryota; kingdom Metazoa; phylum Chordata; class Myxini; order Myxiniformes; family Myxinidae; genus Eptatretus; species Eptatretus burgeri. Next base: position 95,789,775 of record NC_140964.1, on the reverse strand, counting down.
GATCCTTCCGAGGTTGGCAAAATGAGTGCCAGCTTGCTGGTATCCTGTGTCAGAGTGGCGCCCTGTCCAGGATCGTACCCAAAAGTTAAGGAGAGTGCTTCGGCAGCACCAATGCTCTGCACAGCGTATGGACCCAATGGATGGATGGTTATGGAAAGCAGCGTTGAGATAATTATTGTGTTGTCTTGAAGGAAGTGACTATTATGCCAATTATATTCATATAAGAAAGCATGTTCATTTTATGTTGGAGAAGCTGTTCTCTTGCTTAAATGCCTTTCGAAATGCACCAAAGCATATGGGAACACACATTAATGCAAACATGATGTAAACAACAGGTGGGGTAGAGATGCTATTTGCATCAAATATGGCTACCATTATAGATAGGCCTTGATGTTATCATTTGAAGCTCTACTTGAGTTCAAGCTGTTACTTCGTGATGTTGAGACAAGATGTGAACATGCACGCTCTGAGCTGTGTCACCGTTCGGCCATCTTTTATACCAAACTGACTGATAGTTATCGACCAATTGTACCTTCTGGTGTAGACATTGTGAGGAGAAGTTTTGCTATGATTTGTACGGTAGAATCTGTTCAAATGCCTTTGAGATTGTGTTATGCTGCCATTCCTGGTGTGGCTTTTTAACGACACGATTCTAAATGCATCAACCAACAAGTGCATAACATGAGCACGTCAGGCAGTGCGATCCCGTTAAGAGAACCTATCTGGGTGTCTTTTTGCCAAAATAGCTAAGTTAACTCTCGACAGTCATCTAAACCTCGCCGCAGAAGCATGGCTGTGCTTAATCTCTACCGGTACTGATTGCATGTGTTACCGTTCATAGACTGAAAAAATTAATTTGGGGCTCGGAGAATGGCTCAGTTGGTCAAAAAAATTCGTGAATTGAAGCATTTGTAAAAATATATTTCACTTTTGTGTTCAGACATAAATGTGATATGTTTTGAATTGTGCAGGTGGGAGAGCCAACAGGTATGCACATTTGTCTCTGAGCTGTCTCGTTATCCCAACGCTTTTTTGAAAAAAACAACGGAGGGATTGTTTTTGGCTCCATCTCTGTCTGTCAGTCTGTCTGTTTGTCCGTCATACTATATCCTCCTAAATGGTTGGGCAGATATTCACAAGCTTGGGAGTTATGACCATTACAGCGCAAGAAGCTGAAAGCGCAGTGTCATTTTGGCTGCACCTCCTGGGGCAGGAGGTCAAATAGTGAAAAATGCAATTATTAGCGGATTTGAAAAATAATTTTAACAAGAAGGGCACTCGGTAGAGGGCATACCTCTGCCAGGCTGACTAGTTTACGTTTTGTATCCCACTGATAGGCCGTATCTGGATTCAGACCTTAGCTAAAATTTAATCTTGTTGTTCTTGTCACCAAACCTACTCATCCACCAAATTTCGTCTGAATAAGTCCACAACTTTTTGAGATATCCTGTTCACAAACAAGCAAATAGACAGACAGACAGCGGTAAAAACATAACCTCCATCCACCGTCGGTAGCGGAGGCAATGAAACTTTGTACAGTATATGCAATCAACATTGGGGAATGCATGAAATATGTAACGATTTTTCGATTTGACCCAAGACTTAGGGCCACATGGGTCAAAAGGAGAAAAGAGAAAGTAAACTCAAAATTTGATGTTGGGTCTTTGCTGGTGGAACTTTTTGCCCTCTATCAATTTTGCTTTAGGTGGGAAGCGTGGATATTTGCGATGCTATGCCATCGACTTTGTTTTAGTTTGGGTTTGAATGCTGACCGAGCTATAAACTGTCACTCTGGTGTTTCACATGCAGGGTGATAAATCAATGTGCGAAGTGTCCCTCTCGTGATCGTTAAACTGGGTGTACCATTTACTAGCATTTGTTGGAAGATGTTGAAGATACCACAGTCTTCTTCTTCGTCTTTCAGCTGCTCCTGTTAGGGGTCGCCCAGCGGATCACCCATTATGATCCGCATACTGATTTAGCATAGGTTTTACGCCGGATGCCCTTCCTGACGCAACCCTGGTCACCTCTTACGACACAGGGATAAGGATTGGGTTTCGCCATGATTCCAGGCTGCCCGACACCCTCTCATAGCGCAGCCCAGCTCAGAGGGCCAGTCCTCAAGCGATCCTCCAACCCAAGCCCCCGAGTAGCCGGATTACAGGCGCACGCCACTATGCCCGGTGTTGAAGATACCACAGTGTCCTTCACAAAGAGTAGGTGAGTTAATGCCTGCACCCTCGACAAATCAAAAATTCCTGCCTGGACTACAGATAGTAGCAACGGTACAAGTCTGCTCTTATTAGAAGTTCCATAACACTGAACTGAATTGCTTGCTATCGTGGAGCATGGTTTCTTTCTGAGCACCAGCGTCTACACCGTAAACAAATTGATTGGGTGGCTTGCATGTTTCATGGTAATGGCTTTCTTAGGATACGAAGGGCAACCAATTGGGAATGTTTTGTATTTGCACCTCATTCGGTCATGATAATATGAATTGCACCCAGGAAAGGTGTTCGTATCCCGTTCAATAAAGTATCCGTATATTGCAGCTGAAACTTGGTGGTGGGTTAATGGTTAAGGTGGCTGGCTTAAGATAGTAACGTCCTGAATCAATCCCCCGTGGTGCCATAAACACCACCAGGTGGGTTGACTCAACCAGTGGTGACCTGTCCAGGATTGTATTCCTTACCCAACGAAGTTGCCTTGGATAACTGATGAAACTACCATCGGAGCCTGATGTGCCTTCTGGCATGAAAGGGATGGTTATCTATTAATATTATTATTATTATTATTATTATATGGGAACTGGTACTTTCCATCTTCTCAAGTGAAGGTTACGATGCCATCTTTTAAGTCTACATGGAGAGTAAAGTGGACAAGATAGCTGGCGTAGCAATCTTTGGAACAATGGAAAGTCAATAATCGATAAAGATCAATTTATTTGTGATTATGCACAATTTACATTTTTTGGGGGTGGGGAGGGGGGGGTGACACGAAAGCCTCAGCAATCCCCAAACCGAGCTTGACGAATCTGGGACACAGGAGGTCAACCATGCATGGAGATTGATGGCACAACTTAATCATGGTGGTTAATAATGGCCATAATTATGAACTATTTGCACACATTACAAACTGATTTAGCACCAAGGAATAAAAACATGGTATTCAAGCAAGTATTCTCCTGTGTTTTTATTCGTTATTAGCAAGGGTGTTTAACCGCTTCAATGCTCACAAAATGCGTGATCTTTAAACCTTCTCTTTCAATCAAAGTGTGCCTGATTTGATTTGCGTCTGACAGCAATCTTTTCACATTACACATACTCTAACTTAAACAGACAGATCAGCGGTGGCAATTCCATCAGTCCATAAACACAAATTATATTGGTGTCTCAAGTAATTAGCAACCTCAGCCTTCATGTGTGACATTGCTTTTTGGCCTAATTATTTCAACGTCTTTTTTTTTTCTTTTTTTTTTTCCAGACACCACCATTCAGCAGCTGCAATCACTCTACCTTGCATGTCAACGCACGCCCACACGTCATTTTACACTGACCATATTCATTTATCGCCTCTTTTAAATATACTTTGTTCAAATCCTTAAAGATTTAACCTGAGATTTTTTTTTTTAATAATCCAGCTTGAATAACAATGTGATCTATGCCTACATTTGATCCATCATCATGCGAAAACAGGTGCCAGGTCACATGACTGATCATATAATCTGGTATATAATTTTTGTTGAATAGAAAACACAATAGTCGCTCTGGCAACAACATTTCATTTTTAGCTTCTTGCTTTCAATCATCAATTTGAACGCCAATAGAGTGAGGATGTGAATTCAAAGTGACAATCAAAACTTACAAGGGTCTTTACTATGACGAGCAGAGCAATGATTTGATTATGCAAGTCCACAACAAGTTGGGTGAAAGAAAAAAAATCCAAGTTTTTGTGAAACTTCTTGGAGATGAACAGGAAATCATTCCCACGGAAGTGACAAAGATGGGAATGGACTTGGACACCTTTCTCATCTTTGTTACTTCTGAGTGAATGACTGAAAATTATGGGTGAATGATTCTGAATGAAACAAAAGAAAATAGCAAAGAGAAAATCTCCTTTAAAATTGCCACAAAAGCGTTGACTCAGAAGTGACAAAGATGGGAATGGACTTGGGTCCAAAATTATACGTTCAAACGTGAAACGCAGTTGTGACTTACGAGAGTGGTGCAAAAAACTGTCACATCCCTCTGGGTTGTCAGGAGCCATCTTGAGCACACTTTATTAGAACAAAACAAGTTCATACGCTCAATCTCCCTATTTACAGAGCTTTTCAATCACATTTACTTTTAATTTTAGGTCTGAAAACAATGTGCAAAGCAATTGAGACATGTTGTGTTAATTTGATACGACCGAGAAGTTTGTTCCGACCTGGTTGGAGGTTCCGTTACTATACGAAAAACATTCAATCTTTGGTGTTAGTTGGCAAACGAATCCCACTCATTGCTATGTTTATCAGCAGTGCCAAAAGCAATTGCTGGTGATAATTTGATGCGCTAATTATTAAAAACTGAAGGAAACACCATAAATTAGGAAATACAAGTAAAGTGTGAAAGTATTTTATTGAACTGTACGTGCGATTTCTCATTTAAAAATATATATATTTTTAATCTTGTGGTGAAGTCCTACACAAGCCGTAGTTGGAGAAATGACAAATTGGACAAAATAAAGATGAGGTTAAACAAGTTGGAATAATGTTGCCAATGTAGTATCAAAATAATTATGTGAGTAATCTAAATTTGGAAGCAGTTTATTAATATTCTTACTATCACTACTACTACTACTACTACTACTACTACTACTACTACTACTACTACTACTCCTCGAATGACCCTTGGGGTTTTCCACCTTGGGCGAAATCCTTGTTTATGTTTCATACAGAGAGGTTGCTCCATATAAAGGAGGTGCGCTTTGCACCTCACTTGATATATGGAGCGGTTTCTTTGGATTACATACGGTATTCCATGTTCAGCCAGTTTTCTTCTAGAATTACGGCACCTGAAAAAACGCTATTTTTTCCAAAGTTCACTTTTTTGGAGTCTCTAATTTTTGCTATATCCCTAATTATGCGGCTGCGTGTAACTTTGGAGTCTCAACAGGGTCTCGATTCATATTTAAAATTTCACGAACTTTCATCCAACAGTTCATAAGTTATGAGCCCTCGCATTTGACAATTTTACAACTAGAGTCAAAATTTTTCTTTGTCAAACATTTTGGGGTTTGCCCCCATAAGCAACAATAGGAGCAATACCCCTGGGTGCTCATCTGGTAGAATAATGTTACTGAGGAGGAAGAAAATGAGGGAAAGAATCAGCAAAATGTACCAACAAACCAATGTTATCGCAAATACAACCACAAAAAATATTTTTGGGGGCAAACACCCACAAAACTTAAGCCATCTTAAGACCCGGATTTTTTAAATCGCATAAACAAATTTTGTTAGATCACAGCTCATGAAGGTTGTGGTGAAGTTTCATCAAAAGTGTGTCATTTCTGAGAAGAGAACAAATAGATATTTGAGTTGGGGGGTACCCCCCTCTATACCCCTTAGACCTCGATTTTTTTTTTAATGTCATGAACAAACTTCAGTAGATCTTGGGAGATGAAGGTTGTGGGCAAATTTCATCAAAATTATGTGTGTAGTTTCGGAGAAGAAAGCAAACACATGTTTTGTCCTCCCCCAGTCCGCCCCTGATACCCCGATGTATTCTTTTTCATGCCATGAATAAGCATTGGTAGATCATGGGTGTTGAAGGTTGTGATCAAGTTTCAATAAAATTGTTTGTGGTTTTGGAGAAGAAAACAACTACCTATTTTGGGGGGCAACCCCCACACCCCTGAAAGAATTTTCAGTCCCTGTGCTAAAGCTGCATACAGAGAAACCAGCTATCTATATATTACTAAAACTTTCATCTTGTATGTATGTATGTATGTATGTATGTATGTATGTATGTATGTATGTATGTATATATTGTTACGAATTTGGGAATTCGATTGCACACAACATGCAGGTTCCTTTAGTCAGCTATGTCGAGAAGTGCTTGTTCCCTAGATAGCTCACCTTTCATTGTTTAAATGTTCAGAAATCGATTAGATGCGCTGCGGATCGATTTAATAGTTAGGGAACGAACAATGGAGACATCCCTCCCCCTCTTCTGCGAAGAGGAAGAACCCTGCCATCCCATGACTCATGATGTCAACAACTCCCTCCCACCCGTGGTTGAGCGGGGGGGATGGATCACGAGGGCATGTCATGCCGGGCGTGCAGGAGGGGGGGGGCGGAGAAGGATAAGAGGAGATCTTTTCTTTTGTTTGTGGGCAGAGTTGGAGAAGGGAGCTGAGAGTAGCCATTCAGGAGACCTTCGGGTCCTGTTTGGCTTGCGTTGTGGTTGAGGCCTTCGGAAGCTTTTTGCTTTGGCTGGCTCAGCCAGCTTCGGCTGAGGCCTGGCTCGCGAGGAGGCTTTTTGGAGGCTCTTTGCTTTGATGGTTCCATGAGCTTTGGCTTCTGCTTGGCTCGGGAGAGCTTTTTGCTTCAAGCTGCCCTGTTTGGAAGGAAGTTAAGCCGGTCGCTCGGCTTGAGCTGCAAGTAGTGGCTTCTTCTTCTTGGCTTGTGGAGCTCTTTGTTCTTCATTTTGGTTCCCGGCTTGGTGCGACTCATCGACCTCTTCGTGGAGGTGGTTCCTCAGGGAAGCGACGCATCGACGGGAAGGTTCGGCGCCTCGTCTCACCAGCACGTGTTGAGAAGCGTGGGAGGTGGTTCCTCGGGGAAGCGACGCATTCATCGGGAAGGATCGGCACCTCCTCTCACCAGCACGTGTTGAGAAGTGCGGGAGGAATCGCGGGAGCTCGGGAAGGATCGCGGCTCGGCGATTGGATCCAGCTCGCTCTCACTGGAGCCCGGGTCCGAACAACTTGAAGACCACACGAGGTAGAGAGGTTCGAGATAGGCTCTGGGTTTCAGCTCACCTGTCCTCCGAGCTGGAGCTCATTATTAAAGGCCTCTGCCACCATTTCTTGGGTGTGTGTGTGTGTGTGTGTGTGTGTGTGTGTGTGTGTGTATGTATGCATACGTGTGTCCGTGGGCCCGTCTAATAAGTAGGGACTGCTGTTAAGTGCAAGTGATTGTACATAATAAGTAGACGGTTGTACTTCTTTTGTTGTGCTTTTGTTGCTTGTATAGGTGCATACGTGTTCTGCCTTGTTTAATTGCATACGTGCTTTATTATAATAAATGTCCTTGTGTGAATGTAAACCTGTTCGTTGCGTCCATTCCCTCATTGAACTGCCCCATCTTACACTCGGAATATAGTTGGTTTTTAAATAGCCGATAAATAGAATCGGGTCCGGCGAGGTCTGGCGATAATACCCGCTCGGTTATCCCAGAACGGAACGGACCGCTTAAGTGGTTCGTGTCCAAGCAGGCCTTCGCCGAGGTACGGTCCCTCGGAAGGTTACCCGAGCGGGTACTTAGGTATATCGATATTCGGCGATTGACCCTATTTCGCGCGGGTAGAATACGGACTGGGACGTGGTGGGATTAAAATCCCACCCGTGACTGGTTTCTGGCATTGTTCCAGAAAGTCACGACTGGATTGTCCGTTCGGTGAGCGAAGCGACCGCTATTGGTTAGACGCGGTCGTTCTCCCGCTGACGGGCGAGAATTCCACAACACTGGTGTCAGGACGTGGGGTACAGATTCATTCCCTCCACACTAAATAAACGGAACCGGATCAAGGGTGTGTGAGGCGACCCTCCGGTTCCATTAAATTTCGAGTTTAAATTATTTCCGATACGCAAGATGGCAGTTCAAGGTGAACGGGAGCAGGGGGTAATGAATTTAAAAATCATGGCTCAGGGAGAAATGACCATGCAGGACATGCCCATTATGCAGGTTGAACACCCCCCACAAACAAATGCAGAGTCCGCAATGGGCGCAGCGGCGGGGGCCGCGGTGTATGACACCCCCCCTCCCCTCCTCCGTCAAAATCCTTCCTCGGTCCCCGGCGGATCCGCGCCCGATAATGGCGAAGTGACTGCCACCAGGCCACCTGACATGGGCCAGCTATTAGAAATATTGCTGGCATAAATGAATGGAAACGCACTCGAGACGAAAAACATAATGAAAACGAATTTGGAAGAGATGAAAAACGAAATGAAAATAATGCGGGGTGAGATGCAGCGCGTGAAGCGAGGCCTGCAGGCGGGCATAATGGCGATTGCGTGCGACGAGATACGGGCAGTGGAGCACAAAATGGCGGCGCCACGTGCTGGAGCGAACGAGCTGAAGGAGAGTGTGGATTGTGTCAGCCCCGCGGTGGAGGACAAAATAATATGGGAGACGTGTTGGACGAGACTCATAACGGCAGAGAGAGTGACGGTGACGGAGAGGGAAAAATTAAAAGGGGAGACCGAAACGTGTAAGACGAGACACGAGGTGACGACGGCAGATATAATAGTGGAGACGAAGGAAACGAACAAGGTGAAGGGAATGCAAATAGTCACGGAAACAGAGACACGGGAGATGGAGGATTAATTGGACGGGGTGGAAGAAACTAAAAACGAACACACACACACAGAGGTAGTGAGGGACCATGAGGGGGAGCTCGGGGAATGTGTTGGGACCCGATGCAAGCAGCAGGATGGCCTCCTTCAGGAACGAGGGGAGGGACTGTGCCCCCCTTGAGGCGGATCGCGACGAGCCGAGTCCGGTCGAGCCTTGCGAGGTAGAGGGGGCGAGTGCTGCGAACGGGTGTACGCGGAGCTTGGGGGTTATGGAAACCCCGGGACCCCTTGTGGTGGTGCTAATTCCCAGCGTAGTTGTTCCGGTGTGTGTGGTATCGAAATGCGTGTTTGTGAGTGTGCTGAAATGCCTGCTTTCCAGCACGCATGGTGTGGATGAAGCACTGTGTGTGGATGAAACACCATGTGTGGATGAGGGGCCGTGTGTGGATGAAACACCGTGTGTGGATGAGGCACCGTGTGGATTAGGAACCGTGTGGATGAGGCACCGTGTGTGGATGAGGCACCGTGCGTGGATGAGGCACCGTGTGTGGATGAAACACTGTGTGTGGATGAGGCACCATGTGTGGATGAGGCACCGTGTGTGGATGAAGCACCGTGCGTGGATGAGGGACCGTGCGTGGATGAGGCACCGTGTGTGGATGAAACACCGTGTGTGGATGAGGAACCGTGTGTGGATGAGGCACCGTGTGTGGATGAGGCACCGTGTGTGGATGAAGCACCGCGCGTGGATGAAGCACCGCGTGTGGATGAAACAACATGTGTGGATGAAACACCACGTGTGACAGGAACCGCGTGTGTGAGTAGTATGGTGTGTATGAGTGAAAGGCGATGTGTGAGAGAGACAGCGTGTGTGAGGTGGTGGTATGACAGGGAGATGGCGGTTAGCATGCGGGAGACCGCAACCACATGTCCGAGTGTAATGGTGAGGTGTGTGAGCGTCGTGGCATGCATGAGTGTGCGCGTTGAATGGTGACGACGACTGCGACAGATGAGGGACAAAGGCCGAGTAGCGGCCGTAACTGCACTGGGGGCCGTCCCGGGTTTGGACAGAAGAGAGCGCGGGGTCCGTGCTCTGCTACGCACGAGGCCGCCACGTGCACGGCTGTGAGAGTGAAGCACGGTCCGTAAACGCACGCGGTGGATTCGCCGATCCCGCGGACGGACAGAAGGTAGGCTGGATAATGGATTTGGACCGGATGGGTTCTCCAGGCGGGCATGTGTGTGAAGCTCCGACGAGCAGAGCACATGTGTTCGCGTGGGGAACCCCTTGAAACGCGAGGCTTGTTTTTGATGCGCAGGGTGACGTCGTGGCTGCAAGGTTGGAATCCGGCAGAAGGGAAATCCTTGCCGGATGATACCGTCCGAGGATGGACGAGATGCGCGAACAGCTGCCATGACGTCACGGGGAAAGGAGCGCAGGTTGCGAGTTGCCGCGCTGGTGCACGCATGAAAAAAAATAGCAAGCCTCACTTCGGGTGAACAGGATTCCCCAGGCAAGGGGTGGAAGTCCCCCTGTCTAGGAGGCACAGGAACTACGAGTTCGGGGGATGGGTTAGCGATAGTTAGACCGGCTTCATGGGGCAGGTACAAGTCCTCATGGAGCCCGTGGAATGGATTAGTTAGAGGGATTTCAGTTTAGATTTAGATAATGGGAATTGTTGGATTTTTTTTTTTGGAGACATTGACAGACATGGAAATGTGTAGAGGGTCGTAGCTTAGCTACGTAGAGTAAATGGAACGTGCATGAGAATAAGGGATGCCGAGGGAGCACGAATTAGTTAGGGGATTTAATTAGGAAGGATGGCAGTATAGAGTGTTGGTGTGAGTTGTGAAATGGAAAGTGTGTGAGGAATGAGTGTGGGACAGCGGGCCCAAGTGTGTGAGTGGAGCGAATGTGGTATGCATGGTGCGAATGACTGGTTGGGGGGAGGAGTGATTCCCACCCAAGGGACCCCGGGGTCAGTTTAATGTTAGTTAGTGGGTAGTTAAATTTACTAAAAGGAGGTCGTTTTGTTGGTGTCGAGAGAAGGCACGAAACCCATTTGGAGGGGTGCAAGAGTTCATGGACTGGCTGGGAGCGTGGCTGTGGAAAAGTGAGTTTTGTTTCGTGGGCACTCCGGGCACCAGACTAGTCGGCCAGAGTAGGCCAAGGGCCCAAGTGGGGCTGGGTTAGTGTAGTGGGCACAGGCGACCCGTCGGAAACTGGACCCGTAGCGCCAGAATGCCACGGGGGCAGTGTAGTGGGCACGGGCGACCCTCGGAAAGGGACCCGGGGCATCAACACGCCAGGTGGGCATTGGAGGGGGCAATGCCAGAGAGGGCAACCCCCCACGTTGTAGGGAGCAGCTAGGCTCGGAGGCAGCCTGTGGGCCTGGGGGTGCCATGGTTAGAGTTCGACAGAGGGAGAGTTCCTGCCAGTTGAGCCACGCTGCCCAGCCAGGAAATTGTGCGAGGGCATGAATGAAAATTTGAGGGCAAGGCCCAAATTTATAACGGACACCCACACAGGCGACGGGAATCATGGTTTTTAGAAACGATAGTTTAAAAGAGTGAGGCGTTTTTGGAAAGCCCCGGGGTAGTTTCAGGTGTAATAAATGTTAGGGTAGTTAGGAGATGTACCCCTTCGCACCATCCATCCCTTCGCTCGTTGTCGGCCACTGGACCCACCTTGGTAGATCGCTGAACTCTGAGGCCATTATGAGGCTTTGTTGGGCCTCAAGACAGGACGCTAGTCTCTCCCTATTCCCCTCCAGAGAGGGAACATAGGGGTTGGAAGTAGGCTAGGTGGACATGATAGGCAAGCCGGACAATGATGATAAAGGGGGTTAGGGAGACAATTATGAAAGGGAAATAAAAAAATAAAAAATAAAAAGAGGGACAAAATTTTGTTTTGTTTTGTGGCAAATTAAGGGAGTGGGTATGGACAGAGACAGGCAAAGGCGATAGAGTGGGGGGAGACAGTAGGCTCGGTCCGAGCCTGCCTTCAGAGTGGCTGGCACCACCGCACTCCCTCCAAACCTGATGGAACCACACCAGAGGCCGGCCTGTTGTGCTGCAGCCACCTGTTCTGCATGGGCTTACATTGCCATGCCTAGTTTGCCTGCCTCTGCCATGACCCCATGCCTGCTCGCCCTTTTTTGCGTTTGCCCCTGTGTCCATCCATCACCATGTGCGCCAGGACCATCCAGTTTTGCAAGGACTGCCCTGCAGGCAGCCCGTGCATCCATCAAGCTTATTTGTGATTTGCGACCATCTCCATCCATTCTCCTGCATCAATCAACTTTGAAATGACTTTTACCTTCTCCCCTTTCACAGATCACAAGTCCTGGGCCATGGTTAAACAATGGATAAGTTGAGTGAAAATTGTAAATACGTGGAACCTCACCTGCATGTTTGTTTTAGCGCCGGCAATTTTAGTTAAGTTGTCCGAATGAGTCTGAGAGTTTGTTTAGCTAGTTACGCAGCGCATTAGGTTATTTATTTTTAGGACACGTATAAAGAAATATTGCACTCAGGGATCTGAAAGTAGAACGTACTTGGGGAAAACTTACACATGCTGGTCACACGAAAATTTGCTGACTTGGGATGAGTCTGTAAAAAGGGGGGGGGAGGGGGTAGTGTTACGAATTTGGGAATTCGATTGCACACAATATACAGGTTCCTTTAGTCAGCTATGTCGAGAAGTGCTTGTTCCCTAGATAGCTCACCTTTCATTGTTTAAATGTTCAGAAATCGATTAGATGCGCTGCGGATCGATTTAATAGTTAGGGAACGAACAATGGAGACATCCCTCCCCCTCTTCTGCGAAGAGGAAAAACCCTGCCGTCCCGTGACTCATGATGTCAACAACTCCCTCCCACCCATGGTTGAGCGGGGGGATGGATCACGAGGGCATGAGTCACGCCGGGCGTGGAGGAGGGGTGAAGGCGGAGAAGGATAAGAAGAGATCTTTTCTTTTGTTCGTGGGCAGAGTTGGAGAAGGGAGTTGAGAGAGTAGCCGTTCAGGAGACCTTCGGGTCCTGTTTGGCTTGCGTTGGGGTTGAGGCCTTCAGAAGCTTTTTGCTTCGGCTGGCTCAGCGAACTTCGGCTGAGGCCTGGCTCGGGAGGAGGCTTTTTGGAGGTTCTTTGCTTTGATGGTTCCGTGAGCTTCGGCTTCTGCTTGGCTCGGGAGAGCTTTTTGCTTCAAGCTGCCCTGTTTGGAAGGAAGTTAAGCCGATCGCTCCGCTCGTGCTGCGAGTGGTGGCTTCTTCTTCTTGGTTCATGGAGCTCTTTGTTCTCCATTTTGGTTCCCGGCTTGGTGCGACTCATCGACCTCTTCGTGGAAGTGGTTCCTCAGGGAAGCGATGCATCGACGGGAAGGTTCGGTGCCTCGTCTCACCAGCACGTGTTGTGAAGCGTGGGAGGTGGTTCTTCGGGGAAACGATGCATCAACGGGAAGGATCGGCGCCTCGTCTCACCAGCACGTGTTGAGAAGCGCGGGAGGATTCGCGGGAGCTCGGGAAGGATCGCGGCTCGGCGATTGGATCCAGCTCGCTCTCACTGGAGCCCGGGTGCGAACAACTTGAAGACTACACGAGGTGGAGAGGTTCGAGATAGGCTCTGGGTTTCAGCTCACGTCCTCTGAGCTGGAGCTCGTTATTCAAGGTCTCTGCCACCATTTCTTGGGTGTGTGTGTGTGTGCGTACATGTGTCCGTGGGCCCGTCTAATAAGTTGGAACTGCTGTTAAGTGCAAGTGACTGTACATAATAAGTCGACGGTTGTAGTTATTTTGTCGTGCTTTTGTTGCTTGTATAGGTGCATACATGTTTTGCCTTGTTTAATTGCATACGTGCTATATTATAATAAATGTCCTTGTGTGAACGTAAACCTGTTCGTTGCGTCCATTCCCTCATTGAACTGCCCCATCTTGCACTCGTAATATAGTTTGTGTTTAAATAGCCGGTAAATAGAATCGGGTCCGGCGAGGTCTGGCGATAATACCTGCTCGGTTATCCCGGAACGGAATGGACCGCTTTGGCGGTTAGTGTTTGTGGTGTAGTGGGCCTGCGGGGGCAGGGCATGATGTGGGGAGCGTGGTGGAGGAGTGGTTTAGATCGTGATCACGTGCTTGCGCGGGATATAGGAGTGCGCGCCGCCTGAGGCATCGTAGTAGTTGCTGTAGCCGTTGTGGCCTGGGAGCCTGTAAGTCGTGTGGCTTGTAGAGTGCATCGAGTACGTAATAAAGGGGAGTTACGGGCAACGTGCGCTCACGCTCTCGCTCGTGCAATAAAGCAGAGTTGAACTGTTCCCCCGCTCGTGTCTGCCTTTGGAGCACCTCTACCACGACACCACATTTTGGCGACGAGGATGGTATCGGATCGGCGTGTGCAGAGTGGTTGGGTTCGGATCGGCAGCAAGTAACTCAGCGCACCCCGCGCGGTTCGAGGTCGGCGCCGGGCGAAGGTCCCGGAGGAGCGCATCGCGAAGAGCGCATCGCAGGTTTCGCGCGCCGCACGCACAGGCTCCGGGGCCAGGCGTCTCACCGGCACGGACGGCTCAAGCATGACAGAAGGTCGGGGCACGGCGCACGGGCGCGTGCCCGTCTTCGTGGGAGATGACTTCGAATTGTTTTCTGAACAGTTGGGCTGCTATTTCCACGCGAACGATGTGGAGGATGAAGGCAAACGCAAGTCGATCTTGCTTGCCTCGCTGTCGACGGAGCATTACCGGCTGCTGAGTGATTTGGTAGCTCCAGATAAGCCCAGTGATGACGAACTGTCGTTTCAGGATATCGTGGAGAAGATGAAGATCCACATGTCGCCAGAGAAGTCATTGCAGCTCGCGCGGTTCCAGTTCGATCACCTCGCGAAGGGTGCGGAGGAGCGCGTGGCAGATTTCGTGGCACGGGTGAAGCATTCGGCCGTGGCTTGCAAGTTTACGGCAGAGGAGCGTCCGGCGCGACTCAGAGATCGTTTTATTTCGGGTCTGCAAGACGCGAAGATGGTGGCAGCCATTCTGCGGATGCGCGGTGTCGACGTTACATTCGACTCAGTGGTCGGAACTGCTTCGGCTGTCGAGCAGACGCCCACGGATGTCCGCGCCATCGCCGGCCAGGACGTAATGGGTAGTTCCAGCTGGGGCATGTCGGCTGACCCCGAGGTCCATGCGATGACCCAGGTGCTCCAGGTCGCGCGCGTCTGGCGGTGCGGGCCGGGGCGCGTGCCGCAGCGCGGCCGCACCGGGAGCGAGGTGGACTTCCAGGGGTGCTGGGGGTGTGGTGGTCCACACCTGCGACGAGTGTGCCTGTATAAGAACACCGTGTGTTTGCATTGTCACAAGGTGGGACATTTGAAGCGTGTGTGTCGGATGGTGGGGGCCTCCGTTAAGGTCTTGGATGGCGAGGTGCGGGACGACCCCAGTGACCTGGGAAGCGGCCTGCAGCTGGAGCATAGCGATGCCGGCTGGCTGGAGCAGGAGATGCAACCAATGTTGAGTCTGTTTTCGATTGGTCCGGAGGTGACAAGACCAATCACAGTGGAGGTCGAGGTGAATGGCGAGCCGTTCGTGTTTTACGTTGACACCGGGGCTGCAGTGTCGGTCATGGGCGAGTGGGCGGCTCGTAGTCTTCGCGGTGTTCGCCTGGTCAAGACGACCTTGTCGCTGTGCACGTACACCAGCGAAGCGATTGCACCGCTTGCGGTGGCAGACGTCCCGGTGGTCTACCGGGGTCAAAGCGCCCTACTCTCAGTGTTTGTGGTACGAGGGGAGGGGCCCGCCCTTTTGGCCCGGGACTGGTTGGCGCACCTCGGGCTGGATCTCCAGTTCGTACCTCCAGGTGCGCCGGTGCCTCCTTCGAGACCCGAGGGCGAGGTTCTGGCGGCAGGAGCCGCATCGATGGAACGGGAACGGCCGTTCATTGCTTCCTGCAACGATGATGTATGGTTCCGGAGCAACGGGAGCCATGCCAGCCGCGATGAGCTCTCGCGCTTTGGCTACGCTCATGGTGCAATGCGCGCCCGTGTCGTTCAGGCGATTTCAGCGGGGAATTGCTGCGAGGCCGTCGCGTTCAAGAAGTTCACGGATCGTGACTGTCGACGACAAGCAGGTCATCGCTACGTCGTGACGACAACTGAGAGACGGACACGTGATGTGGTTCATGGGTTGCTGTTCGTTGCGTGTTTGATTTTCATTGCTCAAGTGATGCAGTTTAACGTTGTTGAAATAAATGCCGACAGTTCGTGTGTGAGAATATGTTTGGCTGGGATCAATCAATGGGATTTTCGTTATGACCGATGTGATATGAAGGCTTTGGGGGCGATCGTGGCAAATAAAGAGGTTTTATTGACCTCCCGCTGCCACGGGTTGTTACTCTGTCATGTGTGGGGATTTTATCGGAAGAACGCGCTGTACGAAAAAAGAAGTTTGCATTGCGCAGACGATGTTCTTGTTGATTTATGACATGACTGGATTTGATGTGTGGTTCGTATGGGATTGCTGCCGTCCAATTGCCGTGTGGGTCTCAGAGATCGACTCAGAGCCGGAGCTGTTTCGCTGTTCAGCGTTACCCCCACCTCTGGTTTCGGCAAGGTCAGACGTGCCTGGCGCCTGGGGCGCGACTCTCTGTTCTCGCCCGAGGCCGTTTGGGCGTACGTTGGAATCTCAGCTGATTGTAATGCGTGGGTTGTTATGGGGTTGTTGGTGCACACAGCCGACGGCACTGTTCAGCGTCCCCGCCCAAGGTCAGTCGGGTTTTGCATTGGCGCCACGGCTTCCAGACAGCGAGCTTCCGGGCTCGGAATGTTTATCTGATTCGGGTCTGGTTGGGGGAGATGTGCCACCTTGTCGGCAGGGGGCGTTTGATGGTGCCGGGGGAGGTTTGCTCAGGAGGTCGCCACGACCTCGCCGGAGGGCGTGCAAGCATGAGCCGCCTGGGGGCGCTTCTGCTGTGTAGTGATGCTGTGCTTCCCGCCTTGCTTCTTGATATCTGTAACGCGGTCAGGGTTTTTGTGGGTTCGTCGTGCAGCTCTGTCTTCGGAACCTGACCATTGCAGTTCAACTCGCTCGCGTCGACGCGTTATATGGTGTGATGTGCCTATGCTTTTTCTTTGGTTATTATCATTTTTGTACCTCTCTGCTTTTATATCATGGTATTCTGTGCTGATTCTGCTTTTTATGATGATGGTCATTTTATAATCATGGTTTTAGGAGGGAGGAGTGTGGTGTAGTGGGCCTGCGGGGGCAGGGCATGATGTGGGGAGCGTAGTGGAGGAGTGGTTTAGATCGTGATCACGTGCTTGTGCGGGATATAGGAGTGCGCGCCGCCTGAGGCGTCATAGTAGTTGCTGTAGCCGTTGTGGCCTGGGAGCCAGTAAGTCGTGTGGCTTGTAGAGTGCATCGAGTACGTAATAAAGGGGAGTTACGGGCAACGTGCGCTCACGCTCTCGCTCGTGCAATAAAGAAGGGTTGAACTGTTCCCCCGCTCGTGTCTGCCTTTGGAACACCTCTACCAAGACACTACAGTGTCCAAGCAGGCCTTCGCCGAGGTGCGGTCCCTCAGTAGGTTACCCGCGCGGGTACTTCGGTATATCGATATTCGGCGATTGACCCTATTTCGCGCGGGGAGAATACGGACTGGTCCGTGGTGGGATTAAAAAACCCACCCGTGACTGGTTATTGGCGTTGTTCCAGAAAGTCACGACTGGATTGTCCGTTCGGTGGGCGAAGCGACCGCTATTGGTTAGACGCGGTCGTTCGCACGCCGACGGGTGGGAATTCGACAACAATATGTTCCCAAAATACAGCCAAAACGGTACACGACAGCGCAAACATTTTAGGGAAAACTTACTCACCATTCTCCTGCGGTGTGCAGTATCAAGTTTCATTGAAATCTGGCAACGAAAAAATTATTAAAAAATCAATTCCCGATTCCAAGTACTCTTCAGGAGAGTTTGCTCAATGCAAACAACCTCAGCGGTATAGTTCGCTGGAGCTATCTTTTTTTTTTCTTGAAATGATTTATTAGAAAATCTCAAACATTTAGTATAGACAAAGAACGATTTATTTTTAAGCATAAAATGAACATCGCCATTTTGAACTTATACTTCCGTATTTGAAATGAGAGCGAGAGATGAACCTTCAGAGTTTAGGCTTTATTCCATTTGATTGGAGCCGCTTCTACGGGCACACCGGGGAATACAGGTTCAGCTAGGAGTACATAAGCAGTGACGTATACATGTGCGATTAATCATTGCAGAATAAATCCGCGTAAGCACGGAGTTCGATATAATCTCCATTCTCACCAGTCAATGAGCACCTTCAGTTAACGAGCATCAAGTGAACAGCCGATGTAAATGGCAATGCCCCGGGGACAACCACTCGTGCCGCAGAGACCTCCCCTTATACGCGAGACGCACAACATGTGATCCCGCGTCATGTCCCTCAATTCACCTCAATTCACCACATTCTCCCCACCTTTAAAATGTAACTAGGGGCCCATCTTACACACCATGATTGCTTTAGCACTATAGGAGTATACATTTCAAGCAACGCGGACTAATAGATCTACAGAAGCATACATGCCAAGCAGTGATTATTTTGAGTTGTAGGAGCATGGAAATGAGCATCGATATATGATATAATGGGCATATAGGAGCATGAGCAGCGAGAATGCCGATAATCCCCTTTCCAGATTGAGTCGTCGAGGGGGCCTTATTCGTCGACCTCTCCGGGAGTAAACGGCAGTTTCACTTGAGGGAGACTCCCGATCCTCTTGGTGAGCCTCGACTTGTGCCGGGGATGACTCCTCGATCGCTCTCGGTGGAACGCGGCAGCCCGTCGCCCGGCGGAGTTCCTGGGGGGAAATGTCAGAAGGAGGAGTGCCAGAAGGTGGTGTACCTGCGGGAGGAGTACCTGAGGGAGCCAGATGGCGAACCGACACAGTGGTCTCCCCTGCCATCCGGGAGCCTGACATGAGCATACTCTGGATTAGTGTCAATGAGTTCGACCCCCTCCACCAGGGGTTCATACTTGCTTTGTCGTACCGGGCGTTTCATGAACACTGTACCGGGATGGGTCAGCCAGTTGGGCACCGTTTGACCGTCAACATAACGTCGTTGGTGAGTAAACATTCGTTCGTGAGGAGTGGCATTGGTGGACGTGCAGAGCAAAGAGCGTATGGAATTCAGAGCGTCGGGAAGGGTAACCTCCCACCGCTCGGGGCCCAGTCCTCTCGATTTCAGCGCCAGAGTTACGGCTTTCCAAATAACTCCATTATACCGTTCCACCTGCCCGTTTCCCTGTGGGTTGTAACCCGTCGTTCGACTAGTTGCTATGCCGAGCTCTAGTAGGAATTGTTTTAGCCCGGCCGACATGAAACACGGCCCTCTGTCTGAATGTATGTACGAAGGTCTCCCAAACATAGCGAAGAGGTCAGAGAGACATTTCACGACAGTGCCCGAGGTCATATCCGAGCACGGAAATGCGAAAGGGAACCTTGAATATTCATCAACAACGGTGAATATGTATCTGTTGTCTGTTTCGGTCGGTAGGGGCCCTTTGAAGTCGATGTTTAGTCTCTCGAAGGGGGAAGTGGCCTTGATCAGTCTGCCAGATGCCGCGCCAAAGAATCTGGGTTTTAGTTCAGCACAAACAGGGCATGAAGTATTCATTTGTTTAATATCTTCAACAGAATAGGGAAGATTTTGTCTGCGCACGAAATGTGCCATCCTGGTTACCCCCGGGTGGCACAGAGGCACATGGAGGTCTTGCAAAGCCTGACTGATTGTTGCCGAACTGTAGACCCGAGAGAAGGTATCTGCAGCAGGGTTTTCTTTCCCGGGCCGGTAAACAATGTCGTAACTGTAGCAAGCTAGGTCTATCCGCCATCTCATAATTTTTTCATTCTTAATTTTCCCGTTATTTTTCCCATCAAACATGAATGCCACGGATCGTTGGTCCGTAACGAGCGTGAAGTGGTTTCCCAGTAAATAATGTCTCCATTTCCGCAGCGCTTCAACGATGGCGTACGCTTCCTTCTCTATCGCTGAGTGTCTCTGTTCGCTTCTAGAGAGAGTTCTCGAGAAGAACGCGACCGGCCGCCCAGACTGATTAAGTGTAGCAGCTATGGCGTGATTTGAAGCGTCGGTTTCCACCACGAAGGGCACCGAGCTGTCAATCGATAAAACCACGGACTTACTGATATCATCCTTGAGGTTGTGGAAAGCTCTTACAACAGCGGCATCTGGTGGAAAGTTTTTGCAATGCACTAGGGGATGTATTTTCTCGGAGTATTGCGAAATCCATCTCGCATAGTAAGCGAACATCCCGATCACCCGGCGCATTGTCTGCAAGTCCTGAGGTGGTGGAAGCTCACGGAGCGGGCGCACCGCTCAGGATCAGGCTTAATTGTGCCGTCGGCTATCGTGTAGCCGAGAAGGTCAATTGACCTTGCCGAGAATACGCATTTCTCGTAGTTGAGAGTCAGATTATATTTTCTAGCAATGCTCAAGAATCTGTCCAGATTCCTATCATGTTCCCTCTGATCCCTACCGCACACTGTGACATTATCCACGTAAACAAAAGTGTCTTTGAGGTTTTCATCTGAGATGATGTCGTCCATAACCCGTTGGAAGCAAGCTACCCCATTCGTGACACCGAAAGGTATTCTCCTGAATTGGTAGAGGCGCCTCCCTGCCTGGAATGCAGTGTAAGGTTTGTCTTCCTCTCGGATGGGAATTTGATGATAGGCGCTTCGCAAGTCGATGGTACTGAATACCTTATAATTGGCCACGCGTTCGACCATCTCATCTATGCGTCGCAGGGGGCTGGCGCTGAGTTGGGTGAAGCGATTGACCGTTTGGGAATAATCGACAACCATTCGTTTCTTATGGTTCTGACTGCTGGTTACTAACACCTGTGCGCGCCATGGCGAATCGCTCGGTTCTATAATTCCCTCCTCCAGTAATCGCTTGGTTTCTGAAGTGATGAAATTCATGTCAGCAGTGGTATATCGCCGCGATTTGATCGCTATCGGTTTGCAGACCGGCGACAAGTTAGCGAACAGCTGGGGGGACGTCACCTCCGCGGTGGTCAACGCATTTAAAATTAGACGAGGCTTGCTTCCTCCAAAGGGTATTTCGACGCTCGTGTGCTGCTTGAGGACATTATGACCCAGAATTACGTCTGCGCACAAATCACGAAGCACCAGTACCCTTACATCCCGATGCGTGTACCCTTTTACGTCCAATTCAACATTGCAGTACCCTCGTATGCGGGATTGTAGTGAGGTGGCGGCCATGCATACCGTATTGTCAGTCGGGTGGATTACCCATTTCCTGCCCTTCACTAGCGAGCTGTTGACGAAACTTTCAGAGCTACCGGTATCAATCAGTGCCTCAGCCATATGCCCGTTAATTCGTACGTTGATGATAGCCTTGGATAGATTCCCCGGGAGGCTGCAGTTAATTTATTCTGTGAGTAGAGAGCCGCAGAAGTGGGTTTATTTCTCCTTAGAGTAGATTTACATACCCTGGCATAATGCCCTTTCTTGTCGCAATTCATGCATGTGGCATCTCTGGCGGGACATTTTTGACGAGGATGCCTTTGTACCCACAAAAGAAGCATTTACCAACCGGAGCAGTTGCTGAGGAGTTTGACGTGGCCTGGGTATCCGGCTCCGGGTGTTTCTCCATCCCCTATGTCTGGCTGTGTCTGTGCCAGTGGGGTTCCTTGAGTTCCCACCGTAGCAGCGTTCATTAGCAGCATCGGTGTCCCAAATGACTCAGATTGCTGCTGAGCCGCATCCATCGCTCGTGCCTGATCGACTACCTTGTCAAGAGTGGGCTGCGCTTTCTCTAGTAAGCGTTGCCGTATGTGGGCTGATCTGAGTCCTTGGATGAATGCCTCCCGTGTGGCTTCCTTTCGGTGTTCCTCGGCGCTTACGGCCCGGAAGCTGCCGTCTTTTCCCAGCTGATTCAGAGCTTGCAGGAACTGATCGATTGTCTCCCCGGCTGCTTGCTTGCGTGTGTTGAGAAGATGTCGTATGTATACCTCGTTCTTGGGCTTCACGTAGAGCGCCTGCAGCACGTCAATCGCTGCTTCGTAAGTGTCGCACTCCGAGAAGAGCCTGTACACGCTGGGCGAGACATGATTCACGAGAGCGGCAAATTTGTCGGCTCCTTCCTCGATGATGGTCAGATAGTGTGAGAAGGAACAGAACCAATGCGACCATTTCATTTCTGCGTCAGTCGCGTTTGGGTCTGCGTCGAACCTCTCTGGTTTGTAGATCTTGTCCATCGTTGGTTGAGAGAGCCGAGAAAATCAAATGGAATAAATTGAAATGAGAGCGAGAGATGAACCTTCAGAGTTTCGGCTTTATTCCATTTGATTGGAGCCGCTTCTACGGGCACACCGGGGAATACAGGTTCAGCTAGGAGTACATAAGCAGTAACGTATACATGTGCGATTAATCATTGCAGAATAAATCCGCGTAAGCACGGAGTTCGATATAATCTCCATTCTCACCAGTCAATGAGCACCTTCAGTTAACGAGCATCAAGTGAACAGCCGATGTAAATGGCAATGCCCCGGGGACAACCACTCGTGCCGCAGAGACCTCCCCTTATATGCGAGACGCACAACATGTGATCCCGCGTCATGTCCCTCAATTCACCTCAATTCACCACAGTATTCATTAATAAATAAAATTGTGTTTGGAAGATTATGCACAATAATTTCTTCGACTTTCTTTTCTCCGTTTTTTTTTCAGGTTGATGCGCAATATCAAGTTTCATTCAAATCGGGCAACGGAAAAAATTATTAAAAAATCAATTCCCGGTTCAGTCAAGTACTCTTCGGGAATATTTGATCAATGCAAGCAACCTCAGTGGTATAGTTCGCTGGAGCTATCTTTTCTTTTCTTTTTTTGAGTGATTTTTTTATCAACTGCTGTCACAACGGGAACCCAACGGGTTCATGGGTCGTCTCGTTCCATATAAAAGGAGGGGAGCTTCACACTTCCCTTAATTGCTGCAGGAGTCTGCTTCTAACAACACCGCCATTGCATACTTGTACCGCACAAGAACAGAACTCAAGCTCACAGCGAATGAGCAAAAACTAGCAAAAAAACAAAAACTATGGCACTTATGTGGAATTTGTTTTGAAAGCCATTAATTGGACGTAATGGCCAATATATATTCCAAGTTTAAACTTGCCTCAATGTCTCGCCTTTGAAATATGAGCATCAACACATTTCGGGTGGATGGACAGACAGACAGACTGAAAGACAGACACCAACGTGAATTTCAAGGGTTTTCGTTGAAAACTCAAGAATGTGGAAATGGACATTGCTGAAATTTGGGACATATTACCTCGACATACAAAGGATTTACTAATGAAATTTGCAGCCGATTTCGTCCAGTATTAGCCAAGAAACAAATTTTCAGTCCCTGTGTTAAAGTTCCATTCAAATAAACCATCCCATATAAAGGGAAGGGTGCGTTGCACCTCCCTTGATAGCCACGGCTCCTTTTATAATATAGATTTCACCATCACAGAAATTTAAAAGAATGTTGCAAAAACAGATCATCTCAACTACTGAGCAGGAAGCTTACAACAACTGTAAGCAAATTAATGGAATCCATAATTGCTGGTGACATAAATGCTGTAATCTTTTCAAACAGTCTTATCTTGGACCATCATTTTAGATTCCATCAGTCAGTCAACTATGGACATGCTGCTGATTCTCTCTCAGCCATGGTTAATTGACCAAATCTCAAACAAGGTGACAGTACTGTCTCCCTGCAAATATCTCTGTTTTTTGGTCCAGTCTGACATGCCATGCTTGTTAAACGAACTGCTTGGTAGAAAGGCTGCTTGATACCTTGCTTTCTTAACTTCCTACACTCAGTAAATGCATTGCAATCAAAGGCACTCCCTTATTTCCTCTCCCACGGGATTCTGGAATCTCCAAAATAAATGTTTTTGGCCCATTATTTTTCTGAATAAACATAACTGAACTCTGTGATAACACTGAACAACAAAAATTTTTTACTGGAGATGTGTAAAGTGATTTAGACTAATTTGGGTACGCTGATTTCAAAAATCATAACCGTTTTGCTGTATCACGTCAGGATTTTCAGTAACAGAAATATTCCCATTGCCTAGAAGTCAGGATTTCAATGAAATTTACAAAAATTCATTTATTCATTTATTTCATCATGAATGCTTCAAAATTATAGAAATTACAGAAAAACTCCACTAGAATGTAATTAAAAATGCTTTAGGCATTTGGCTTTGCGTTTGTGCTGCTCTGTGTCAGTTTCACGATGCAGGAACCAGCAGAAATCGCCCATCATGTTCGGGTTGTGCCTTCCTTGGTAACGCGTCTCCATGAGTGAAATCTCTTGGTGGAATCGCTCGCCGTGCTCGTCCGAGACTGCTCCCAAGTTGTCAGGGAAGAAGTTCAGGTGCTGGTGTAGGAAATGGATTTTCAGGGACATCCTGGAGCCAAGTTTCCTGAAGGACTCCAGCAGCTGCTGCACTATTTCTTCATAGTTGTCCGCGCGCTCGTTCCCCAAGAAGTTGTCCGTCACAGCTTTGAAGCTCCTCCACGCTGCCAGCTCTTTGGGGTTTAGAGTTGTCGGAAAAGTTTCGTCCTTCATAATCTGTCGGATTTGCGGTCCAACAAAGACACCAGCCTTGATCTTGGCCTCCGACAAGGTGTTGCCAAACTTTTCCTTGAGGTATAAAACCCACGCCCATTCAGATCCATTGCCCGTACAAAACTTTTCATCAAGCCGAGCTTTATGTGGAGTGGTGGAAGGAAAACCTTGGCTGGGTCGACAAGGGCGACATGTTTCACGTTGTGTCGACCAGGTACATGCTCTTTTCGCTCTTCCCAATCTTTCTTCGTCCAGTGATTCTTGTCGTCTCTGCTATCCCAGAGACAAAGGAAGCACATGTATTTCGTGTAGCCTGACTGCAGCCCTAACAACAGCGCCACCACTTTCAAGTCTCCGCAGATGTGCCAGTTGAAGTCATTGTACTTGATGGAATCAAGCAGCTGCCGCATAGTCTCATAGGTCTCTGTCATGCCGAACGCGTGAGCCAGTGGGACTGATGGTTTCTCGTTGCCATTGTGGAGCAAAACAGCCTTCAAGCTGTTCTTCCCCCGAGTCGATGAAGAGGCGCCAGTCTGCAGGATCGTGATCACACCCAAGTTCTTTCAACAGACCGTTGATGTCACTGCAGAATGTCATCGTGTCTTCCATCTCAAAGAACTCAGCCATGTCTCTGTGACGTGCTCTGAACAAGGATATCTTGGTGTTAGGTTCAAGTAGATTCCACTGCTGCAGCCTTGATCCAAGCAGCTCTGCCTTCGCCTTTGACAGCGAGAGATCTCTTACAAGATCATTTAAGTCTCCCTGGTTCAGAAGGTGTGATTCTTGAGTGTCGGGTTCAAAAGGTTCATCATCACCATCCTCTTCACCACTGCTTACAGCTATGTTCTGATCAGCTGGAGGTGTTGGAACGGGGTTCTCGTCATCATGAGGCACAGGTTTACGAGCAGAGACGCAGTCAGCCTACTTGATGTGACCTTTATTCTTTTTGTTGAAGCCGGCGATGCTTGTGCAGCAGAAATAACAATCATCATGATGATTCTGCGGCTCACGCCATATCATGGGCACCGCAAATCGCATGCTCGCACGCTTGCCCACCAACCACTGAGTCAAGGTTGTGTGACAGCTTGTGCAGCAGATGTGTGGTGCCCAGCTCTGTTCTTGGTCCCCCACCTTACACCCGAAGTAGTGAAAGTAGGCGGCCTTCATTTTCACTGCTGTAGATATACTTCGCTGTTGATCTTTTTTGGTATACCGACCACAGACATAACAGAAGTTGTCAGGATGATTGGTACAGGAACGCCTACTCATCTTTATCTGAAAGAAAGAAATATAACACAAGTTAACAACAATTGTACGAAATAGACATGTTAAAGACATATGTAAATTTCATTGAAATCCTGACTTCTAGGCAATGGGAATATTTATGTTCCTGAAAATCCTGACGTGATACAGCAAAACGGTTATGATTTTTGAAATCAGCGTACCCAAATTAGTCTTAATCACTTTACACATCTCCAGTAAAAAAAAATTTTTGAAATTTGTTGTTCAGTGTAATGTGTGAAGTAATTTCTTCCTTTTTGCAGATGAATCCACATTGTGTGGAACAGCAGTCCATCTCACTGATAGGCAGACAGCATCTCCTTCACTGTGTGCTGATATGAAATTGATGAGATGCTGATTGGACATAAGAAACATGGCTTTCATTCCTGGGAAGTCTCATTCTGTCACTATGTTAGTATTGTCAAACAAACCCATTGATCTATTTCAAGTCAGCTATTGAAAGAGGTTCAGTCTCTTAAACTTCTGGGCCTCAACATCAGCCATAATCTCTCCTGGGCTGAGCCTATAGCAAAGCTGACTTCCAAATCCAGCCAAGCATTGGGTATCCTCTGTTGTTCCAAGTCTTTTTACATGAAAATTCAGAACTACACACAGCCTACAAGACCTTTATCCAGAGATCGTTGGAGTACTCGTCTCCCATATCAGCGAGCACTTCAGTATCACATCTGTCCTTCCTGGATTTGGTGGAATCTCTATCTCTCAACATCATTCACATCTCCTCTGATGAGGCTGAAGCACAATAATGGCCTGTTGCTCTCATATCGCAGGCAAGTTGGTGACCTGTTTTCCTTTAATGGCCTCTCCTACACTCGAGCTCCCTATTCTCTCTCAGCCAACATGGTATATAATAAAACTCCTAATGGTTCAACATCTGAGAGATATTAAACTACCAGATTTACCCCATAAGCACTTATTATTCAAGTAATAACATTTGTTTATGACCTCTGACTCGGTACCCTCCCATAACTGCGATCCACTCAGAACGATCAACGCAAGTCAGGATCGCATTTCTTTCCATGTCACAGTCAGAAGCTAAACAAAAGCCAACAATCTAAATTCCAATTTTAAGGATTTCTCCATAATACTCTGTCCAGTAATTGCATTGTGTTGGGATGCAAGATTGCTTCGAATGCTCATTTCTCTTGCAATGTTGCTTCTTGGACACTACATATCCAAAAAAATCCTGTGACTTTGTTTTGCTTCCAGTGTTCTTTTTCACCTATTATATTATTCAAATTCAATATTATTATTTAATTTCACAAAACCTATTGTCCAAAAAAAATCTTCTTGCTCACATGTGGTAGGAATGGAAGTAAAAATGCTTTCAGAATGGAATGTTTTTCAAGTAATCGGAGCAAGTTTCCTTGCAATAAGCCTCGAGTGTGATGCTAAATAAATGTTGAGTGTGATTATTTGATGTTCATCAAATGCCTATAACTATGGAAGTATTAATTTTATTATTTTGCTCAAAAGCTTGAGTGAGCATCTCTGTAAACAATTTGTTATTTTAGTTACTGGTTTCTGTTATTATGGTCTCATTGTGACGAATGATGTGTTTCCTTCTTGTATAACTGGTGAGAGAAGGACTGAGTGAAGTTGAAACATTCAAAAAGGAGAAGACCACAAAATTACAACTAACTGGAAATTTAGTCTCAGAACAAAGCATTAGATGTATGACTTTTTGGCCAGAGAATGGCCTTTGTCTGGGGTGAAGGGGGTGGAGCAAATGGGAAGGAGCAGAGCATAGGGAAGAATGTTGAACAGCATAATAAAACAGGGAACGGCAGAAGAGAAGGGTTGAAAAAGGGGATGAGGGTAGAGTGACGTGGAATGGGTGAATTAAATGTCTGCAAGACTTACAACATCATTGTATAGACATCTTTAAACCCCATGAGAACCCTATTTGGAATGTGTGAGGACCCTCTTTGAAAATAGTCAGACTTCATGAGTATAATATATGGATGTCAGACTCCATGAGGAGAAGTCAAGATGGCAAGAAGCTGTTGAAAGCATCAATTTTACCCACTCAAGCTGCAAAGCCTGGCAGCTGAACAATCGTCTAACTGGGAGACCAGCAAAACGACAACCCTCCCCTGTTACTCCGGATTTAATTGCCAGTACACTTGTTAACAATGGCAATTTTCTGCATCCGAATAGATAAAGCTTTCTCCTGCAATACCAAGTCCAAACTTCAGCAGATTAGGCACTCACTATCTGTTGATCTTGGCTTCACCAAAAGAGTGTTCCACCTGAGCAACTAGGAAGCCGATAGACAATTACAAGTTCGATTGAATGGTACTCCAATTCCTTTTACCAAGACACCGACCTACCTTGGTATTAAGTTGGACAGGGACCTTACTTTCCGCAACCATGCTGAGGATGTGGCTGGAAAAACGGCAGCAATGGTCAACCTACAAAGGAAACTAGCAGGCCATAACTGGGGAGCAGATTTAATATCCCTACATTCCACCACACAGGCATTGGTGAATGCTCCAGCAGAATACTGTGTTTCTGCTTGGGATAGAAGCATGCACACAAGGAAACTGTATGTCCAGCTCAATTCTACCCTAAGAGGCATCAATGGCTGCGTCAGACTGATACCTACCCACCACCTACCTCTTGTCGCTGGCATCCCGCCTCACCATCTAAGGCAAGAAGCAGCAACCAGCCATGCTGCACTTAATGCTTCTGACTCTGAAGTTCATCCTCTCTTCAACAATATGCACAAATCACTGCAAACTCAACGATTCAAGAGTCAGAAAATCTTTCAGCAGGGCAGCCTAGTCTTCCATCGAGGCCGACAATTCAGAGAGCAGACAACAGTAGCTACTCTCAGAATGGAAAAGGAGGCAACCTGAAGGCAGACTGCAGCATCTGCCACCCATTTCCACCTCTCCATCTGGCTGCAGACTTTCAAGAAAGGGATGGTGCCGCCTGAACAGACTGCATATATGCATTTGACGCTTTAAAGCTTCCATCCATACCTGGAATCTGGCTGCAACAAAAAGCTGTGATCGTGGAGATCCCCAAACTACAGAACACTTGGTGGAAGAGTGTCCTATCCACCAGTCGGTAGGGGGTTGGAACGCTCTTATACAGCTTGATCAGCAGCCGCATTGATGGTTGAGATCAACTGGTTTTACATCTTGAATGGCTGATGATCGGCCAATACAAAAGAGAAGAAGGAGAATATATAGACACTATTAGATAAGCCAATAAAGATAATGTCGACTGCCTGAGGCCTTGATGAGATAGCGTGTGTGCAAAACGAGACTTCGTGAAGACTTCATGTTGACAGGACAGCCTTTAACTGTGAAGCTATATAGTGTCAGGAAAAAACACAATAACCGATTGTGGTTCCTCATTCAGGCATTGTGAAGAGTATAACTGGTTGAGGCTGGCACTCCAGAATCATATTTGTCCGTGGTTGATTGCCTGGCAGTCCAGCATCACATTTGTCTCCACAAGGAACTTTGCAAACTAAAGCTCTCAACTTTGTTGGCAACTCCAGTGATGAGGCTGAAGCACAAGGCCTGTTGCTCTTACATGATAGACAGATCAGTGGGCTCTGTCTTGTATTACCACCTCAGCTCCCGTTTTACTTTTTTTTTTTTTGAACACATTGTCGAGGTTCGTATAAGAGCTAACACACAGAACGTATATCAAAGGAAGAAGGAGACAAGATTGGTGGAAGAGGGAAGCACAAAAACCGTGGGGAATAGACACATGAGATCTGTGGAAGGGAGAGGGATGGGGCAGGGTAAATGGGGTAAACAAGATGGACACTACAGGGACTTTCAGGTCCTTACACTACAGGGACTTTCAAGAAGGAAAGCAGGGAATTTGAAGGAGGTGGGTTTGGGATGGATTAACGGGGGTAGAAAAGATTATGGTCTTAGATGGGGAAAGATATGAGATGGTGGTGAACAGCTGTTTTGAAGACTAGGATTGAAGAGAATGTGGAAGTTTGGTCAAAAAGCGGGGAAAAAGAGGAATGAAAGAGTGAAGGTGAGCGGTGATTCTTCATTTTGGTACTTCCTCGGCTTTCTAAACGTTTAGGCCCTCCTCAGCTACTCCAGGATGCAAGTATTCTTCCATTAACACCTTCCTCGTTAAACTCCCAAAATCCATGCTGACCACACACCTCCATTCGGTTATTCTTATTTTATCTTGTTTGAGAAATCACTTTCCTCAATATGTTCAATCGCACTCTCCCCTCCCGAGCTTCATACCCGTGGTGCAGAACCATCTCATGCATGTAATCCCCCATCCTTACCCAAAATATTTTCTTCCTCCATTACTCCCAGCTAACACAACGCTCTTACTTGCTGGTTACTGTTTCTTTTCATCCTTTATCAGTTCTTTTCCTGTTCGTCCATTCCCCTGCTCGTTGTGTCCCACTGTTACCCCACAGCTGCACTGTCAGTCCATTGCCTTTTATACTCTCCTTGAACTCACTTTTCCATGACCCTTGAAATATAAAGTTTTCCTCTTGATTAGAGAAAGTACGAGAATCTCCATTTTGGATGTTATTGATTTCATTGTCACAAATACTGTATTATCACATGCGGGAAACATTGCAAATGTTGACATGTATTCATTTAAGTGTTTAACACTCTGAGGACCCTCCGCGTCGTGAAATTCAGGTGCGATCCTCAATTACATAAAACCAAGAATAATCAAGCAAATTTCAATTAACAAACTCATTTTCACCTGTTGAAGAATAACAAGAGCAAAGCTTTCAGATTTATTTTACTGAAGCAGTTTTGACCCAAAGGTTTCACTTTTCGAGGCAGTATTTTAATTTTGCAAACGACATATTTATTCGTGCTTCATTTTTGATCCACAAAGCATCGTGAACAATTTTTGTAAATTTATCATTGTTGCCTGAATTCTCCTTAAAACATGTAGGTGTACTTGTAAGTGTAAAAAGAGGACTTTTCACTTCTACAACTGGAGTATTATTGTGCAAATAGTATAGCACATAAAATGGTGAAAATAAATTATTTTAAGATAACTCATTCGAGGCTCGGCTCATGGAGGCTCGGCCAAATCTAGGCTCATGGAGGAGCTAATCGAAAGAGAGTGTCATATTCACAGACTGATAGAGCATCAAAGGAAAACAGAGACACCAAAACAATGTGCATGAATGGAGGATGAACAGCAGAAAGGAAAGAGGCAGTGGGGAATTGAGAGGGTCAGTAAGAGTATAAGAGAGCAGTGGTCGGTAATGTAGAAGCGGCTACAGGTGGTAAAACAAATAAATGACCACTGACCTGTTTCTGATCAGAGTGCAACAGTCCTTGACTTTGCTTTTCCATGGGAGATGCCATTGATGTGGACAGCTTATTGCTCCACAGAATCCAGGAGCTACAGTTGTGAAGCCGGAACACCAGCAGCCCTTAGGAGAAAGAGTTATAAATCGAGCAGCTACTGACAAATATATTATAGATGTGATAAGTTCATATTTTATCAATGGAGGGCTTAGCCATTATAAGATGCCGAGTCTGTGGCAAGCTTTGGAGGTTAGCTTTGATAGATGCTCTGCTTAGGACAGGTCATATTGAAGATGAAGCCCAGAAGTTCAAGAAAATTGGCCCATTACATTAATTGTTCATGGAAATAAAGAGGTTAATTTGTTCGACAATCGTTCCAGATAAACAATATTATAATGTGATAATAATTTGGATTAAATGACATGTTGCAAATATCGAAATTAAGTCTGAGATTTTTGCACTTTAGCAGAAAAGTTAGCAGCTCCCGGCAGCCTGTCCGTGGCGCATAATGTTGTACAGCATAATGTAGCAATATTTTCCAAGAGGGTTTATTTCAACGTGTCGGGTAGGTCATTGATGGCTGTGAAGAACTGGACCCAGTCCAACATACTGCCTTTGTCCACTACAGATTTTACTGGAAGAGATAAGAAAGAATTTGCTTGATAGCTATGTGCTGACAGAATGAGTGGAGGAAGTCAGTCGGCGAGGAATGAGGGTGGTGGGCCTTGAATTTCCCAGGCAGAAAGATTGGCAAGCAGAGCAGGGTGCCTGATTGTGTGATTGCCTGAGATATGCCCGGAAACACAGCTCTTTCATCTGGTGTGTGATCCAGGACCTGTATTTATTGTTAACGGAGAAACAGCAGCATGTCTGGAGTTGAGTTAAGTCGACATTTTTTTTAATGCAAATAGCATTTATTTTGAAATTTTTGTGTCTGCCGTCTTGGTTCTGCCATATTTTTTGCAATCTGTTGAACATATTGTATTTATTTTGTCAGAAAGTAATAGTGGATTGCATTATTGGCATCAATGGCCCTTCAAGAAGCAAGAATATTGTGTTAGATGCCATGAAAATTTCTCATTGGTGAAATTTTTGTTTGTGAATCTGGCTGAAAGCTAATTTGAGAAAAGGTTTTCTCCACTTTGGCATTTTAGTCCAAAGCAACATCATTAAATATAAAAATGAACAAACACTTTCACTGCACATTGCAACATTTAGGCTGGAAGCAACTGGTATCCAGCATGAATTTTGCTCTGAAAGCAAACCACCTATCCAAATTTATGGCTATTAAAATCAGAAGTGAGTGAATCATTATTTCGGGTTCATTGTCAACCACACTCACCTATACTATATACAATGCCAATCATGTTATCTGCATTTGTTTTTGCATTAAATATTCTCCCATAAAGTTAACATTCTCATTGGTCACAGTTTCTGAAAGCCATGTGACAATAGCATTAACAGTGTTATGTGCCAGGTAATATCAGCAATTCATGTTAAAAAGTGTGTGTGTGTGTGTGTGTGTGTGTGTGTGTGTGTGTGTGTGTGTGTGTGTGTGTGTGTGTGTGTGTGTGTGTGTGTGTGTGTGTGTCATTGATTGTTAAAGTCTCCATGAGGTTCTTTATCATTCCTTTTGCTCAATTATCGCCAGTACAATTTTGGTGCTCTTCAGATTCCAAGATCTTTTCACTTCATTTTTGTGATCTTGGTGTTTGGACATCTTGATTTCTGCATTGTTCATTCCAAAATCACTGGTATTAACACCTTAGTTAGCAAGGCCTTCTCTTTTAATTTCGCACCTGAGTACTATGTCTGGTCACAATGCTTTGTTTTCTATGTTCATGCTGGATGGGATCTTCAGGTCATACCTGAGTATTATATCCTTGTTTTCAATGAACGCTTTTAGTTCATGTTTCCATGAGTTTTCTAAAACTGGAACAGTGAATTTTTTGCAGATGTGCCAGTGGATTACTCCAGACACTTTGTTGTACCTTTGTGTGATGATCAGGTGCGAGGTGAGGTCTCCCTGCTGCAGGTGGGCATCGAGTCTCCATGTGATGTGTGATGGAGTGTTTGACTGCCACATCACAGTACACTGGTCGAGTTATGCTGGGATATTCGTGAAGGAGGGTACTAAATCATGAGGTGCTGGTACCCTTCACAGACATCGGACTGATGGTGGATGCTTGTGAACTGATCCCTTGCACAGTAATGTTGGTAGTGGTGTTAATAACTTGATGATGTTTGAGATCCACTCACAAGCCAGACTGATTGAGAAAGTCAGCTCCGACTAACGCAGGGACGCAGGTAATGCAGGGACGATAAATACCCAGCGAAAAACTCAACGCAGTCCCAGATCCAGCGTCAAAGATCTCTCTCCATCGGTGTCAATAGGTGAGTAGTTAACTGCATAAAGTTGGGGTACATTGTTGTTCAACCACATCTTGTTTTCTGTCATGTATGACAATATGCTCACTTCAGCCCAGTATGAAATAGGATGCATGTGCCCATGTTCTTGTCAGTACCGTAGAAAAGGTGATTCTCACTGTGACTGGCATAGCTTGTCCCGCTAGCTGCCGGTCCCACCGTTTCCCTGTGTGGTGGAAGGGGCTTCTTGAATGAACATGGCGGCACACACTTCTGGGCTGCCATATCCTAACTCCAATGGTACCAACATTATACAACTTCACACCCGGAACGAAGGCGACTATGACTCCAGCT
The DNA here is from genome assembly GCF_056783735.1 of Eptatretus burgeri. NCBI lineage: Eukaryota > Metazoa > Chordata > Myxini > Myxiniformes > Myxinidae > Eptatretus > Eptatretus burgeri. The sequence goes on along the minus strand of NC_140964.1, from coordinate 95,756,257 downwards.
CTGGCCATGCTCTTTGCTTTGGGCCCGATCACGAGAAAACCCATGCTCTTCCTGCAGGGACAAATGAGCACCTGCAATTGTGCCATGAGCTGTTTGACGGTGGATTGCAAATCCTGGGTGACCGAATGATCCGATTTTGTACCAAGTGGCTGGCTTGCAGCAGCAGCTCAAAAGCTTCCTCATCCTTCTAAGAAACTGCGATGGTTTTCTCTCTCCCAGCTCTTCTGAGATGAGAATCTGGGGTAAGTGTTTCTGCAAAGACATGGAAGTATGTCATATGTGCTCAGTCTTGAGCTAATCATATCTGGCAGTCCTTGGCAGGTTGATAATAAAATTTCTGACCGCTTGTGCAATTTCTGGTTGCAGGGAGACAACGATACAAGCAAATTTGGTATCCTATATTGTGATCTTTCGAGTCAGGAATTGTGCTTCCACCTGCATGAACCATTGGGCCAAAAGTGAGAGTTTCAGTCCAATCGACGTAACTATGGAAGGTGATGAGGCTTCTGTAGACATGCCCTCTGCAGGTTTGTGTTCCTTGGAATCAGACATCATGCTTGGTAATCCAAAATATAGACTATTCCATATGTGCAGAAACTCTTGGTCTAAATCACTGTTTCACTATCACATCAGGGTCACCAATGTCGAAATCAGGTATAAATGAATTTATACTCCTGGTCATACAGTGGCGAGACGAATGCAGGCAGTCCCATGGTCTAAGATACGTTATGTGAATGTAACATTACGCTCCACAAATGGAGGGGAACAAGAACAATTCACCAAGATCCATCAGCAGCAAAAGCTACTCGACTCTACGTCGGAGGCTTTTGGCGCAAAGACATTTCGCAAAGTGTTGAGTTTCAGCTCATGATCTGGTGTTGCACGTGTGTGGATGAGCACGTGTGTGCGCTTGCCGTTGTTTTTGTGTTTCCGAGGCACGAACATGGCTAGTTTCATGTCTGGGTTGGGCATGATGAGGTGTTGGTTGTGTGAGTGTTGGAGTTCTCATTGGGTGTTGTGCACATGGGGATGTGGTGTTTGGGATTCAGTGTTGTTTGTTGCTCACCTTATCCAGCTGCTTGCACCATGCAGGTTTTTCCATTTGTATCAGAAGTGTGTATTGTGTGGGTTTGTCCACCACCTCCCCAGTTTAACCACCCTCCCGGCTCTTCACGTGCCATGCTTCCAAAATCAACCTGTGGTGTTTATTGGACATTGCGTCTCGGACACGGGTCCCATCAAAGTCAAATTTTGGCCAAATTGCAGGCAATATAATCATATCGCTGACTGGGTCACCTTTCCAAGCCTAATTGTTCCATCATGCTCATCAAGCCTTTGTTTCAAATTTATTCCAGCTTCACCAATGTCGAATTGGTCACAGTCTTTACATGATGAATGGTAAACTACTCCAGGTTTATGACCAGTTGGTATTGGGTCCTTTAGTTTTGAAATGACATCACGGATGGTGCATAGCGGCTTGTGGGCTATGCCAATCCGTGCACCACATACTATCCTGCCAATCCCTATAGAAAGGCCTGCGTAGTATGGCTGTACCCATAAACTGGTGTCCAAGGGTGTCTGACTCCTTCTGTTCTGTCCTTTTGGGTTCTTCCAAGGTGGGGAGTATACCCTTGTTGTTCCCATAAATAATCTGATTTCTTTTATTGCCTCGGCTTTGGAAGATGACACCACCCATGCCCGAGCTGCTAAGGTCTGTGCTACACTGTGTTTGTGGGACATTGGGTTACAGAAGTTAAAATCCAGTAATCTGCTGGTGTGGGTTGGTTTCCTGTAAAACAAAGTCTTCAGGGAGCCGTCAGGCTTACAGTGAACCTCCACATCCAAAAAGGCCAATTTACTTTCTTTTTCAATTTTGATTGTGAAGTTAATGCTGCGGAATACCCGGCCAAGTTGTCCCAATAGGTCGTCTGTCTACCATGACTCTATGCACAATGGTGAAGGTGTCATCCACATATCTGTTCCAATATCGTGGGAGCCAATTCTCATGAGACTCAAATATCTTTTGTTTGAGTTCCTCCATCACCAAATTAGCCACAACAGCAGAGACCGGTGAACCCATAGCTGTGCCAAATATTTGTCAGTAGTGTGCACCGTCATGGTTAAGAATAGTGGTGAATTTGTTGAAAGGAGAAGAGAGGTTAGAATCCAAGATGATGAGACGATGGTATCTTTCGATGTGGTTTCTCTTCTCACCAACATCCCAGTCCATCGAGTGGTAAACATCACACTAGACCAGTTGAAACATTCAAACAATTGGAAAATGGCTTGTCAAAACAGCCAACTTACACCTGAGGATGTTGCGAGCTTGCTCGAGATGTGTGTGAACAGCACGACCTTCATCTCTCGTGGGCTAGACTAGACATACACATCCACGGTGTCAGCCTCACAAGCAAATCGTGGGCTAGACAGACAGAAAAACAAAGAAACAACATTAACATTTGATTATCTAGGTCCTAGGATAATGCAAGCTTTATCACAAAATTAGACACTTATATGTGCATTTTAGCTTGGCCAAAAGGGTAACCACATATTACAGGTTTTACTGTATTTCAAATTGTCAATGAGTTCCATAACGCACAATGTGCCATAAAGTACCATAAGCACTGATGAATATTTATATTTTGCTCCATTTCCCAAACAAAATTCTCCCAAGAGAAGGGAGTAAAATAGACAAAGGAAAACCTAAACTGGTGAACAGTGAGAAAGGCATCACACTAAGCTGTCTAGGAGTGTGCAATCCCAAGCACCCCACGCAGACAGCCCATGACAGGTTCATTATCGTGATAGCCCGTTCTCAACAGAAATGCTGTTTTTGGAAATTCCCATGACAATTAGGACATTGTTTTCAGACGCAGAAATACTTGTGTATGCAAGGAGGTGTTGATCATAAAATAGTAGCACAAAATTATCTTAAAATACATGTTTTTGTGGCTTCGAGTTTAGAAGCATTTTAATCCTCAGCAGGAAATTCTTCAAAAATAAAATGAAACACTTTCTATCTTAACAAGATGACGCTGATTAGTACTTGAGCGTCATTGGTCTTGTGAATAGATCAAGTAGGTCACCTTCCAAAAAAGGACTTTAACGGAGAAATGATGATCAATGTACGTCTGATCACAAGGATCTTCCGTTTGTAATAGAATACCACGATGAGATGCACAACCACAACGGGGTTATAAAGCAGAGTTAATTATACTATATGATTTGAAAATAATAAAACCCTCAAATTCATCTCCATTACCTCCCTCTGAATTGCTGTAATGAGATTGTTTTGTGCACCTTATCACTAATCTACCTGGCCTGTCACACGTCATCACCTTGCAGGATGTCCAAGTATGAACTGACCAAATGTCAAACGTAGCCAAATTTAATTAATAAAAAATCTTTTCATCAAATACGTTTATAAACGAGATGTCCAATCAAAATGATGGCTAATTTCACCAAGGCCAGAGAAACTTGCGGTGGTGGATGAGCCTGTAGTCTGTTCATGAGTCGTGAAGGCTTCAAGGCAAGAATTGATTCTGGATGGGATGTCACTCCATCATCGGCTGTGGAAATTTCTGTTGAGAAGCAGCTGGAATCAAACCTACACAAGTGCAAGGACAATGTGACAAGGCCTTACTCTCACACACACACACACACACACACACACACACACACACACACACACACACACACACACACACACACACACACACACACACACACACACACACACACACACACACACACACACACACACACACACTATTTGCATTTTTTTGAATATTTAACCCTAACCAATATTTTAAATAAATACAATTAAGTGAGTATTTAATCCTAAATCACATCTTGAGTATTTCACCCTAACTTAAATTTAAAAAACAAAACATTTGAGTGAGTATTTAACCCTAACCCCTAACTTAAATATTAAATTAATACTTTTTTATATTCTGTATATATATATATATCTTCTTCTTCTTCTTCTTTCGGCTGCTCCCGTTAGGGGTCGCCACAGCGGATCATCCGTATGATCCGCATAGTGATTTGGCACATGTTTTTACGCCGGATGCCCTTCCTGACGCAACCTGGGTCGCCTCTTACGACACAGGGATATGGTACACCTATTTTAACTGGGGTATACACCAGCCCAGTATACTGGTACTCATTTCGCCGACCTCGGAAGGATGACAGGCTGAGTCAACCCCCCTGGTGTATTAATTCAGTGGCCCAACGGGGCTTGAACTCAGGACCTCTTGGATCCCAAGCCGCTGCCCTAACCACTGCGCCAACACAAGGCTATATAGATACATATACATATAGATATATATATATATATATATATATATATATATATATATATATATATATATATATATATATATATATATATATATATATATATATATATATATATATATATATATATATATATATATATATATATATATATATATATATATATATATATATATATATATATATATATATATATATATATATATATATATATATATATATATATATATATATATATATATATATATATATATATATATATATATATATATATATATATATATATATATATATATATATATATATATATATATATATATATATATATATATATATATATATATATATATATATATATATATATATATATATATACATATATATATATATATATATATATATATATATATATATATATATACACTTACATATATATATATATATATATATACATATATGCATGTGTGGTGAATTGAAGGTCGTGACGTGTGATCACATGTTGCACGGCTCGAGCACGGAATAGATAAAGCTAAGGTTCCGCTCGGTCGGGGGGATTGTCCCAGGGGCATTGTCGTTTACGGCGGCGGTTCGCTTGGTGCTCGTTGAATGGTGAGAATTGAGAGTATATCGGACTCCGGGCTTATACTGATTTATTTTGCGGTGATTAGTTGCACGTGTATACCTTACTGCTTATGCACTCCTTGCTGCACCTGTATCCCCTGATGTGCCCGTAGAAGCGGCTTCAATCAAATGGAATAAAGCCTACACTCTGAAGGTTCTTCTCTCGTTTTCATTTCAATTTATTCCATTTGGTTTTCTCGGCTCTCTCAACCAACGATGGACAAGATCTACAAACCAGAGAGGTTAGACACAGACCCAAACGCGACTGACTCAGAAATGAAATGGTCGCATTGGTTCCGTTCCTTCTCACACTATCTGACCATCATCGAAGAGGGAGCCGACAAATTGGCCGCCCTTGTGAATCATGTCTCGCCCAGCGTATACAGGCTCTTCTCGGAGTGTGACACCTACGAAGCAGCGATCGACATGCTGCAGGCACTCTACTTGAAGTGCAAGAACGAGGTATACATACGACATCTTCTCAACACACGCAAGCAAGCAGCCGGGGAGACAATCGATCAGTTCCTGCAAGCTCTGAAACAGCTGGGAAAAGATGGCAGCTTCCGGGCCGTAAACGCCGAGGAACACCGAAATGAAGCGACCCGAGAGGCATTTATCCAAGGACTCAGATCAGCCCACATACGGCAACGCTTACTAGAGAAAGCGCAACCCACTCTTGAAAAGGTAGTCGACCAGGCTCGAGCGATGGATACGGCTCAGCAGCAATCTGAGTCATTTGGGACACCGATGCTGCTAATGAACGCCGCTACGGTGGAAACTCAAGGAACCCCACAGACACAGACACAGCCTGACACAGGGGATGGAGAAAAACCCGAGGAGTCGGATACCCAGACCTCGTCAAACTCCTCAGCAACTACTCCGGTTGGTAAATGCTTCTTTTGTGGGTACAAAAGACACCCCGCCACAAATGCCCCGCCAGAGATGCCACATGCATGAATTGCGACAAGAAAGGGCATTATGCCAGGGTATGTAAATCTACTCTAAGGAGAAATAAACCCACTTCTGCGGCTCTCTACTCACAAAAGAAACTAACTGCAGCCTCACCGGGGAATCTATCCAAGGCTATCATCAACGTACAAATTAACGGGCATATGGCTGAGGCTCTGATTGATACCGGTAGCTCTGAAAGCTTCGTCAACAGCTCGCTAGTGAAGGGCAGGAAATGGAAGATCCACCCGACAGACAATACGGTATGCATGCCCGCCACATCACTACAGTCCCGCGTACGAGGGTACTGCAATGTTGAATTGGACGTAAAAGGGTACACGCATCGGGATGTAAGGGTACTGGTGCTTCGTGATTTATGCGCAGACGTAATTCTGGGTCATAATGTCCTCAAGCAGCACACGAGCGTCGAAATACCCTTTGGAGGAAACAAACCTCGTCTAATTTTAAATGCTCTGACCACCGCAGAGGTAACGTCCCTCCAGCTGTTTGCTAACTTGTCGCCGGTCTGTGAACCGATAGCGATCAAATCGCGACAATATACCACTGCTGATATGAACTTCATCACTTCAGAGACCAAGCGATTACTGGAAGAAGGAATTATAGAACCGAGCGATTCGCCATGGCGCGCACAGGTGTTGGTCACCGCCAATCAGAATCATAAGAAACGAATGGTTGTCGATTATTCCCAAATGGTCAATCGTTTCACCCAACTCGATGCCTACCCTTTGCCGCGCATAGACGAGATGGTCGAACGCGTGGCCAATTATAAGATATTCAGCACCATCGATTTGCGAAGCGCCTATCATCAAATTCCCATCCGAGAGGAACACAAACCTTACACCGCATTCCAGGCAGGTAGATGCCTCTACCAATTCAGGAGGATTCCGTTCGGTGTCACGAATGGAGTAGCTTGCTTCCAACGAGTTATGGACAACATCATCTCAGATGAAAACCTCAAAGACACTTTTGTTTATGTGGACAATGTCACAGTGTGCGGTAGGGATCAGGGGGAACATGATATGAATCTGGACAGATTCTTGAGCATTGCTAGAAAATATAATCTGACTCTCAACTACGAGAAATGCGTATTCTCGGCAAGGTCAATTGACCTTCTCGGATACACAATAGCCGACGGCACGATTAAGCCCGATCCTGAACGATTGCGCCCACTTCGTGAGCTACCCCCACCTCAGGACCTGCAGACAATGCGCCGGGTGATCGGCATGTTCGCTTACTATGCAAGATGGATTTCGCAATACTCCGAGAAAATACATCCCCTAGTGCATTGCAAAAACTTCCCACCAGATGCCGCTGTTGTAAAAGCTTTCCACAACCTCAAAGATGATATCAATAATTCCATGGTATTATCGATCGATAGCTCGGTGCCCTTCGTGGTGGAAACAGATGCTTCTGATCACGCGATAGCTGCTACGCTTAATCAGTCTGGGCGACCCGTCACGTTCTTCTCGAGAACTCTCTCTGGAAGCGAGCAGAGACACTCAGCAATGGAGAAGGAAGCGTACGCCATTGTCGAAGCCCTACGTAAATGGAGACACTATTTACTGGGAAACCATTTCACGCTCGTCACGGACCAACGATCCGTGGCATTCATGTTTGATGGGAAAAATAACGGCAAAATTAAGAATGAAAAAATTATGAGATGGCGGATAGACCTAGCTTGCTATAGTTATGACATAGTTTACCGGCCTGGGAGGGAAAACCCTGCTGCAGACACCTTCTCTCGGGTCTACTGTTCGGCGACAATCAGTCGGGCTTTACAAGACTTCCATGTGTCTCTGTGCCACCCAGGGGTAACCAGAATGGCACATTTCGTGCGCAGACAGAACCTTCGCTATTCTGTTGAAGATATTAAACAAATGAATGCTTCATGCCCTGTTTGTGCTGAACTAAAACCCAGATTCTATGGCGCAGCTTCTGGCAGATTGATCAAGGCCACTTCTCCCTTCGAGAGACTAAACATTGACTTCAAAGGGCCCTTGCCGACCGAGACAGACAACAGATACTTATTCACTGTTGTTGATGAATATTCAATGTTCCCTTTCACATTTCCGTGCTCGGATATGACCTCGGGCACTGTCGTGAAATGTCTGTCTGACCTCTTCGCTATGTTTGGGAAACCTTCGTACATACATTCAGACAGAGGGCCGTGTTTCATGTCGGCCGGGCTAAAACAATTCCTATTAGAGCACGGCATAGCAACTAGTCGAACGACGGGTTACAACCCACAGGGTAATGGGCAGGTGGAACGATATAATGGAGTTATTTGGAAAGCCGTAACTCTGGCGTTGAAATCGAGAGGACTGGGCCCCGAGCGGTGGGAGGTTACCCTTCTCGACGCTCTGAATTCCATACGCTCTTTGCTCTGCACGTCCACCAATGCAACTCCTCACGAACGAATGTTTACTCACCAGCGACGTTATGTTGACGGCCAATCGGTGCCCAACTGGCTAACCCATCCCGGAACAGTGTTCATGAAACGCCCGGTACGACAAAGCAAGTATGAACCCATGGTGGAGGGGGTCGAACTCATCGATACTAATCCAGAGTATGCTCATGTCAGGCTCCCGGATGGCAGGGAGACCACTGTGTCGGTTCGCCATTTGGCTCCCTCAGGTACTCCTCACGCAGGTACACCACCATCTGGCACTCCTCCTTCTGACATCCCCTCCCCAGGTGTTCCCCCCCCAGGAACTCCACCCGAGAATGGTGGTGACGGAGCTGCCGCGTTCCACCCGAGAGCGATCGGGGAGTCATCTCCGGCACGAGTCGAGGCTCACCAAGAGGATCGGAAGCCTCCCTCAAGTGAAACCGCCATTTACTCCCGGAGAGGTCGACGGATAATACCCCCTCGCCGACTCAATCTGTAAAGGGGATTATCGGCATCCTCGATGCTCATGCTCCTATATGCTCGTTACATAATATATCAATGCTCATACAACTCAAAATAATCCTCACTGCTTGGCATGTATGCTTCTGTAGTTTAGATAGTTCGCGTTGCTTGAAATGTATACTCCTGTAGCGCTGAAGTAATCATGGTGCGTTAGTTGGGCCTCTAGTTACATTTTAAAGACGGGGGAAATGTGGTGAATTGAAGGTCGTGACGTGCGATCACATGTTGCACGGCTCGAGCACGGAATAGATAAAGCTAAGGTTCCGCTCGGTCAGGGGGATTGTCCCAGGGGCATTGTCGTTTACGGCGGCGGTTCACTTGGTGCTCGTTGAATGGTGAGAATTGAGAGTATATCGGACTCCGGGCTTATACTGATTTATTTTGCGGTAATTAGTTGCCCGTGTATACCTTACTGCTTATGCACTCCTTGCTGCACCTGTATCCCCTGATGTGCCCGTAGAAGCGGCTTCAATCAAATGGAATAAAGCCTACACTCTGAAGGTTCTTCTCTCGTTTTCATTTCAATATATATGTATATATATATATATATATATATATATATATATATATATATATATATATATATATATATATATATATATATATATATATATATATATATATATATATTTACAATTTTGTCAAAAAATTAACGCAGAAAAAATTATCCATTTTTGGCCAGATGCAAAAAAAAAAAACAGGTAAAAACTTGTTTAAAACCAAAATATAAGGCCAAATATCTATTCCTGACCGTTAAAACCCCCTAAAAATATTTTTCATAAGAAAAAAGAAAAAAAAAAAGAAAATTGCAGTAGTGGTGGTGGGGGGGGGGGGTTGATTTCTGAGTCTGTGTAGAATAATCCGTATAGAATGTGAGTCTGTATGTTATAATGTATAATGTGTTGTCTGTCTGATCACAATGATAACGGTGTTATTGATTTTGTCTGAAGTTTCCAAAAAAATCGTCATCACTTAATTTTCAGGTATGATATATTTACCCCCTGCCACGTAAATTTTTTACCCCCAGGGGGTAAATTTACCCCTGGTTGAGAATCACTGGGTTAGAGGGTTGTGGATTAGCGGCTGAAACCCGAATCCTATCTAGGTTCCTCCTGATGACTCCATCTTTACTCTTTACTTATTCGGGTTCCCCCTGATGACTCTAATGCAGTATTTGCTCTTTCATTTGATAATACTCAAAGATAATTAGTCAGTTTCTATTTATTTTCCTGACCAGTGAACAAGGATGCTGCTGTGCCATGTTGGCTCTAATTGGAGTGAGGAACTTTTCAAACAAAAAGTGGAGTCATCAGCAAAGTGACATAGAGAGCTTTCCAAAGAGGCCAATATGTAGTTCATGTATACCAGGAACAAGATAGGCCTCTGATTATTGACTTGAGGGACACAAACCTTCAAGTACAGGGCAGGAGAGAGGATACTTTTGAGATCTAAGCACTGCTTATGAGCATGAAGAAACCCCCAGATTATTTTGCAGAAAGGTTAGTGAGTATGACTGTGTGGCGTATGGTGTTTAATGCTGAGAAGTTGTTGAATGCTGCTGCCCTGACATTTTGGTTGACGTTCAGAGCATACATCTGATTGCTGAATTAGCAGAAAGAGCATATCTGTGGAGAGATGGTCCAAAATGAAAACAAAAGTGATTATGTAAAGGTGTTGGAGAAGATAAGGGCCTTGAGGTCTGCTGGGATCGATTCAATTACTTTGCCAATTAGTGGGAGAAGGCTAACAGATCTGTAGTTCAGAGTATCTTCATTGGTGCCATTCTTCGGTTGAGGAATTGTATCAACCACACTCCGTACAGCCTGCAAATACAGCACAGTAATGTAATTAACTTTTCAGAATGAGAGGGTTAACCCATAAAGCGTGTCGAGCTACCATCATGGCCAAGACGTGTACGCAAATGAGTTTAAACTGACATCAACCCAAAGAACGAATCATGACCTTTCTTGCAATGCATACTGCCATGGTAAATGATGAAAGCTTGCTTCTTTTTGGTGGAGAAAGCTGATGACAAAAAGCATTTCTGGGATCGTGCTTGAGAAGGACTCTTGAGAAGAAATTTAAAAACTGTCAACAGTTTATTCTCAGCAGCTACTTCAAGCCATCAACATCTACTTCATCCACTGCCGACCCATGCCAAGCACATCATCATTTCCACCTCCTCCTATTAACCACCATTTCCACCACCTCCCGCCCTGCAATGTAATGTTGTGTTTATGCTCTGTGTTTATGTTCGGTTTTGTGTACCATGATATAATGATGGTTTTCGTTCCGAGTTACTGTCTTTATTATCAGGTAAATAATAATATTTTAATGTCACTTGCAACTAAAACCATCATTATATCATCGGACTGGTATTTCAACTCTCCCAATGGCAACCTCCCCCCTCCCCCCCCCCGGCGATCACCCAGGGAGGACCACCCTGCCCGCATCCCCTCTCGTACACTAGTGCGTCCAATTATGATCCGCAGAAGAGAAATGCAATACCAACTGCTAGAATGGCACTCAGTAGTGCACACACCTCCGCCCAGATGAACAGTTTATGTTTTGTATCCCAATGGTGGGCCGGATCTGCATCTAGACCTTAACCAAAATCTGATCGGCTTGTTCTTGTCACCTACCCCAACTCATCCACCAAGCTTTGTCACAACCCATCCAGAACGTTTTGAAATATCATGCTATTTATCGTTTTGGGCCCTATCTCTCAATCGTGAAGAATCACTTTTAAAATTCTTGTATCCGGATCCAGATCCTCACCAAAATCTCATCAATTTGTCCTTGTCACACATCCAACCTGTCTGCTAAATTTAGTCTGAATCCGTCCACAATGTTTTGAAATATGCTTTATGCTATATCTTGATTTGGCCCTGGCTCTCAATGGTGAAGAATCACTTCATAAAAAAACTAGAACGACACTTGGTAGAGCACATGGTCTTTCCCCGCATGCTCATTCTGAACAAAATACCGTTAACTGAACACACTACTATTATGTTTCACTGCTAGCTACGATGTGCCATATACCCACATCTTCCACGCATTATGTCACATACATTGCCATTATCCACATCGCTCTTGATTATATTGATCGATTATTGGGATTTTAAACTATTGGTACTTTTGTGCACATTGACGCTAAATTGCATCAATAAGGTGAATATGTATGAAAAAAAACTTCAATCTATATTTCCCATGGCTAGTTGATCATATATATGAAGTTTCACATCGATCTGCAAAATGGTTCTGGAGAAGATTTTTTTTTTTATGTCTTTATTTTTCAATCCAATATGACCACCACACCATGTGACCGATGACGTCATAAGTTTAACTATTCACTCACATCGGGTCGTGGATCAGATATATGAAGTTTCTGATTGTTTTTGGATAAAGATTTCGATTCAACCAATTATGGCTGGAATACCACTTCATTGATGATGTCATCATTATCATGCGATACACTCCATCGGGAGTTTATGATATGTTCCAAAGTTTCAATTTTTTTGTTGAGCACTTTCAGAGAAGTCCAAATTTTTCCTCTAATCCAATATGGCTACCATACCTTTTGGCTTACGACTTTAGAGTTATCAAAAATTATTCTCCATGTGGAGTCCCTGTTATATTTAAAGTTCCACATATATTGGACAATCGGTAGCAGAGAATTTTTTTTTTTGTGAAAATATATTGATGTGAACACGCATACACACGCGTGTGCATAACACACACACACACACACACACACACACACACACACACACACACACACACACACACACACACACGCACACACACACACACACACACACACACACACACACACACACACACACACACACACACACACACACACTAGAAGAGTCTCACAACCCCTTTAGGGTGACACTAATTTAAAAATTCTTGTATCCGGATGTGGATCTTCACCAAAATTTCATAAATTCGTCCTTGTTACACTTCCAACCTGTGCACCAAGCTTTGTCAGAATCCGTCCATACCTTTTGGAGATATTCTGCTCACAGGCAAACAAACAGACAAACAGGGGAAAATACATATCCTCCATCCTCCTGTGGTGGCAATGGGAACCAGCTCAGATGTTCAGGTTTTGATGGCAAATGCACTGCTACCATCATCATCAATTTCCTTTGAATTGTCAAGATGCCCAGATATTTCTCTATCTTTGCAGGTGAGCCCACCAGCTGCACAGAGCAGGGGAGAGAGAAATGTAATAGTGAGGGAGTGATGTCCCTCCAACCCCTCATAAAAGACACCATTCATGCATTTCACATTATCATTAGCTGCGTCCATTGTGACTTACTGCTTTGATGAGAAAAGGGACTTGGGAAGAACATGCGATTTTCCCTTACCACCAGAATTTATAAGATAGATTAGATAACTTAAAGGCGAATTATGCTACCGATGAGCTTTTATTAAGCCAGATCAGTGATTAGACTATTGCATGTGATAAACAACTTATGTCCACAGTGATTAAGAATTCCATTACTTACTTTCCTTTCATTTGTACACACATTGTAGTTGAGTGCAGGATCAGTGTTTGATTTTTTTTTCTTGTGGCTTAACGTTGATTTCGCCAATTTCCAAGTACATTGAAGGTAGTCCGAGGTGAAAAAGCTGAAGGTAGTCCAAGGTGCAGAAAAGAATCGCTAGAGTGGGTGTTAGATGAGAGTATAATGATTTCTTCTCAACACATCCTCGAGAAATTATGCAACAAAACGCACTAACTGCAATTTTCATTTCCATTTTGCAAAAAAACAAATCGGTTAATCAAGCTTACCCAGTCTGATTGATACATTTCCATTAACAATGATGCTTCAAGTGAATTTTTGCATCTCACCTTTCACCAACTCAATCTTTGTTTCCAAAATAATTGGTTTTCTAGTTTAAGGTATTTCATTTGCATATTGAACACAAAGTAAGCCTTGCTTCCTTGTCAGTACAGAAGAAATATTAAATGAACGAAACATACTGAAAAGCTCCCTTATGGCTCTGTTGTTTGGGAAGAGAAACTTTGCAATCTGCAAGAAATATATTTCATTGCCTTTTCAACCTGGAAGCTCCTTTAACACCCACAATATATGTCACAAAGCACACAAAAACAATGTTTCTCATCTGCCTTCCTTAGAGCTCTTGCTATGTCTGAAACTGGTCTTTCTGAGATGTTTTTCTATTGTTAATGTTCAAGTATTAGGCATTCACTTCACTCCATAACCTATGTTCCAAACCATGAATGTTCTTCAAAACATTGTTCCTTTGATCGGCAGTCAAGATTATATGTACTTAAATCCTTCAAAATGTTAGTGTAACTCTTAAAATTATTTTCAATCAACTGTTCAATCAGAAGGCGCAGAGTTAGGATACTTGCGTTTGAACTGTCTGGTCTGGTTTTGATTCCTGACCAGTCTCTCAACTATCACCCTGGGCCTTTATCGGCATGGAATTACATCAATGAGTACACCCTCCCTCAGGTGAAGATTAAGCTGAGGACGCATTTGCCTACATTAGCGGGTGGACAATAAATATTATGCAGAGTCTTCCACATCGTGTAAAGGAGTAGCATAATCGCCAGCTCTATGAACCTACTCAAAATTGCTGCCCTAATTATTCAGGGTTCGGGGGCACAGCAACATAATCACAGCTGCACTTGAGTAATAATGGAATCAGTGGGATTAATTTGTACTTTAAACCTGGCCCAATATACAATGATTATATATATATATATATATATATATATATATATATATATATATATATATATATATATATATATATATATATATATATATATATATAACGACAACAATATACATTCCTGTCTTAAGTTTATAGGTATACCTTTAGTTAAAATGTTGAATGTCCTCCTTCACTCCTGACATATTAGGTGATGAGGCTTAACTTTTCAAGAAACTATGAGGAATTCTATCTGAATCACCAAGTGTTTTCTCAAACTCCAAAATGATGAGCTTTACTGAATACTAGCAGAGGTACCCGCACCTTGTGCTGAAGGAATTTAGAGTTTAGAAAAAGGTAGCCAGGTATTATGTATAATTCAAATTAATTAAACACATATAATTTAGCAGGGAATACTATCATAACATTAATAATTATTATAACAATAATAATAAAAATGTAATGATTAGTACAATATTTTATATGAAATAACAAGAAAAACAGGCAATAATACAATACAAGAAGAGCTAGAATTGCTTTACAATACATGTCCACTTCCGATGTGATATTTTCTAAGTCCAAAAAGGACATAACTGTGAAAAATTGACGAAACACCCTGAAACTCGAACTTGTTCCGTAACTTGTCATAATAAAGTCATGTACCAAGTTTCAGTTGAATATGTTAAGGAGTATGAGAAAAAAAAGATGGAAAAACCAGAGGTGGGACGGATGGACGGACAGACGGATGGATGGACGTACAACAAACCTGTAGTCCCCTCTGGTGAAACTGGTCGGGGAATAATAATGAGGCAATACTACACAATAATGACTACTGCAGTGCTGTAGTGCCTTTGGATAGACAACATTTTGAGTCTAGTTGTTGGGTGTCAGAATTGTGAGCGATTATAGATAAGAAGATGATTTGTATACTGCCTACCACCGGGTGGCGCAACACGATACATATTTATTTAGAGAGAATTGGGATCATCCTCCCACCCTGAATCCCCCACCATGTAGGTTTGAAAATGTTTTCTTGCATCTCCATTTGCCAAGAGGATATCCAACGGTATACAATATGATGGGGATAACATAATATGATGGGACTACTGGTGCAGCCGATTCGATCGATGGACAGACAGACAGAAAATACAACTTTATATATCGATAAGATAAGAGAAAATGAGAGAGCCACACAGGGATAGCGTAATTTTTATGTGACATTGTAGCTACAGGTAGTCAATCTGCTGATTTTATTACAAGAACGTTTTTCCTTCAGAAAAGGTGGTGTATATCATTTAATACTTTATTTTTTTTTAATCTGATGCTGGACTTGCTTTCTGGTTACAAGTGTGCTGTTTTGACCTTTGAGTTGAAAATTTTGTAAAATCTTTGTAAGTTAACAGGTTGGGAAAATTATTTAATCACCTCTACAAGGGAATTTCATCAGCAAAGGCATTATTAACAAGAGCAAACAAAGAAATTCATACTATTAACTCTATTCTTGTGAAAGATAAAATCAATTCACCAGGTGCTTCTGTCTGTCTGATTGGCAGTAGAGGGTGGATGCAGGATATGTGTGCCAATGGAGAGAAAATTGAATGGGTGTCCTGGGGCACTGATAACCCTGGCACACCATCAGACAAGAAGGATGCAAAGGCATGTCACAGCAAGGACATGAGCTAACCTCATGTCTGTGCCACTCAGATACATCCGACACACAATGTCCGTAATGGGAACGAGGGCCACATGAATGAAAAGATGTGTTATCAACCTCGCCAATTTTGCACAAGACAAAATGATTTGGAACAATCACACATGGACATCTGCTGCGTCCAGTGGCCGTGGCTCATGCATTAATTTCCTTCTCCCTAGATCTTGCAGGTTGTGGATTGATATCGAATATCATGGTGTGTGCCCTCAGCAGCATTAGATCAAGTAATGTTCTGCAAGAAAAGCAAAACACAGTTGGTACTTTACAAGTCATCCAGTCATTTCGTTTGTGACTGAATAAAACACACAGACCGAGTATTTTATTGACATTTGGATGGTGGCGTGTTTTTGTTTTCCTCCTTGAGGTATGTGTCATTACTTTCACGACTCAAGAGAAGGAATCACTTTACAAGCAAAAGACCATCTCTCGGAGTAAAAATAAACTGCCTATGAGGTGGAGTGATTTCCAGCAGTGTAAAGAAGAATCCTCATCATGGTGTACAATTTTATTTATTTATTTATTTTTTAAAGGCACTGCCATAAAATGGATTGATTTCAAAGTGATGGACTGGCTTTTCCAAAAAAAGTTGGCTGGTTCACCTGTGAGTTGCAGTGTGGCAACTGACATTGCTTGTTTGGGATGGGCAGTTTAGTCTTTCACAGGTTCTGCCCACTGTAGTCTGCAACTTCAGCTGGTTGCACATATTTTTTCCAGGTTAAATATATATATATATATATATATATATATATATATATATATATATATATATATATATATATATATATATATATATATATATATATATATATATATATATATATATATATATATATATATATATATATATATATATATATCTGACACACTAGTACCTAATGAGATATAATTTAGCAAATAAGATATGCAAATTGTGCAAAATTGTCTGAGCAGGGTAAACGTCACAACAGTAGCAGATATAGTGCTGGATTATACCTCATTTAAGAGCACCTGGGTCTGGACAGTGCATGCAGAGGATTACAAATATCGATATTCATGCAATTTTGAATTATGTGAATTTTGTTGCACACACGGGTGGTGTATAGTATAGGCTTTGAGTCCCTGCCATTAGCACCCCCCCTCCCCCCAGAAGTAAAAAAAGAAAAAAGAATACAACCACAAACTATTCGGTCAATGCCATCCAATGTATAACTACCTTTTCCTCCATTTACTTCACTGAGAAACCTTAGCCGTCTTAAAAGTTAGTGACTCATTGTGTGGACTTAGGTTGGGGGAAGGGGGCTGGGTGGGTTGGAGTATATTAAGAAGAAATTGGGGAGTGGAGGACAGGGTTGGGGTGGAGGAGTGGAGGCAGAAAGGGAGCAGAGAGCTGGGGGAGGGGGGTTAGGAATTGTGGTGGGGAGGGGGCTTGACGACTCAGGGCTAGGAAAGAGAGTGGGGGGGGGGGTTCAGGACTGGAAGAAGAAAGGGGTTCAGGATGTGAAGTCACATTTTACATGGGTCCCTGCTATTATGCTGTCAAAGGACATTCCTAGCAAATTCCCAAAATATTCCACACTCTATTGGGAAAAAAATTCCCTTATAACAGCTCGATCGAACCACAATACTTGCATAATGTATATAAATAATATGTATATATACACTGTATATCTGCACACTGTATACATATATGCACAATGCATGTATACAGTATCCAGCTTTCAACTGCTATGACCCTATGTCCCACACCAGCACTTGTTGCAAGGGTCCTGATCCAGAAGTGTTTCCTGTCGTGTGTCCACATTGTTATGTTATAAACATCCGTTATACAGTTTTAAAGGGTTTTGAAATTCATCCGAGATGTAGTTACAGTATATTAATTAGCTGCTTCTGGTTTACTTGCAACCTGCGAAAAAACTACAAGATGCAGTCTTCTGCTGCACTGCTCTTGACATTGTTACTCAGCCTGAAAGCTTTAAACGCCTTTGTGGCAATGCAAGATCCCCTTTAAGAAAATAATCAAAGCTATAGAAAGCTATGAGTCTGTAGAGACCTGCAACTCTTCGACTTCAATTATCAGTCAAGTTAAATAACTTTAATTGACATTTGTCTCTTTGTCTGGAAGCTGTGCTCTTTGGAACACAGTCAAATCTGTCTTCAGCAATTCCATTCATCTTCCATCCAACTCTCATGAACCCTGATGGCTCTATTTCTGATAATTGAAAATCCAAAGCAGATACCCTTGCCACTCTTTAGATTTCCTTTCAACTCCTTTCTCGATGACTTTGTGACGACTCCATCCAATCATCCACCATCAATTTTGAAACAAGGAGAGTCTGACAACATCTTCTTAACTTAGACCTCAAAATGACAAATAGTTGTTGTGGTGTATCCCTGAACCGGCTCCGGTTCTTATTCAGTCATACAAACCTTTATATTCCACAAGGATCTTTCCTGTACTTTGCGCCTATAGTCTGGGAGCCAACTGCCATTTTTTCCCTTAACCTTGCATTGTTGTATTAAGTTTTTTTTTTACTGTTGATTTTGGTAGCCAAGGGTCTCTATTCTGAGAAACTGCTTGATGACATGTTGTCACCCTTGAGCAATTTGAGAAATTCAAGATGGCATCCAAGATGACCGCCATTACCTATAAATGACCATAACTCCCTAACTATTCACCCTAGGAAGGTGATTTTTGTCTCTATAGTCTATACCTAGGTTTTAGGGGTCAAGCTATCCATTAGAACCAAGTATTATGTTAATATCATTGTAATAGACGGGCACCAATACTTCACTGTTGTCTTTTTCAGGTGCTGCCTGTATGACGAGTAAAAAATGAATGAAGAACAGTGCTTTTTCGTGTCCAAATTTGGATGTGAGAATAAGACCGAACCGTTGAAAGACACTGGCCCTGTCAGAATTCAAAACTTTATCAAGCATAGCAAAATATACGGGGACAGGTATCATGTACTTCTTGAAGAAAAAGTTAGTGAAAATCCTGAATGCACAGTTAAATGTCACAGAAACTGTGCTTCAACATACACTTCAAGTGTCCAGGTTGAAAGGCACAAAAGGAAGAATCCAGAAAGTGCTTCGTCTTACATTCCACCAAAGACCAGGAGACGTTCATCACTACCAGGATTTATCTTCAAAGAACATTGTTTGTTTTGCGGTGAAACTTGTGTGTTTGAAAAAGATCCGAAAAACCCAAAACGTTGGCGACCAGCATATTCATGTCGGGAAATAGGCGGCGCAAGTGGCAAGAAGTCACTCAAGCAAACTATTCTTGAAGCCTGCAAACGGTGTCAAGATGAGTTATCAGACGTTGTGCGGCAAAGGGTAGATAGCGCTTTAAGTGACCTTCACGCAGCTGATGCAAGGTATCATGTGGATTGCTGAAATAGCTTCTTGTCAGAAAAAAATGTGGCTTCAGCTGCAACCAAGTCTGATAGCCAAGTTAACATTGATCGTGCCTTTGAATCACTTGTTGTAATGATCAATGACTCGTCCGGCTTCCCAAATTCAGTTGAGTTGCATGAAGCATACAAATAATTTGGGGGTGATAGCTGACATGTTATTTAATTGTCCCAAACCTATGCGAACGCTTCGAAGATGAGTTGGTGGTTTTAAAGTCTCCAGGGTTAGCAGACATTGTCAGCTTGCGATCTATAGCTGCAAAATGTATGCGATTGGTTCAAGACGAGGACGATGACATTGTAACAATCAACAAACTGTGCAAAGTCATCAGGCATGAGGTCAAACTAATAACATTAGATAAAGATTGTTATGATACTAGGGTTAACCGACGGGAATGTAGAGAGACTGTGAGTGGCACTTTGATGAAACTTTTAGGGAAGCTGTCTCCCAACCTGGATAGGGCACGATCTGCACTTCTCATTAGTTCAATGGTAACTGGGGTGATGAAAAACCAACCCACTAGTTTGCAAATTACTCTTGGCATCAAGATGAGGAGATCAAAAAAAACTTATCAACGTGTTACAAGAGTATGGTGTTACATGTACCTACGATGAAGTACGGCATTTTAAACATTCAGCTGTCAAAGCTACAACCATGGAACCTTCACTACCAGGCCTATCAACTTCAAGTTCAAGCTTGGTTCAGGTTATTGTAGACAATTTTGATACTGACATATCGTCTCCAAACGGAAAGTCATCCACCCATTCCCTTGCCATGCTGCTCACACAACCAGATAGTAACAGTAGTAAAACAGTCCAAGAAGACACCATTAGGCGTGTGAAAAAGGAAGACATGGTTGAGCCACTCGAGTATGACGTCGAGATAGAGATAATGGTCCCAAGAAGCCTCCAATGCCACAGAACACCCCCAAACGATCAGTTCAGCCCCTGCGTATCCTGACACAGCAAGTAATTTCAAAGGGAAGAGCCAGTGAGATGGACTTCATATTCCTTCAAGACAAGAACAACACAGTAGATTGTCCTGAGTTCAATGGGTACAACACTGGGGCTGCATGTCGACAGGGTCATTCAGCACAACCAAAGACGAAGGCTGTTTACCTTCCCTTAATAGACATGATCCCGTCACACCCAGATACCATGATGACATCAATGGCCGTTGCACAGGTCAACACACGCAATATCGGGCAACAGTTCGTAGTTTTTACTTGTGATCTGCAGCTGTACAGGGTCGCTCTAGAAGTTCAGTGGACTTATCCAGAAAGATTCTCAAATGTTATTCTATGGTTGGGAGGGATGCACTCTCTAATGAGCTTCATTGGATCTCTCGGAACACTGATGGCTGATACCGGTCTGCCAGATATAATGACCTCTGTGTTTGGCGGTGTGTCGAAAATGCTCACTGGAAAAGTTTCCCCAAGATTGAATAGTATAGAAGATATACCAGTGCTTGTAAACTGGCAACCATCTTGGATTTCTAGATGACATCATCAGTATATGAACTTTGATCTGATACAGATCTCCAAAATACCCAGTGATAGACGCCTTCACGACAAATTTGGAGTAAATAGTTAAGGAGATATGCCAGTTTTAGTGTTACGGCGGCCATCTTGGCATCCATCTTGGAAATTACCATTATGTAATACGATATTAACATAATACTTAGTTCTAATGGAGAGCTTGACCCCTAAAACCTAGGTACAGAGACAAAAATCACCTTCCAAGGGTGAATAGTTAGGAAGTTATGGTCATTTATAGGTAATGGTGGCCATCTTGAATTTCTCAAATTGCTCAAGGGTGACAACATGTCCTCAAGCAGTTTCTGAAAATAGAGACCCTTGGCAACCAAAATCAACAGTAAAAAAAAACTTAATACAACAATGCAGGGTTAACCCTCTCTGCTCCCAGACTACTATAAAAGCGAATTTATCTCATTTATTGAATTACTATTCTTCCCTTTGCCTGAATTTCCACCCTTTCCAAGGTTGTGAAAACTGTAATTGTCACAAAACATTTCCTATCCTTCCTTGAAAATCCAACTTTACATACTGCAGCAATCATCAATCGAGTGATGTCGATGCCACGCCATCGCAAATTCCCACAATTCCAACCTAAAGCAAAGTTGAAAGATGGCAAAATGTTTCAAAAGGAATGAAACAATGTCAAATTTTGAGTTAAAAATTATTTTCTGTTTTGACCCCGTGACCCTAAGTCCCCATCTTCTGGGGCATGAACCAGAGGTCAAATCACAAAAAATCGTTACATGTTTCATGCAATGTTAATTGCATATACAAAGATTCATTTAAAAATGTTTAAAAATGTGTCCGCAATTACATTTTTGGGGATTTGCCAAAATGATATTGCTCTTGCATCTCCATCCTTTCCATGTATCATAACGACCAAGTTTGGTTAATTTCAGCACAACCCCTGCAGGAGGAGATAGCGTGATGGCCAAACGGACAGATGGACAGACAGACGAACAGACAGGCAAGCAGATGGACAGACAGATGGAGTCAATTAAAATACCCCCCTCCCCCCAGTTGTATTTTCAAAAATCTAGGGGATAAATATGGTTTCCATCAAACCATCCTTGTAATTAAATTACTTGTTCCATCAGCATATCATATTCTACTCTCAGTAAGATAGCTTAACAAAATTATTGTCACATGGCAGATAAAAGCACCAAATTTGACATGAAGTTTTCTTGGGTCCTACCGACTAATTTTAGCAAAGTCCTGTTCCTCTTTTCTTTTTTTTAGAGTCCTCTTCGATTTTTCCCATGATCCCTGTGGCATTGGAAAATCCAAGATGGCTGCCAATTTTGGACATTTTGTCCATAATTTTGGAGCCACAGGCTATAATGGATGTTTTTGGTCTTTTACCCACATTTAGGGGGACAAATGTTATGATGGTTCAGCAAAATAAAATTTAAAAAACACCACATTAAAATCCATGATGGCCATGACCTTTGACTATTTTTGCCATGTCATTGCAATTTCTTTCTTTCAGCCCTTGTTCACAGTCAATAATTACAACATAAAAGGGAACAAACAACTTTCCCATCTAAAAATGTGTCGTGTGTCGTGTGTGTGTGTGTGTGTGTGTGTGTGTGTGTGTGTGTGTGTGTGTGTGTGTGTGTGTGTGTGTGTGTGTGTGTATGTGTGTGTGTGTGTGTGTATATATATATATATGTATATGTATATGTATATATATATATATATATGTATATATATGTATATGTATATGTATATATATATATATACATATACATATATATATATATATATATACATATATATATACATATACATATATATATATATACATATACATATACATATATATATATATATATATGTATATATATATATATATATATGTATATATATATATATATATATATATATATATATATATATATATATATATATATATATATATATATATATATATATATATATATATATATATATATATATATATATATATATATATATATATATATATATATATATATATATATATACACATATACATATATATATATATATACATATACATATATATATATATATATATATATATATATATATATATATATATATATATATATATATATACACATATACATATATATATATATATACATATACATATATATATATATATATATATATATATATATATATATATATATATATATATATATATATATACATGTAGCCTGGTGTTGGCTTAGTGGTTAGGGTGGTGGCTTGGGATCCCAGGGTCCTGAGTTCAAGCCCTGTTGGCTGCTGAATTAACACCAGGGGGTTCACTCAGCCTGTCATCCTTCCGAGGTCGGCGAAGTGAGTACCAGTGTACTGGTCCCGGTGTATGCCCCGGTTAGAATAGGTGTACCATATCCCTATGTGTCGTAAGAGGTGACCAGGGTTGGTGTCAGGAAGGGCATCCGGCCATAAAACATTGCCTCAAGAAAAAGCTCAACCCCTGCACAGCAGGGAAAAATAACTGTAAAGACAGTCATTTTAATCCTGGTGTTGGCACAGTGGTTAGGGCAGCGGCTTGGGATCCAAAAGGTCCTGAGTTCAAACCCCGTTGGGCCACCGAATTAATACACCAGGGGGTTCACTCAGCCTGTCATCCTTCCGAGGTCGGCGAAATGAGTACCAGTATACTTGGCCGGTGTATACCCCAGTGAAAATAGGTGTACCATATCCCTGTGTCGTAAGAGGCGACCAGGGTTGCGTCAGGAAGGGCATCCGGCATAAAACATGTGCCAAATCACAATGCGGATCATACGGATGATCCGCTGTGGCGACCCCTAACGGGAGCAGCCGAAAGAAGAAGAAGAATATATATATATATATATATATATATATATATATATATATATATATATATATATATATATATATATATATATATATATATATATATATATATATATATATGTCCCAGTGTGTACCCCGGGCAGAATAGGTACACCGTATCCCTGCGTGTCGTAAAAGGCGACTAAAAGGGTTGGCGTCAGGAAGGGCATCCGGCCATAAAAACATCGCCTCAAAAGGAAACCATGATGAGTACAACTGATGGGCAGGGTACAGCCCGAAGTACCCCATGGGGGTCCTCACCCCCTCTCGTTAAAACTCAAGGTGGGGAACCCAATCGAAGCAAGGGAGGAAATTTTTCCATTTATGATGACCAATCGTCTGATGCCCCACGTGGAGATCGGTTTCTGAGGTTTGGTACATGGAATGTAAGGACAATGACAGGGAGATCTGGAGAAGTGGTTGAAACATTGGTCAGAAGAAGAGTGGACATATGTTGTGTGCAGGAGACACAGTGGAAGGGAAGTGGTATGAGAATGGTGAAGGGAAGGCAGAGGCAGAAGTACAAGTTTATGTGGCAAGGGTGCCCGGAAGGCGTGCATGGTGTTGGTGTAATGTTTTCTGAGGAGTTTGTAGACAGTGTAGTGAGTGTGACTAGAGTGAGTGAAAGGTTGATGATGGTGAGAATTGTGATCGGAAATCTCTTGGTGAACGTCATCTCGGGATATGCCCCGCAGGTCGGTCGAAGCGATGAAGAGAAGAACATGTTCTGGTGTGCGATGGAGAAGTTGATGGAAAATGTGAAAGATGAGGAAGTTGTTGTGGTTGGAGGAGACTTGAATGGACATGTGGGAAGGAGTCCAGACGGTTTTGAGGGAGTCCATGGGGGTTATGGATATGGTGTGAGAAATGGAGAAGGTGAAAGGATCTTGGAGTTTGCTGATGGAGCTGATTTGTTGCTCTGTAATACTCAATTCCAGAAAGCGAATAATAAGCTTATTACATACACGTCAGGTGGGTTGACGACAACCATTGACTACCTGATGGTGCGTCAGCGAGATAGGGGAAACCTCCGGGACACAAAGGTGATCCCAGGAGAGGAGACTGTTTCGCAGCACCACCTGGTTGTCTGCGATATAAGGGTGAAAGGTGCGCGGAGAATTCGGCGGGTGAAGTACCAACCGAGGATGAAGGTGTGGAGGTTGAAAGAGGGGACAGTGAAGGAAGCATTAAGAGAGAGGCTGAGTATGGTTGAAGATGATGTGGTTGAGCTTGAAAGTGGTTGGATGTCAATGAAAGCTAGTCTATTGGGAGCCGTTGGTGAGGTATGTGGATGGACAAAAGGACCACTGAGGCACTCGGAAACATGGTGGTGGGGTGATGAAGTTGGAAAGACGATTGAAGAGAAGAGGAAGAAGTTCAAGGAATGGCAAAAGGCAAAGGATACGGTGGAAGAAGAGGCAGCACATGAAAGTTATAAGGAAGCCAAGAAGGCTGCAAAGAAAGAGGTTGCAAAGGCGCAGGAGGCCCATAGGAAAATGTTCAGAGAACGCTTGGATTCGGAGGAGGGTAAGAGAGCGGTATTCAGGATTGCAAAGCAGATAGCGAGAGAGAGATTTGATGTGACGGGGGTGAGTTGCTTGAAGGATGAAGTGGGACAAATTGTTGTGGATTCAGATGGAATTAAAGGAAGATGGAAGAGATATATGGAAAGGCTGTTGAATGTAGAAAATGAATGGGATAGAAACATCGAGAGTAACCCAGTTTTAGGACCAGCAGAGAAGATAACTGAGAAGGAAGTTGAGGAAGCTATAAGAGCAATGAAGAGTAGAAAAGCAGGAGGGCCGACGGGAGTTGTGGGAGAAATGTTGAAGGCAGCGGGAAGTTGGAGTGTGAAGAGAATGGCAGAGATCTGTAATCTGGTGGTGAAAGAAGGCCGCATTCCAGTGGATTGAAAACTGAGTACCCTCGTCCCTCTGTACAAGGGGAAAGGTGACCCTCTGGACTGTGGCTCCTATAGAGCAATAAAGTTATTGGAGCATGGAATGAAGGTATTGGAAAGGGTGTTGGAGAAGAGGATAAGGAAGAAGGTAAAGATTGACGAAATGCAGTTTGGATTTATGCCAGGAAGAGGAACGACAGATGTGATTTTTATTGTAAGGCAGTTGCAGGAGAAGTACATGGAGAAGAGGAAGAAGTTGTCTTTTGGGTTTGTTGATCTGGAGAAAGCATTTGATAGGGTCCCACGCGAAGTAATGGCATGGGCATTGAGGAAGTTAGGAGTGGAGGAATGGTTGATCAGAGTAGTGATGGCCATGTACGAGAGAGCACGCACAGCTGTAAGGACGAAGGATGGGAACAGTGGTGAGTTTGAGGTGAGGGTAGGAGTGCACCAGGGGTCGGTACTAAGTCCACTTCTATTTGTAGTTGTGATGGAGGTGCTGGCTCGGAGGG
>NC_140964.1:95707354-95724854 GCF_056783735.1 Eptatretus burgeri | reverse complement strand
TTGCAACCACAAGGATTTGTAATTGCAAATTACCATATAATCACCCTTTTTGATCAGCACATAACAGACCTTGCGAAACAATCAAAACGTCATCTTGACATAGCAAGGTGGTGCTTAAACAGTGTTGTTTTCCACAGTTTCAAGCCACGTTTCAAATGCTGATATGTAACAAAACCTCCATGGCATGGACTTGTTTTTTTCCCCCACAAAGTCATAGTATAGCATGGTTGATAAATCTACTATTTTTCTTCGTAATTGCTAAGTGACACACTCATTCATATACCCGTCCCACAATGTTACACTGCTTTATGCAATCTTTGGGACTCGTTCACAGTCCTTTCAGGACACATGCTTTTGTCCTTTGGATAAACAGTGACACTCAGATGTTCTTTGAGGATTCCTCAACATTACAGAAATACCACATTATTAAAATCATTACGGTCCCAAAAATGTGCCGTCAACTTTTCTTGTTAAGGGCTGAACCTTTCTTTTTTGGTCATCTTCACACGGTGCTGGCTCGCTTTGGCACCGCCATGAAATCGGAGAGCAAGGTCTCATCACATCACAACATTCTTAAATAAATAATCTCCCTCCCTCTGGCAGTGTTCCTGTAGGTCCATTGTGATGGCCCCATGGAAATCTGTTGCAATGGCCACTCATCACCTTTTGATTAAACGTAAGGTGCTTCGGTACCCACCTCAGACTAACTTTTTGAATTTCCGAGTGTGAATGAACGAGTTTCCACATTTCCAGCACTGACATCCAATTTTTATGCATCTTCATAAGTAATAATCCAGCAATTATCTGCACAGCAGTTGGTTGTATGTGAGCTCCACTACAGTTTGCTCACCAATTTGCAGCCATTTTTGGACTCACTACACCACTTAACCACAACTACCGTGACTACCGTCACAACTGAAGATGAAAGAGGTGAAGATGTCACCATTTTCTATCTGTTTGTTAATTGCCGGAAACCTTCGGATTTCGGCAATTATGTTGGTCGGTTGTGTGTCATTCTGTGTGTGTCTGTCTGTCTGTTTGTTTGTTTGTACGTTTGTTTACCCTGTATCAACCACACCGTTTCAGTGATAATGACCAAACTGGGTACAGACGTCGGCCATGGTCCAACTTAGACACTTGTCGTTTTTGGTGAATCTAGGTCAAAGGTCAAGGTCGAGGTCACCGAAAAACCGAAATTCATATTTTCGCAATAACGTCCGTTAAAATGGTCGAATCGACTTCAAATCAAATCCAAAATGTGTATCTTCCAATACTACATCCAACCATATGTCTCATTGGGTGTCACCCCAACACCCTTCTTTGCGGTCGGGGGTCGAATGTCAGGGGGGGTCGGGTCAAAAATTTCAAATTGCGATAAAAACGCCATTTCAAGTCCGATTGACTTCCAAGTTATGATCATGACCAAAGTAAGTGCGATAACTCATTAAACAGTAGCACTATCGACTTATAAGAATCAAATTGATTTCCAGGTTTTTGTTTTTTCACAGATCATGGAGATATGACAAAGTTATTCCGGCAATTCCTTGCTCAACGAGCAATTCCATTTGTTACTAGATTTCGGAAGTATATTGATGACTTCCCTCATCTGTTTGTGTGTTTGTGTGTTTGTGTGTTTCTGTGTGTGTGTGTGTGTGTTTGTGTGTGTTTGTTTGTTTGTAGGCACGATAACTCAAGAACGGAAGAAGCGACCAATGTCAAATTATGCCACGTGATTCAGGAGGGTGATGGCTAGCGCTGATTCGATTTTGGTCAAAATCGGTCAAAGGTCAAGGTCACAGTGAGGTCAAACATTCGATTTTTGATGGTTTGGTACAGAATCATCATAGAAACTTCTAGTTTGCGTCGCTACCTTCTCGAGAGACAGCTTTTATTAGACAAGGTCAGAGGTCAAGTTGATGATTTCGTAAGTACCAGTCTATGACTGCTTGTTTGTGTGTTTATTTGTGTGTGTGTTTGTGTGTTTGTGTGTTTATTTTTAGGCACGATAACTCGAGAACGGAAGAAGCTACCAATGTCAAATACCACCACGTGATTCAGGAGGGTGATGCCGAGCGCTGATTAGATTTTGGTCAAAATCGGTCAAAGGTCAAGGTCACAGTGAGGTCAAACATAATTCCGTAAATTCATGTGGAGAAATGGAGTATTTTTGCATCGGTCGACATTACGAGTTCGTTTTAACTTCGATTTTAATTTTGTCTTCGGTTTTTGCGATCGCTTAGGATGCTTAAAACTCGGTTGTCGAAATTCTGCTAAAAATCGGATGTTTTGGAAACGTTTTAAGATTGTATAAAAAATATTTCACTAGCCGCGTCACGGATCGTCACGTGGTGCAGCGCGCTCGAGCAAACGCGTCGTTGAGTCACGTAAAGGTTTTCCGTGTGCGCACTGATGGTGTTTTCGATAAAGATGGTGTTTAAAAGTCATTTTTTTATCCCAATAAAGGTTATCATCGCATGCCTGACCCACTAAGCCATCGGATTATGTAAAGATTGTTGGTGGATGGCCGAATATTACGGTTTTGTCACTGATAAAATAATATTAAATAATTGCGTGGAGAAATGGCGATTTTTGCTTCGGTCGACGTTACGAATTTTGATGGTTTGGTAGAGAATCATCATAGAAACTTCTGGTTTGCGTGGCTACCTTCTCGAGAGACAGCTTTTATTAGACAAGGTCAAAGGTCAAGTTGACAATTTCGTAAGTACCAGTCTGTGACTGATTGTTCGTTTGTTTGTGTGCAGGATATCTCAAAAAGTTGTTGTCAGATCCGGATGAAACTTGGTGGGCATGTTGGGTGTGTGACTCGGAAAAATGGATTCAATTTTGGTGAAGAGCTGAATCCAGATCAGGATCTGATAATTTTTCGAGTGATTTTTCACCATTGAGAGATAGGGATAAACTGATGTATTGCAGGATATCTCAAAAGTTGTGGAAGGATTCGGACGAAACTTGGTGGACAGGTTGGGGGTGTGACCACGACAAATTGATTCGATTTTGGTGAAGATCCTAATCCGGATCCGGATACGAGAGTTATTTAATTTTTTAATTGATGCTTCACCATGGAGAAGGCCAAACACGATATAGTACTGTATAGCATGATGTTTCAAAAATGTAATGAGCCCGATATGTTCTGGTGGATCAGGCATTACGTGGCAGAGTTATAAGCTCTCCCAAGTGACCTAGCTTTCTGAATGTAATACACATTTTTTTCACTCAAATTTTATCTATAAGTTGGGTTGCATATTAAGCGTGGTAAGAAATAATTATTTTTTTTGCACCCAGTCCAGAACATAATTTCTGATGTGTTGTGAACGATAATGCATACTTACAAAGAAGCCACATTGAAGAGAATTACTGTCATGAGTTGTTAGGGGTATTTTTAAATCTGCCTTACAAAAATCAAAACAGGTGCCTGTCCACATTAAACACTGAAATAAGTGCCAGTACCTGACGAAACAACCAATGTGGTTTTTTTGTATATAGTCAAGGCCTTTGGAAGAGATAGAAGACAGAACAGATTAGGATGCTACATAACACACTATTGGGTCTCACTATCAGCCATGATCTCTCTTTGGCAAGCCACATTTCCAAGTTGGCCTCCAAAGCCAGACGCCGACTCAACATCCTCCGTCGTGCAAAGTCCTTCCTTGGCACACCTGAGCTCCTGATCACATACAAATCTTTTCTACACAGCTTGATGGAGTACTACTCTCCCCTCTGAGCTGATGCTCCCCTACCTCACATCTTGCTCAGCTTGATACCATGGAAACCAAGGCTTTCAAGATCACTAGAATCTCTCGCAATGAAGCCAAGTCTATGGGCCTATTACTTTGCCATTGCCGACAGGTCGGTGGTCTCTCTGTCCTTATCTGCCTCATTTCTGGTCTTGCACCCTCTGCCCTCACCGTGCTTTGTCCCCACCCCCCTCCTCTCCCGCAGGAATCTGCAAGATGCACGCAGTCTACTAGCAACCCACTCCTCATGAAACTGCCTCAATCCAGAACCACTGCTCACCTCCACTCATTTATTCCTCTTTTTTGCCCACGTGTGGAACCACATTCCACATTCTCTTTAATCTCATTCTTCCATCCAGGTCTTCAAGATTGCTGCTCACCAACATCTTGCTCATGTATCCATATTGTCCACTCCTTGTCGTCTCCCCTACCCCTCATTGTTACATGTACTGCACACCTTGTTTGTTCGTCTCCATCTACTTTCTCTCTCCGCCCTGCTGTTGGCGTTTCCCCTTTATCCTGCTGCCTGCCTGCTTCTGACTCTTTTAAAAGCCCCTCTTTCCATTTTTAAAGAAGAAAAAGAATAAGCATAAGAAGAAGAAGAAGTAATGGAAGCTTCATGCTGCAGTTCCAACAGTAACAATGCATATTCTCTTGAGAGTAGGACTCCTTTAGAAGGACAATGAAGGAGCACATAAAATTATATATAGTAATATTTCTCAAAGCAATATTAAAAAATATAAAAGTACAGTAGATGGAAAAAGCACACAAACAACAACCCCAACCACCATGACAACAACAGCACCATCAACAACAACTACGTGTCATTAAAGATCCATTTTACACAAGTTTCACTTCATTTTACATCCTCATTGAGATTCACAGACAGACATGCAATAGTTTGTGAAGCACAACATGATTAAAACCATCAGCAAAGCGACAGGTAAGCACACCTATTGTTTTGCAAATACAAAAATCCATACCAAGCTTAAGGCACCCTGGTATATTACCTGAATATATTGACGCATCAATGAAAAAAATGGCCAAAATCCATGTTCTGATGTTTTCTAGAAAATGTAAATTCTAACATTAAAGTGCAACTTGTAAGAAAAAAAATAAAATAAAAAATAAAAAAAAGGAGAGAGAGAGAGAGAGAGAGAGAGAGAGACAGAGAGACAGAGAGACAGAGAGACAGAGAGACAGAGAGACAGAGAGACAGAGAGACAGAGAGACAGAGAGACAGAGAGACAGAGAGAGAGAGAGAGAGAGAGAGAGAGAGAGAGAGAGAGAGAGAGAGAGAGAGAGAGAGAGAGAGAGAGAGAGAGAGAGAGAGAGAGATATCATTCCTTTGTATTGCAGGAAAAGAACCATTACCACAAATGTAAACAGGTAAAAAGATCTACAGGCCATCAAATCCACAAATACAGATGGGTTAAAAGATATGTATGTACACATTGTACAGTCCTGAAATAATTCAAACAGGTATAAAATTGATATTTACAAAGACATTAAAAACAATAAAAAAACAGCACGGAAATTAGAGGTTTATCTAAAGGACTCAATTAGTTAAACTTGACAAGGAAAACCGTACACAACATCGTTTTTGGAAATACCCAGAATCATCACAAGAGAATTACAGGTACGCCAGGGATGACACCAAGCACATAAAAAAAAGACTGCAGCGTCATCCACTGGAAGCAGACCGTTCTGAATTTTTCTCTTCCTGGATACATACATAGCCAGTTTTGCCTCAGTGATTAAAAAGTTGACTAAACAACATTCATCCTTACATCTTGGTTTAATATTAAAACCAAATATAAAAGCACAATGTGTGAAAACCAACCCTAACCCTTGAGTGACACGTGATAAAAAAGTAAAAAGTTATGTCAATCTTGGGCACCCAACAAAAGTTTGAAAAAGGGTTTCCTGGGCATCACAAAAAGGCACTTTTCAAGGATATGTGGACACATTCGGTGTATTAAAACATTCGAGGGTAAAATACGATGTGCCAACTGCCACTGAAAGTCTTCGCTATGTTTAGCGATGGTGTACATAGTAGATCGCTGGATTTCTGTATGAGGTTTAGATTGGAGCAACCCTCTCAGTGAGCTTGTGGCTCCGCAGGTTTAAGAGAAATGTGTGTCTTGATACACCATAAATACATGACAGGTTTTTTGATTTTCATAAAAGAAGTAAAGCCACGAAAACAAACAAGGAAGTTGGAAAAAAGAGAAGGCTGAGATGAAGGTAAAGCAGCCTCTCTCTGTGGATCCCATTTTAAGCCAGATTTTTTTTAAAGACACCAAGAATGGCACAGAATATCTTCTCTACGTATCGGATGGGCCGAACACCGGTAGTTACGGCAATGTCAGAAGCTAGCTAGCTTCCATTAGTGTGAAGAATCATCTCGAAAATATTCAACTTTCGTGAGCTTGGTATCAATAAAATGCTACATAATTAGCTTCAAATTATGAAATTACTGTAATTATTGTCATAAAATAGATGAACATTAGTGTTTTACCCATATTGTGCAGGGTTTGTTTGTTGGATTTTTCATCTTCATACTCCTTTTATTTTATCTTTTACAATTTATTACAATGTCATATGTTAGATGATAGATTAGTAAATAAATTGATTACATCATTTCCACTGATAAAGGACCAGACTCTTTAATATCACTTGTCAAGCTAGCCAGCTTCCACTTGTGCTCATCTGATAAACCAAACAAGCATGGCTCATGTCCTCATGGTCATACAAATGTTTTAATCCTATAACATCATGTGCCAATCTAACATGCCCAGGCATTGGATAGTTACCTCTGGCTTCATGTGCCGCGTGTGTGTGTGTGTGTGTGTGTGTGTGTGTGTGTGTGTGTGTGTGTGTGTGTGTGTGTGTGTGTGTGTGTGTGTGTGTTTTGTACCTTCCTTCAACAATAATGGTGACATTTATGACGTCCTTGCCGCACAAATGGACTGCCTGATCCTGTATGCAATCTCCAGCTTACGATTTCTCTTTTGTGGCAATTTGAAATGCAATCAAGCCGATTGACTGGGAATTGGATATTTGACCTCCAGTCACGTTATCACAGCTGGAGGGTTTTTTTTTGATGCTGCAGACTTAAATCAATGCGTTTACTTCCCGACCAGAATTCTGATAAATAGACACATTCCTTCCTGGGCATACCTATATGCAAATTTACATCAAACTTACCCAGTTTCTAATGTACTCCTTTAGAGTTTCATGACAATTTTTCGATGAAGGCTCGTTTTACTTTCGCTGTAGTAAGAGTACAGTCAAAGTGTAAATGTGGCTGGCTTTTCAAATGTTCATTCAACTTCTAGGCAGCTCATTATCTGTAGCATTGGACTGAGCTTTCATTGAGTGTAGACATTCATTGCTATTGGAACCTCTTCACTCTCTCACTCCAATTCATCTCATCCAGAATTCAGTTCACCTGCCCATATTCCAAACCCTGCTATTTGGATTTTATGTATTGGAGGTGACGCTTTGGTGTCGGACGTTATTCCTTTGAGTTCGGGGGAGTGCTCATCACACTTCACATATTTTGATATATATATATATATATATATATATATATATATATATTGTCGCGGATTCGCGCCCGCCGGCGTGCTGACGGCCACGTAACTCGAATCGCGGCACGTCGCCCACCGGACGGACAATCCAGTCGTGACCCTCTCGGACTAACGCCGGGAACCAGTCACGGGTGGACCTTTCGGTCTCACCGCGATCGAGCCAATCGGCCCCCGCGTGGGATAGGGTTGCTCGCCAAATTCGACCTACCTAAGTACCCACACGGAGGGTAGACCGGGCGATCGCACCTCGCCGCAGGTCGACTTCGGACACGGGCCACTTAAGCGACCCGTTCCGTACTATCGGGATAACCGAGCGGTGTTATCGTCGGCCTCGACGGTTCGATTAATTATCGGGCGTATCCAGCCCACGACCAACCCTTTACGTGAAGCAAGATGAGGATTCAATGAGAGAAATGACGAAGCGAAGCGGGAAACAGTTCAACATAAAGTACATTTATTCGCGATGAACGGAAAGCACACATATACAATTCCACCAAAAGCACATAGAAAAGGAGAAGACAAAAAGCAAATGCGACAATGCAGATCTAATACCGACTACGCGAGCACACGGCAACACTTATACAATTTTACTTCACAGACGGCGCCGACAACACACATTCCCAAAGCAAAAGAAAAGAGAACCACCCTCCAGGATGAGGGGGTAGGCGGGCCTGGGGCCGAGACCGTGTCGGGCCTACCCGTCTGGTGATGAGACGCGGAGCGGCGGTGGTGCCTCAACTCCGCGGGCCTCGCGGACAGTGTCTGGTAGGGGGTGGGAAGGGGGCCCGCTTGGACACACCAACTCAGCGCGGGGGGGGAAACAGGAGGGGGTTGCTGATGCTCGGGGAAAGGAGGATCTTTACTCTGTCTCGGGTCCCGCGACGAGCGTCTCCACCTCGACCAGGTCGCGCCGTCGGCCTCCCTGGTGTGCAGCTCCCGGCACCGACGCGAGCACCTCCTCGTCTGCCTTCGCCGCCGCCGCCTCTCCACAGCTCCGTCCTCTTCGCTCCGACTCCAACTCCGAACTCTTCCTCCTGCGAACTTCCCAACTGCACTCAACTCCAACGCACACGACGACACTTTTCTGACGAACGCAGCCGCTTATATAAGCCCCGTGGCTTCGCCTTTGACCCCCTGCCTTCGACCTTTCACCTCGCTCCCCATTGGCCTGAGAAAAAGTGGGCGTGAATGCATTTTGATCCATGAATTTGCATATAGCGACCCCCGTCTTTGGTGGGTCCTGAAGAGTTGTGGAGCACCTTCAAGACCACCGTCCTTGATGTTGCCGGTGGATGCCTTGGAGTTCACCGCAGGGCAAAGAAGAATTTTGTCTCTCAAGGGACACTGGATACCATTGACCAGAGTCGCAGGGCCAGGCTGAATGGCAGAGCTGAGCTGTTCAGGGAGCTGAGGCGTAAAACTGTACGTGCACTGAGGGTGGACAAGGAGGCCTATGTGCGAGGAATCTGTGAGGGGGTAGAGCATCACCTGTGGACAGGTGATTCTCGTCCCGCTTACAGGGGAATTCGCGCATTACGTTCATCCAAGCCCATCCCTCGGAGCACTGCAGTTCGAGCAGAGAGTGGTAGGCTCTTGACAGAGGAGTCTGAAGTGAAGGCCCGCTGGGCCGGTTACTTTGAGCGGTTGTACCAGGCTGATCCCCCAGCTGTCGAGTTGGACGTCAAGGGTGTTACAATCCCTGTTGCTGACCCTCGAATCAACTGTGGTCCACCATCGCTTGTGGAAACACGGGCTGCGGTGAACCAGTTGAAACGGGGCAAAGCTCCAGGGATCTGTGGCATCCATGCTGAACTTCTCAAGGCTGGTGGAAATGCTGCACTCGCGTCGTTGCATGCAGTTTTGTGCTCTGCCTGGAACACAGGCATCATCCCAACTGACTGGAAGAGGGGCCTTGTTGTCCCTCTCTGGAAAGGGAAGGATGATCGCCAAGACTGCAACAACTACCGAGGGGTGACGCTGCTCTCAGTGCCAGGCAAGGTCTTTGCTCGGATAATTCTTGATAGGGTTCGCCACCATCTGCTTGAGCACCAGCGTCCAGAGCAGTCAGGCTTTACACCAAAGAGGTCAACGATTGACCGTATCCTTGCTCTTCGTGTCCTCACTGAACGCAGACGAGAGTTTCGGCAGGGGCTGCTTGCAGCCTATGTTGATCTCTGTAAAGCGTTCGATTCAGTGAATCGGGATGTCCTCTGGAGGATTCTTGGTCTTCGTGGGGTGCCACCGAAACTGATCGATCTGATGTCTGAACTCTACTCTGGTACTGAGAGTGCTGTGAAGTGTGGTGGTACCGCCTCTGACTTATTTCCAGTTGTTACTGGAGTTCGTCAGGGATGTGTACTTGCCCCCACACTTTTCAGCACTTGTATGGACTGGATTTTTGGGAGGATGTCGGAGAGATCAAGTTGCGGTGCATCGTTTGGCAATGTCAAGATCTCGGACCTTGATTTTGCAGATGATGCAGTCATCTTTGCGGAGACTTTAGACATCCTCTTGGGGGCCCTCGAGGTGCTGAATGAGGAGTCGGAGCCGTTGGGATTACGGATTTCTTGGGTCAAAACAAAGATCCAGGCTTTCGGTGACATCTTGGATGCTGCTGTCCTGTCTGTGTCTGTTTGTGGTGAGGATGTTGAGGTCGTGGATAGATTCACTTACCTTGGCAGTGATATTCATGTCTCCGCAGGTTGTGAGCCGGAGGTCAATAGACGTCTGGGTCGGGCCTGGGGAGTCATGGATTCACTGGATCATGGGGTGTGGCGCTGCCGGTACCTGTGCGGGAGGACGAAAGTCCGAGTCTTCAGGTCCTTGGTACTTCCAGTCTTGCTCTATGGGTGCGAGACTTGGACTTTGACCAAGGATCTGAGATGGAGACTTAATTCCTTTCGTACCAGGTCTCTTCGGAGAATCCTTGGCTATCGCTGGTCGGATTTTGTGTCCAACGAGCGGTTGCTGAGAGAGACTCGGATGAGATTTGTTACCTGCATAGTCCGTGAGCGTCAGCTGCGGCTGTATGGACATGTGGCTCGTTTTCCTGACGCTGATCCTGCTCACCAGATTCTCTCAGCGAGGGAGTCTCATGAGTGGAGGAGGCCAGTGGGCCGACCACGTGCCTCATGGTTGCAGCAGGTTGACCATCATCTCAAGGAGATGGGGATGGGCCTGGCATCTGCCTGGGGGATGGCCAGACGGAGGCCCCTGGAGTACCGGCGGAAAGTGGACGCAGCGACGCGCTGTTCTGGCACATGCTCCCATACCTGACCTGACCTGACCGCCCTCCAACGCCCTGGAGGCGGGGCCAAATCCCCCCTTGCTCACCGATTGGACGGAACAAAAGTGGGCGTGAGTCGTTTTTGATCCGTTTTTGGAGCGGAAAGTCCGTGGTTTTGTACACGCTGTTCGGCGCGCGCCCTGCACGAGTCCAATACCGGTACCCACCAGCGGCGCAAGAACGGTGGCGATGCGATGGTTGCGAGGTGTGACGGTAAAGGTCGTGGCTGTTGTGGTGAAGCGGCGTTGTGGTGGGTGGTTGATGTTGTGACGACTGTTGAGACGTGGTTGGTGGTGGTGATAATGGCGGTTGGTCCAAAATAAAGATAGTAAAAGAAAAACGGCTATCCTGAAGAGTCGCAGCACGCATGAATGACATTTATTCCCTCTAGACAACGGGTTTGGGCCTAACTACACATATACTTACCGAGATATCTCACCTAAGGGACCTGAATGGTGGTTTGCGAATTTGGTAACCACAACACTACCCCCTCCCCTTTTTACAGACTCGTCCCGAGTCGTCAAATTCTCGTGTGCCATCATGTGTCGTTTTCCCCTAGTACATTTTACCTACGGATCCCTGAGTGCGACATTCATGGTATTCGTGTCCCCAAAATAAATAACCTGAGGGCTGCGTAACTACCTAAACAAACTCACTCACACGGACGACTTAAATAAAATTGCCGGCGCTAGGACAAACATGCCGGGGGCGCACTCATATTTACAGTACATCTTAACCTTAACTTACAAATTTTACACTAAACCATGGCCCAGGATCACTGAACTCTGCAAAAGAAAAGCAGTTAACAGGGAGCCAGGCTGCTCGCATGCAGTCTCTGGCTCAAAACAATGCAGGTGACAGGGAACGTGGCTGGCTGCTCACACGCAGTCCAAGGCCTTCCCTTTTGAACTGAACGCAGTGAACCACAATGGTGCATGGGCTGCACAAACGCAGTCTCCGTGCCAGCTCAAGTGGCACACGCAATGAACACAACGAATGGATGCATGAACACAAACACGGTGCACGGGCCGCCACTGCAGGCCCATGTTGTAGCTGCCAACAGGGCAGTTCTCGCAGCTTGCAAACTGTTGCCTTGCGGATCCTGGCGCACATGGAAATGAACAGGGGGGGGGGGGCAAAGCAAAAATTGAACGGGGCTGGTGAACAGGGGCAGTGGGCATGGCATGGCAAAGGTGATCAGGCAAACACAGCCCGCAGAAGAAGGCCGCTGCAGGCAAACACAGCCGGCAGATGAACTGGCCGGCACAGGCCTTGAAGAAAAACAGCCAGCAGATGAACTGGCCGGCACAGGCCTTGCAGCACAGCAGCTGCAGACGATCCAGCCGGCACAGGCCTTGCAGCACAGCAGCTGCAGATGAAGTTGGCCAGCCTTTGCCGTTCCGTGGAGGTTGGTGGAGGGAGTGCGGTGGTGCTGGCCACTTGGAAGGCGGGCTCGGACCTACCTACCTGTCTCCCTCCCAACCTATCGCCTTTGCCTGTCACTGTACATACCCACTCCCTTAATTTGTCAAACCCCAATTTTGACCCAACATATTTTTTTTATTTTACTTCCCCACTATAAATCGTCCCCTAACCCCCTTTACTGTCCTTGTTCGGCTAACCTATCCTGTCACCTCGCCTACTCCCAACCCCTATGTTCCCTTCCCGGAGGGGAATAAGGGAGAGCTAACGTCCTGTGTCGAGGCCCAACGAAGCCTCAGAATGGCCTCCCCAGAGTTCGGCGATCTATAACCAAAGTGGGTCCAGCGGCCCACAACGACAGCGAGGGGATGGATGGTGCGGAGGGGTACATCTCCTAATCTACCCTAACCATTAAACTGTTAAACTACCCCGGGGCTTTCAACAAGCGCCTCTCGCTTAAACTATTGGTTCTAACAACCCAGATTCCCGTCGCCTGTGTTGGTGTCCTTACAATTTCGGGCCTCGCCCCCCAATTTTCTCTCCGTGCCCTCACACGGTCTCATGGCTGGGACACGTGGCTCCCTTTGGCAGGCACGACCCTCTGCCGATTCTCCGACGATGGCACCCCCGGGCACTACACTGCCTCCGAGCTTACCAGCTCCCTAACACCGGGGAGTGCCCCCCATGGCACCTCCCCTGAAACGCACACGTGGCAGGCTGGCTCCCCGGGCCCCTTTCCGAGGGTCACCCGTGCCCACAACTCTGCCCACGCGGCTAATGGCGCCCCGGGCCCCCGCACCAAGCAGGCGCACCCGTGCCCACTACGCTATCCCGGCCCCCCATGGGCCCTTGGCCTACCACGGCCGACTAGCCTGGTGCCTGGGGTACCCACTCAGCAATACTCACCTTTCGCAGCCACGCTCCCAAGCCCGTCAACAGGGATCCTGCACCCCTCCAAATGGGTTTCGAGCCTACATTCCCACCAACAGCAAAACGACCTCCATTTTTCAATTTGACTAACCCAGCTAACTCACTCTACACTGACCCCGGGGGTCCCTTGGAGCGGGAGTCACTCCTCCCCCCCAATCACTCATCGCACCATGCATTCCCCATTCGCTCCACTCACACAGACCCGCTGGCCTCACTCACTCACCAAGCACATGCCTCCACCTCATAACTCACCAACAACTCTTCAACACACTCACCACTGAATTCTGCCACCCTTCTATCTGCATCCCCTAACTAACTCGTGCTCCCACGTCGTCCCTTACACTATAGCACGTTCCTTTTCACACTACGTAGCTAAACTACGTCCCCTCTACACATTCACAAGTCTGTCCATGTCCTCAAATAAATCATTTTATTTCCCAACCTAAATCTCACTAAATCCCTCTACCTAATCCATTCCACGGACTCCATGAGGACTTACCCCTGCCCCATGAAGTCGGTCTAACTAAGCTAACCCTTCCCCCTAACTAGTTTCCATCCTGTGCCCATGGTAAGGGGGTCTTCCACCCCTTGCCCAGGAATCCTGTGCACCCGAAAGTGAGGCTTGCTTTTTTTTTTTTTTTTTTCATGCGCAGCACCAGCGCGGCAACTCCCAGCTCGCGCACTTTACACCTGCCCGTGACGTCATGTAGCTGCACGTGTTCCTCGTCCCTCCTTGGACGTTACCATCCGGCAGGGATACCCCTCCTGCCGGATTCCAACCCCACGTGCAGCCATGGCGTCACCGTGCGCATAAAAAAAAACACAAGCCCCACGTCTCGAGGGGTTCCCCACGCGAACACATGTGCTTTGCCCGTTGGAGCTTTACACACACGATCGCGTGGAGAACCCGTCCGGTCCAAATCCGTTTACCTGCCTAAACTTTGTCCGTCCGCGGGATCGGCAAATCCACCGCGTGCGTTTCCGGACCGGGACTTCACTCTCGCAAGCGTGCACGTGGTGGCCTCGTGCGTTGCACAGCACGGACCTCGTGCTCACTGCTGGGTGAACCCGGCACGGTTCCCGAAACAACTACAGCCGCTACTCGGCTTTCGTTCCTCCCATGTCGCCGTCGTCGCCATTCCACCCACGCACACCTGCGTGTTACGACGCACACACTCCACTCCATTATATTCACACCGGGAGACGCGGCTGCGTGCTCCCGCATGCCGACCGACATCTCCCTTACATACCGCTCTCTCACACACACGGTCTCCCTTGCACTCGGCCGTTCACCCACGCATGCCATTACCCCTTTCGCACACGTGGCTCCACGCACTCGCGGTGCCTCATCCACACACCGTCCTTCACTCACACACGCGGGGGCACTCAACCGCGGTGCCTCAGCCACACTGGCCGTTTCATCCACACACACGGCCTCACTCACACACGGTGCCTCACCCACACACTCGGGGGCACTCACCCGCGGTGCCCCATCCACACTCGGCGTGCTGGGAAGCACGTACTCTGGCACCATCGCCACCACACCACTCACCCACGGGGTCGCTTCCACACACGGGGACACACTCACGCCTTGCACCACACACACAGGGACAACCACACTGGGGATTCGTGTCCCCACAAGGGTCTCCGGGGCCTCTATACCCCCCAAGCTCTCCGTGCACCTGTCCACAGCACCCCTCCCCTCAACCTCGCAAAACACGAACGAACCCACCTGGTCGTGACTCGCCTCAAGGGGGCATACTCGCTCCCCTCGTTCCTGGAGGAGGCCATCCAGCTGCTCGCACTGGGCCTCCACCCAGTCCGCCAGCTCCCCCTCATGGTCCTCCACTACCTCTGTGTGTGTGTGTGCGTCACTAACCTTGTCCAATTCACCCTCTATCTCCCGTGTCTCTAAACATTTTATTCTGTCTGTCGTCTCCTCTTGTCTATTGGTCTCTGCTTCTTTCTGGCGTCTTTCCCTTATCTTTATGTAGGTCAACCTTGCTTTCTCCTTCTGTCGCTCCCGTCCTTCCCTGTTTTTCACTCCTTGCTCTTTCACGATCTCCACGTACCTCATCCTTGCTTTCCGTCTTAATTGTTCTCTTCTCTCCCTCGCAATTCCTTTCACCTCGTCTCTTGTCTCCCGTGTCTCTATACATTTTCTCTCCTTGTTCCTTATTTCTGTCTCTTCCTGGTTCCTTTTTACTTCCCATCTGAGTCGTTCTTTCTCTCTGAGCCCCATTAGCTGTTCGTTCTCCCTCCGGAGCTCCTCAATCTCCGTTGACTCCAGTTTCGCTCTCCGTTTTAGTTGTTCAATTTCACACTCATATAGTTGTTGTTTTCTCTCCCACTGTGCCTCCTGCTCTTTGTTTTCCAATCTCATTGTTTCTTTCATTTGGCCCATTTCCTTCCTGTGTTTCATTTGCTGTTCTCTCACTACTCTTCCTCGTTTCCTCTCCTGTCCTTCCTTCTCCAGTTTCATGGTTTTCTTCATTTGGTTAATCTCCTTTTTGTGTTTCATTTGCTGCTGTCTAATTACTCTTCCTCGTTTCCTCTCCTGTCTTTCCTTATCCAGTTTCATGGTTTTCTTCATTTGGTTCATCTCCATTTTGTGTTTCATTCGCTGTTCTTTGTCTATCTCCTCGTACTCCAGCCTCAGCTTTTCTTTCAATTGGTCAACCTCAGATTCATGTTCTTTTTGTTTTCTATTCCATTGTTCCTCTCGTTCTTCCCTCTCCAATCTCCTTGTGTCCTTCAATCTCCTGATTTCTCCTTCCTGCTTCATTCCTTGCTCCTTCAACTTCTCCTCGTATTCCAACCTATTTTTTTCCTTTTGTCGTTCAGTTTCAAATTCATACTCTTTCAGTTTTTATTCCACTGTCTCTCTTGTTCCTCGTTCTGCAATCTCATCGTTTCCTTCAATTGACGGATTTCTTTCTCCTGTCTCATTCCTTGTTCTTTGTATTTCCTATTCCACTGTCTTCCTTGTTCCTCATTCTGCAATCTCGTTATTTCTTTCAGTTGGCTGACTTCCTTCTCCTGTCTTATTTGTTCTTCCTTCATTACTCTTTTTTGCATCTCATTCTGCAATCTTGTGGTTTCCTTCAGTTGGCTGATTTCCTTCTCCTGTCTCATTCCTTGTTCTTTCAGTACTCTTTCTTGTTCCTCATTCTGCAATCTCGTTATTTCTTTCAGTTGGCTGACTTCCTTCTCCTGTCTGATTCGTTCTTCCATCATTACTCTTTCTTGCATCTCATTCTTTAATCTGGCCTTCGCTTCCAGCTGTTCGATCTGTACAGTGTGGTTTCTTAAAGTTTCATTTTCCGTTCTCTTCCTTTCCTCTTTTAACACTCTCAGTTCGTTTTGTAGTTCCCTCTCTTTGTTCTGGTGTTTCTGTAACTCAGAAACTTTCTGTTCCAATTCCTTTCTCATCTCTGCACACTCCGACTTTGCTTTGGCTTCGAATTGTTCAATCTGCTCAGTGTGGTTCCTTAACGTTTCATTCTGTGTTCTCTTCCTTTCCTCTTTTAACATCCTCAGTTCGTCTTGTAATCCTCTTTCTTTGTTTTCGTGTTTCAGTATCTCAGAAGCTTTCTTTTCCAATTCCTTTCTCAATTTGCGTGCTTCTTCACTCATTTCATCTCTTCTTTGCACCGCTTCCCTCCTCAATTCGTCCCTTTTTTTTACTGTATTCATTTAGTTTTTTCTGCCATTCCTTTCCCATTCTAATCTCCCCTTCCAGGATTTCTCTTTTAAACTGGCTTGCCCTTACCTCTCGCTTCAGTAGTTCCAATTCTCCATCTTGTTCGCGTTTTTCCTTTTCGAGCTTTGTTTTCCTTTCTCCTTCCTCCCTCAATTCTCCCTGCAGTTCTTCGAAATGTTCTGACTTTTCCAGCAATTCCTCCGCCCTTTCCTCGAGCTGTCTCTCTCCTCTTTTTATCTTCCATTCTAGGCTTTCTCTTTCCTGATTGCCTGTTCTTATCTCTTCCTTCAATTGTTCCAACTCCCCATCGTGTTCACATTTTTTCTCTTCCAACTGTATTTCCCTCACTCTCTCCTCCAGTTCTTTGAACCGCCTTGCTTGCTCCAATAATTTTTCCATTAATTGTTTTACTTCCAAGTCGTGCT
Source organism: Eptatretus burgeri (assembly GCF_056783735.1). Taxonomy (NCBI): domain Eukaryota; kingdom Metazoa; phylum Chordata; class Myxini; order Myxiniformes; family Myxinidae; genus Eptatretus; species Eptatretus burgeri. Next base: position 95,707,737 of record NC_140964.1, on the reverse strand, counting down.
CCTTTTGTTTCTTTTCGAGCTCGGTTTTCCATTCTTCCTCCCATTGTTTCCTTTCCTGGGAGATACCAATCTGCTCTTCCTCTATTCTTTTGTTCATTTTGCTCTTCGCATATTCCAACTGACGGGTATAAAACACTACCAAATTCTTTTTCCCACGTAATTTGTCGACTCTATTGGCCAAGTCATGTTTTTGCCACCGAATTCATTCCAGTAAATCGTCCAATCGCTGTGTCCCCCCGTACACGTAATTTTTCTGAAGCGCATCTGCGTGCCGTTGTGACTCGTCCACTCCACGTTGCACCTCCTCGATATATTCTTCATAACGCTTCACCTTTTCCAAGACATCCCCCAATTGTGCCTGAAGCCTGCCAATGCTCGCATAG
>NC_140964.1:95644854-95702354 GCF_056783735.1 Eptatretus burgeri | reverse complement strand
AGCTGATTGAAGGTTCAATAAAAGAAGGGTACAAATTTCCTCAGCTTGAATCCTGACAAGTTATGAGTTTTCCATTTCCGAGCCAGTATCTTATGTGCTTTGGGAGTTTGTTAGCCCCAAAGGATTTGGCATATATATGTTGAGGTAATGGTCCAATGTATTTCAGGCAGTCTTTACACCTTACTTGATCCCTTCTGAATATTTCCAGAAATGCTGAATAGATCTTCCACTTCCCTTCACATGGGTGGGAATTCAGTTGGGCATCTAAAGCATATCTCCAACTTATGAATGGTTCAGTTCAGTAAAGTTTGTTTACATGCCAACTCTCTCACCCCCCACCCCCAACCCCACTTTTGAAACCCCTACGAGATAAATTAACTGTGAGGCACGTTCATCATAGTTGAGGGCAGGTGGGTGCCTGTAAGGGTAATCTGAAGAGGCTCATTGAATCTCCTCGTTATTGATGATGCATTCCACAAAATATTAACTCAGGGGTTCATTATTTTTTCCATTAACTAATATATCAGAAATCCATTTTTCACCTGCGCTTGATGAATAGTTGAGAGACCTAATGATGAGGCACTACATTCACTTTATAATTAGTGGCCTAAGGTTGAACATACATTAACTCTGTGGTACCATTATATTTTTGTGATCAAGCATATCGTTTAAAATTATAATTTTTTTTTTCCATCTCACAAAACAGCATTTGCTTATATATTAATTCTCTCCGCATGTGGGCACATTGTAAGTTAAAAGCCAACGGCCATTTAAAGCCACCGAATAGTCATCAAATTGGGGTATTTGTACTTCGTGTGATCTCATTGGTTAACCCTTTGATGCATGAAATCGGTGCCCGGATACCTGAGCATCACCTTTTTGCTCTTAGATTCCCTGTGTGAAAGGTTCTTAGAACTGGTATTGAATGTATTCCTCCATTAATATATGCTATATCATGTACTATGGTATTATGATATCACACTTTCTAGCAAGAACAATGCAGAGAGACACCAATATCATAAAAATGTATTGGCCCCCACTCCCCAGGAACCAATTTTATACAAATAACATTGTTGTGTAGACGGGCTCGGCTTATTTGTCCTGAATGATCTTAGTCAGTATAATGATTGTACTGTACACTCAAGCGAAAAGCAGGATTAAGTGATCGGTCGTGTACGTATGTGCGTACGTGTCTGCATTTTTATAATTCATTTTCTCAGCAACCGGTAGTCTGATTGACACGTAGTTTTCCAAATAGGTGTGCCTTCTCCTACATAATTTATTAGTCATAATTATGACGTCGTAGGTCACGTGGTGCAGGCACCATCTTGGAAAAACCGAAAGACTTTGCACCTCCATCTCTGAAAACCACTCCATGGAAAAAATGTACACATAGCTCATTGTCAAGTTCTCCCCATAAGGAATTTTGTGTTAACGATGATGTCATCGCAGTCTTCATTATGTCATAATTTTAGAAGTACGTTTGATTCAATAAGTCACGATAAAAAGTCTTCATTTATTTGCAACTGTTAGTCCAATTGACATGAAATTTTGACCATAGGTGTGCCTCCTCCTGTAGGAATTTAAAATGATAATTATGCCATTATAGGTCACATGGTACAGGCGCCATCTTGGAAAAACTGAAAAACTTTGCACTTCTATATCTCGGAAAATGTTCGATGGAAAAAACATGGTTCATTGTCAAGTACTCCACATGGGGAATAAGATATGTTAATGATGATGTCATTGGTTCCTTCATCATGATGTCATAATTTGACAAGCTCAACGCTTGATTTGATCGGGATGAAAATATTTCTCGACAATTGTTGGTCCAATGGACACAATTTTCACCATTTGAGCGCCTCCTCTTGTCGAATTTTTCAATGATAATTATGACGTCATATGCCATGTGGTACAGGTGCCATTTTGGAAAAACTGAAAAACTTTGCACCTCTACATCTCCGAAACTGCTCCATGGAAAAAATTGAATATTACTTATTGTAATGTACTCTCCATGGGGAATAAGATATGTTAATGATGATGTCATTGGTGCTTTCATTATGACATCATAATTTGACAAGTGCAATGCTTAATCCGGACAGTATGACATTTTTTCTATCTGCAATTGTTGAAACCGATAACCGGTCAATGGAAAACTGTAACTTATTGATCAACTACCCATGAGAAATATAGTTTGATAAAAATGACATAATTGGTCTCTGGTCTGGCTCCGTATTGGATCAAAGAAAAAAAAAACTTTAAAAAGCAGAAGAGTTGGCATGCACCAAGTCCTTCTCAAGACTTCACAGGGTATAAGTATTCTATGAATACCATCGAGTTAATTCAAGCAATAAAGTGTTGTCCCTCCTGAATACACCTTGTTTTACTGTTGCTAGCAGAGTACCCGTCCAATGGGCGATCTTGTTCCAAGCATACAACACGTTCATCGAACTCATACCTCTATTTGGGTGGTGTATCGGCAACTGATCGCTCTATATGTGCAAAAAAAAACAAAAAAACAGAGTTATGTGCATGAAGGAAAAACACAAAAATATACCTTCAGCTTTTCATTCAAAACATCTCACTGCACTGGAAAACATGGGGACAGGAAAACTGTACTGTCAATGATGGAGACTTGTAGAATCCTCCCCCACCTGGAGGCGGCGCTGTGAAATACACATGTCCCCCACAACCCAACCCCCCAAACCAGACCTCAAGACCTTGGTCAACATAAAAACACTCCTTTGCACTTTGACCCTCGTAGGGGTTTCAAAAGTGGGGTTGAGGGGGGGGGTGAGAGAGTTGGCATGAAAACAAACTTTACTGAACTGAACCATTCATAAGTTGGAGATATGCTTTAGATGCCCAACTGAATTCCCACCCATGCGAAGGTCATGATGATCCTCTGGAGCAAGTCTGGATGTAATTGGCCCAGAAATGTAGGAGAAGTAGTGACACACACACACACACACACACACACACACACACACACACACACACACACACACACACACACACACACACACACACACACACCAGTTTGTGAATTATTATAGGAAGGATTTGCAAGTGAGCTGAAGAAACACAATGCCCAACAGAAAGAAGTAATATACTGCTGTTGAAGCTGCTGACATTATCCATGCCATGTTGAATGAGGAATGTGAAGAAAGTGACAATAATGAGAATGACATGAGTGATGATGATGGCACTGAACAGGATCCAGAAATTCAACATTTGGAAGAATCAGAGGAGTCTGACTCAGATTCTGATGGGAATGGTAATGTCACAGCAAAATGCCAGGGAAGATGAGCATATAGTTGACCCTCCTCATGATGAAAGCACTAATGGTACCTCTTATGAATCAGGACCAAATGGACAACCAAACATCCTTCCAGCAAGAGAATATGTTGCAAAATCTGGAAGAAAATGGAACGTTGCTCTACCAGCAGCATCACATACTCTAGCATGTAACATTATCCCTTTTAAATGTGGACCTACAATTACGCTTTGAAAGTAAATTGCAAATTTTCCATTCATATTTGACTGAGGACATGCTACCAAATATTGTTCATTTTACAAAGAAACATGTTGTGGCATACTAGCGAACTCAGAATGCAGCTTCAGAGTGGAAAGAAATTGATATGCAAGAACTCGAAGCCTTTTTGGGACTCCTGTTTTTACTTGGGGTTTCAGAAGGCAATCATGAAATCATTCGTCATGTTTGGAGTGATGGACCACTTGGAAGACCTGTCTTCAAAGCGGCAATGTCTGTCAACCGATTTGAAAGTATATGTTTCCATCTTCATTTTGATAATGCTGGCACACATGTTGAAGAGCACTTGATAAATTTGCACCATTCAGAGAATTGTGGACTGAATTCATTTGAAAATCAAGAACAACAACACACCGTCTGAAGAAGTGTGCATTGATGAACAACTGATCCCGTTCCGAGGATGCTGTCCATTCATGCAACATCTGCCCTCAAAGCTAGACAAATATGGTATGAAACTTTCCTTCTGGCTGACTGCAGCAGGAGCTATATGATACCTATGATGGTGTACCATATACAGGAAAAGCAGCAAATTCAACTGGACCAGTGTGAAAGGGCTGGCTGGCTTCCAATATTGTGAAGACTCTAACTGAAACATTACATCATTCGAAACGGAACATCACAGCTGACAATTAATTTTCTGACTTTAGCCTTGCTGATGAACTCCTTCTGAAGAGGCTCACCGGTATTGGTACAGTTAGAAATAAAATGAACATGATCTTCCTCTTGAATATCAACCAAAGCTCACTCGTCCTGTGGGATTATCATTGGTTGGGTGTGACAAGGACAACTATTGTCTCATAGAGTATGTTCCCAAGAAGAATGAAAACGTTGTTCTACTTTCCACAATCCATCATAATGACCAGGTGGAGTCAGTAACTGGTAAATAAGAGATTATACTTGACTATAATCGCAACAAGGGAACAGTTGATACTATTTACCAACTAAGCCATTCATACATTATCTAGCAGAAAGCTAAATACTGGCCACTGGCCTATTTCATGAACATGTTGAACTTGTGTGCCATAAACACATTTGTCATGCTCTTGAACATGTTCCTTGACTGGAAAGGAGGATTAACGCACCCACCGAGGACGACTGTTTATCATCGTCAAGCCATTCATTGAAAACAGGGCACAAAATGTGGTTAGATTGAGCCTGCCAATACAGAATGCAATGCAAGCTTGGGGAATTGAATTGAGAATTATAGGACCTCCAGAAGAACATGGGGATGAGTCAATGCAGAAATCGTCATGGAAGAGGTGCTACAGATGCAAATTCTTCCCGAATGTGCAAGATATGCAAGAAGACTGTTTGCGTGCAGCACACTGCCTGAGGCTGCTGGTTGTATCATTCTCTCGGGGCACAGCTGTGCCGCTGATGCAGTGCCCTCTATTCCCAGTACACTGGTACTCATTTCGCTGACAAGTCAAACTCACCTGGTGTTAATTCAACAGCTGAACGAAGATCTTAAGCCAACCACCTGAACAGTAAAATCAACAAGAGGCTTTGTTTTGGCATGACTTCATTGTTGAAAAGGGTGTCTTCAAAACATTGTTTATGCACATTTAAATCTCTTCCTCTTCGACCACCGTTCCCCCATTCTCCTGAAGTGTACTGTATATTGTACAACTACAGAGTAGTTGCCATGTCCATTGCCATGTACAATTATCCATTGCCATGTCCAATAGGAAATCCTTCTCAACAATAGTAACACTGGAAAAGTCGTGATGTATGGCACCAATGTCTCAACATCTGGGTACCAGATCCCAGATATGTGCTCTACACTGGACGTATCAATGGACAGCATTGTCCTCAAGTCTGTGGAGTCCAAAAACCATGGCCATTTCTCAATATCTTCTGCTTTACTTTGGCTCCTTGAGTTGATTACAATATCCTTTTTCTTTTAACTGGAGGAAATGAAGATGACATGGGCTGACAGGATGGTCTCGAGGTATGCACGCTCACCTCTAAGCTGTGTAGCCTGGGTTGGAATCCAGACCCAGTTACAAACTGTCATCCTCGTGTTTCACCACAGGCAGGGTGATTTGTGAATGTGTGTGCCGTCCCTCGGATGGACGTTAAACTGGGCATCCCATCTGCCAGTATTAGTGAGTGAACATAAAACATCTTATGGTGCCCTTCGTGAAAAATAGGTGAGTGATCACTGACTTCTGCACAAATTCCAAATTTATTTCTGAACCTTAGTCGAACATTAGGCCTGGCCAGCCAGTCGAGAAAGACTTTGGCCAAGCTTCCCCCACCCCACCCCATAAGAACGAGTTCATAATTGTGGCTGTGAAAGAAGAAGAAGAAGAAGAAGAAGAAGAAGTAGAAGAATAAGAAGAAGAAGAAGAACAATGAAGATGAGAGGTTGAAGGAAATGTCCTTCTCCATCTTCTCATAGTATAGGAGATTGAGGAATAGAAAATGAGAGACAAGGAAAGACAAGGATATAGAAATGGAATGGGGGTGGTGGACATTTCCATGCCTCCGTGAAAAGTAATCTTCGTTTGCTTCGTGTGAAGAGTCCTGGGGGAACTGGGATGCGCTGTCAGTCGGGATCACTGACAGCGTTTGCTAGAGCTTGCAAGCTGCTGTAGTTGTGAGGGGAGGTCAGAGACACTGGTCGTATCTTGCTGATGCAACGGCAGCATGGATGCTCATCTTCAATGCTTTTTATTAACGACTAATCGAGCCTTGCACACCTGCAAAGTTTACATTCCTGACCAACCTGCTTCCAATTGTATCTTACAGATGAGAATAAATCATTGCGTTATAAGTATGTGCATGTGATAAGCAAAATTCAATCAAGATTGTTTTTCTACAAAATTACACTTCAAGAAATATTGTCTAAGAAAAATGAAAAATTGAACCTTCTTGGTTATTGTAGTTCCATTAAATCCCAGGCATGAGCTGATAAATTAACTGAACTGCGAAATTATTCTGATAAATTTCAAGGCTTGAACTGTGATTGACTGAAAGATCTGGTAACAGGCAGGTATCTGGAAGAACGGAAGGACAAAGCAAGTACCTCTGTCTCTGTCTCTCCTGGTTCCCATGCCTCAAACCTTGCTTAGCTTGATGGCATGGAAACCAAGGCCTTTAAGATCATTGGAAGCTACCACGCTGAAACTGAGTCTTTGGGTCATCTATCAATTCGCCATCACAGAGAGGTTGGTGGTCTCTTTGTCTTCTACCGCTTCCTTTCTAGTCTTGCATTGCACCCTCTGCTCTTTCCGTGCTTTGTCTACCCTCCCCCCTCCCCCCAACAAGTTTTCTACAGGGTGCACACGCTCCACCATCAACCCCTTGATGGTGAAACTACCTCAATCCAGAATTACTGCTCACCTCCACTCATTTGTTCATTTTTTCCCCACCTGTGGAACCAACTTCAACATCCTCTTCACTCTCAGCTCATTCCACTGTTTCTCTTTGTGTCTCTTACTCTTCAATCGCAACTCCAGTGCATCCTTTTCACCGCACTGTATTTCAGTTTGGGAAAGTGGTTTGGGATGGATTTCGTTCATTTCTTGCTGATGTTCCATGTTCCTCAGCTCTTAGTCCTGGTGCTGATATGGCTGCCGAGGAAATATCGCAATGGATTCGCACTGGTATGGACATTAACATTCTCTCACGTATCTATCAAGTGAAGGTTCATTCCCATCCATGGTTCACTCCGGCTTATGCGTCAGCAATTGCTCATCCCAACCCCTATTTAAGGAGTACCATGTGCAAGGGTCTCTGGAGTCCAAATGTCTTTTCCGCAAAGCAAATAACCTCTGTAAAAGGATGCAAAGCAGCAATATGCTTCTTCTGGAGCCGATTCCTTTGCGACTCAGCGGCTTGGCTTTCGGGACTTTTGGCGGATTGCCAACAGTGTACTCAACCACAATAAATTTTCCATACCTCCACTCTTTAATGGAGGTTGTGAGTTCACCTCTGTATAGTCACCTCTTTTCAACTCGCTTTTTCTAATTCTACCCTCAAATATCAGGGACACCCTGTTCCTGATTTTCCATCTCGTGCAGACTCTGATATTCCTGTTCCATGGATCACTCCAAAGAAGGTTGCCAGAATTATCCTTCTCAAGATGCCTCAAAAGTTACTGGTCCTGATGGAATCCCTGTGATTGTATTGAAGGTGTGTTGGCCTGAAATATCATTGATTCTTGCCAAGCTAAACAACCTGTGCTTGTCTGCTTTGGTGTTTCCTTCATACTAGAAAGTAGCTTCTGTTGTCCCTGTTTTCAAGGGTGGTGGTGAGCATTCTGTGCCAAGTAACTATTGCCCCCATAAGCCTGCTTCTTGTCATAAGTAAGGTATTTGAATGCGTCATCAATGAACAACATTTCAGCCATCTGGAGGATAACTAACTTGTCATTGACTGGCAGTATGGCTTTTGACATTCTCACTCCGCTGGTGATCTGCTATCCTTAATTACGGATCATTTCAATTGGGCATTGGAGTTCAAGGGTGAAGCTCGATTGGTTCCATTGGATATCTCAAAAGCTTTTGATAAAGTGTGGCACAAGGGTCTGCTCCACAAGCTTAAGTCATGTGGTATATCTAGAATGATACATTCAATCATTTTGGCTTTCCTTACAAATCGCAAGATGAAGGAGGTACTTGAAGGTCAATCTTCTCCAACTTGCTCCATCAATTCAGGTGTTCCACAGGGCTCTGTGCCTTGGTCCCACTCTGTTCTTTGTTTATATTGTTATATTATATGATCTTCCTGATAATGTTTTGTCTCAGCTAGCCATGTATGCTGATGACTCCTCATTTTACCGTGCATCTGTTGATTGACTCAACACTATTCGTAATGAGGTTGGAGTTTCACTGGACAATGATTCAGAGAATGTGTTGAAGTGGGGGCATAACTGGCTGGTAACCTTCATTGCAAAGAATACTAAATTGTTGTCCATGTCTTGCTCCAGAAACAGGTCTTTCCCTTCTGTCCACATGGGGTCTTTATCCTTAACAGCATCATCTGTACTTCGGCTTCTTGGTCTGGACATCTCCTATAACCTATGTTGGGATAAGTACATTTCTGGTATTGCTAAGAGTGCTTCCAAGTGAGTTGGTTGTCTCTATTAAGTGCAGAGGTATTTAATTTACCTCCTGATGCTGTTTTGTACCTGCATAAGACAACTATAATCCCCTCAAGTACTGTTGCCACATTTGGGTTGGAGCACCAGTCTGCCACTTATCTAAATTTGATAGGCTCTGGAAACATAGTTAACCTGTGTGGTGTGAATACGAGTTCAACTCTTCAACCACTCTCTTCACTGTGGGTCAGTTGACACTCTTAGTCTGTTCTACAGATATTTATGTGGCAAATGTTCTGCTGGACTTTCTAACTTGGTTCCTCCTGTTTCAAACGAGAGTTTGGAAGCAAGACTCGGTTTGCCATCTCTGCACACCCATGCACTATAGCTGATCCAAAGTGCAGAACAAAAGGCAATGCAGATAATTTTATCTCTCGTGCTGTCTCGATTTGGAATGCACTACCAGTCGCATGCTTCCCATTATCCTACAATCTACTCAGCTTTAAGAGGAATGTCAATTCTTACTGTTACATCTTTGAGGTTCCATCGCATTTAACATGACTTCCACGACTTCCTGTGTTTAAGATGTTTTCTGGTTATTTTTCTTTATTTTACTAGCCAATTCCCCACGCAATGGAAGATGGGATTTTGCAATCACTTTGTGTGTCTCTCCGGGCCATAACTTTTTGATATTTTGTCATCTCATTTTCAACAAAGCTTAATTATGAGAATATGGAGAAAACAAATTAAAAATTTTGTTTAAATAATTTTCATTATTAGTGGCTCACCTGGACTTTAGTCCGGAGAGCTGATGTGACCGGGCAACGTGCATAGGTGAGTAAGTGAATGAGTGAGTTAGTCAGTCCGTAAACATTTCAGTCATCATCGCTTGAACCAAACACATGATTTTTGAAGAAACTTGGCCACAAGCTTCATCCATCCATCCATTGGGACCATACTCGGTGCAGAGCATTGGTGCTGCCTCAGCAGTCTCCTTGGCTATTGAACACAATCTTGGATGGGTCACCACTCTGAAACAGGATACCAGCATGCTGGCACTCATTTTGCTGACCTCGGAAGGATGACAGGCAGAGTCAAACAAGCTTGATATCTGATGTCTACGAAGGTGTATTGATGGATTCAAAATCTGCACTTGTTAAGGGGTCTACTGGGGTTTCCCTCAGCTCACCCCCCCTCCCAAAAAATAGGTATTTGCTCTCTTCTCCAAAACTACACACACAATTTTGATGAAACTTGACCACAACCTTCATCACACATGTCGTACCAAAGTGTATCGACTGCATAAAAAGCTGCGCTCACAAAAGGGGTCTATGTGGGGGGGTTAACCCCCCTCCCCCCAAAATAGGTATTTGCTCTCTTCTCTGAAACCACACACAATTTCGATGAAACTTGGCCACAACTTTCATCACCCATGATGTACCAAAGTTTGTACACATCATAAAAAATCAGGGTCTAATGGGGTCTGCGGGGGGGGGGGGGGTTGAATGGCTGTTGCTCCTGATCCAGGTGAGCTTCAGGATATGCAGTCTTATTTTTTCTTGTTCTTCTACCCTTTTTTTGCCCTATTATTTTTAAACATTTTTTTTCTTCTGAGTAACCACTTGTCCGATTGACACAACGTTTTCAGAGTAGGAGAGACCCCCCCCCCCCCAAATGAGGAATATTTTAATAATAATTGTGACACCATAGGTCATGTGATATGGCAGCCATCTTGGATTCAAAGCAGAAAATGAAAACTCTATCGCTGTGAAACCGCTGATTGGAAAAATTTTGAAACTTGGCACATCTCATTCTACTCCCAATGTGAAATAAAGGATTGTAAGGTTGATGTCATTTATGAAGTGGTAGACCAGCCATACAATCATGTTTTCATCAAATTCTTGTATACCATTGAGATTCATTGTGTATGTCCAGGCCGTAACATTTTTACCGATTGAGTTTTTTTCATCAAATCTTCAACAAGCCTTTACTATGAGATCCTCCACACACCATTGTTTGTCCAAATCACCCTCAATATTGTCCTTCAACTCTGCTATTAGTGTGTATACGCACCCCATCCCCCTTTCTCTCTCTCTCCACTGCTGCTTTTGTCCTGCTACATCCTGATCCATTCAGTGTACTAGCTCGTTCACAAGCCTTGTCTTTGTATACAAAAAAAGCAAAGGGATTGACAAACGATGCTTTAATACTAATTTCATCAGCGTTTCTGTTAAAGAGAGGGTCAGTTAGGGCTGGTTGTACATTATGGTTAATGTCCCTGTCATTGGATCAGAATTCATAGCATAAACGCTTCTCTATCTGCTAAGATGTACGCAGTAAAAGTCACCTGTTATAAAGTATTGAAATTCTATAACCCATCATGTGAATTATCGTGTCTCATAAAGCACTTTTACAGGCTCCTGGAAGAGCAAAGACCGTGAGAGGCATTCATTGAACAAAGGAGGATTGGTGGGGGGGGGGAATGATGCAGACATTGACGTACGGTACACACAGGCATCACCAGTGAGGAAATAAAGCCTTAAATGCTTGGAAGATTGTGAGCACGAGTAAAGTACATACTCAGGAATTGGAGATGATGGCATAGCTGTGTGCTCATGTAAACTTTGAGCATTAAAGTCACAATCAAGGTCCTCTTTCTTTGTCAGATAGTTCTTATCAAGCTTTTTTCCTCCTGCGCGAGTTTCAGCACTTCATCTATTACTTTTATATTCCATCCAATTTGTCTTTTCCATTATATTGAAAATGATAATCTGAAGAAGATTGATTGAACAGTATGGAAATCAGCCCCGTACAGATCAGACCAGAATTGAAGACAAGACCACAGAAATTGTTTGTGAATCAGCCACTAAAATATATACTCAAGAAGAAATGACCCGAATTGATTTTACATTTTCCCACTGAAGTCAATAAGATTGTCCATTCACATTCATAAATGTCCATTCACATAAATAATCGTTATAATCCCCAAGATAAAAAACAAAAACAAAAATAAAAACGGGTGGGGGGGGTCTCTGTCTGTCTATACGTCCGTCACGCTATATCCCCCAAAACAATTGTGCAGAAATTCTCCAAACTTGGGAGATATAATCACCATACGACAAGAAGGTGTGAAAGCAGTATCATTTTTGGCCCCACCATTGAGGCTGTGGGGCATAATCAAAAGGGAAAATACCCAAATATGAAATTACCGGCACATTTTAATGAAACTTAGCATAGGCCATGAACATTGGGAACACATGAAATATGTAACGATTTTGGGGGTTTAACCCCCAGCCCATGCCCCTTGGGTGTGTCATTCCTGGTTGAACTTTTTGCCATTTTTCGACCTCGCTTTTGATGGGAATCATGGAGATTTGCAAGCCTGGTGTTGGATTAACGGTTAAGGAGGCTGGCTTAAGCTCGTCGTGTCTTGGTCATGAGTTTGAGTCCCTGTCGTACCATACAAATAATACCAGGTGGGTTGACTCAGATTGTCATCCTTCTGAGGTTGGCAAAATGAGGAACAGGTGACTGGTAACAGGGGCACTGCATTAGCAGCACAGCCTGCTTTCAGAAAATGATGCAACCAGCAGCCACAGCATTCATATGAACAATAACATGGGGATTTGTGATGGCAAGTCATCGACTTCGCTCTTGTTATGATTGTAATTATAATGAGAATGCATCTGGTAATGCAAAGCCCGTCTGCTTTGTATTCGGACTTCTTCCGTACATGAAATGAAAGTACATGATGGAACCGGTGCCTTTGAACTTTTCACCAAATTATCATTTTTTTTTCTTCTTCATATTCTCATAATAAAGCTTTGTTGAAAATTTGATGACAAAAGCTCAAAAGATAATTAAAATTTCAGGTAAATTGGATGAAAATTGACAATTTGATGTGACACTGGCTGACCTTTGTCCATTTGACCAAATTATTAATTTGTCTTCTCAATATTCTCCTCATAGAGCTTTGTTTAAAATGATGTCAAAAGCTCAAATGATTTTAAAAAAAAGTTAAGGAATTACAAAAGCTCAAATGATAATTAAAATTTCAGGTAAATTGTATGAAAATTTACTTTATGTGATGCTGACGTTTTGACCAAATTATTGATTAGTGTTCTCCATATTCTCATCATAAAGCTTTGTTGAAAATTTGATGACAAAAGCTCAAATGGTGAAAAAGTTACATCCCAGACAGACAGACACACAGAAGTGATTGCAAATCCCCGTCTCCCACTGCCCGTGGGGACGGGCTAACTCCGACCATATATCTTCAGCGAGATCACTTTAATGAGGTCATGCCATAGGAGGAAGAAAACAGCAGCAAAAAAATGATTATGAAGTCTCATCCTTGAATGATTAACAAGGAGGTGTGATTAAATGAACATGTTCACCTTGGTGGGGCTGTGCTTGACTGGAGGATTAAGAGACCAGTCACATTTCTGCACATGAACATTCAAGTGTCACATTCTTTGGGATGGCTGTTTGTGCTCGTTAGGAAAACTATTATCCTCTGTTGTTGATACAACAACAGAAATTGTTTGTTTTTGTTGTTTCATGTGAACTGGGTCTCAGCCCGGTTGCATAAAGCAAGGGTCTTGGCCCAATTTACACAATAAAGCATTCTTAAGGAAATATTTGAGGATTTACTTTAATATTTCATCAAGTTTCCCCTCAATCAGGTTCTCTTTATCTATTATTAGGACTTGAGTGAAGTTATGATCACATTTTATGTCAATGTAGGCAGAAATAAAGACAATTTGAAAGGGTTCACAACCTTTTACTCACCACTGTAGGTCACTTATTGATCTGTTTTCGTTGCTCAAATCCTAGGGAATTGCACTGCCAAGATTTTGGCTCCACTCAGAAATTTGGATCAGACTAACATTGAGGTCCAAATAACTTCCTTCTCACCATCCATTACCACCCATCCATTTCATCACACAGTTCTCCCGTATGGTAAGGCTGACGATAATACCTTTCAAGATTTCCTGGGAGGGCGATATTGCCAGGAAGTCAGTGTTTCACTTGAGCCCTTCTGAGACAGCCACTGAGGTCACTGAATAGATTCAAGCTGGCATAGATCTCTTCATTCCAGCTCAGACCTATCAAGTGAAACTCAATCCCAGCCTTGGTTCACTCCTGCTTGTGCTGCTGCTATTGGTTCACGAGAAAATATTTTCACGAAAAATATAAATGACCACTATATTCGTTATTGTTGTCTGTCTGTCTGTCTGTCTCGAGCATAGCTCCGTGAGTTTTGATCCGATCCTGATGACATTTTGGTGGCAGGTTTATATCATGCTCTAGTTGTGTTTTCCTGAAAATGGGCGTGGTCCGCCCATAATGGGCGGAGCCACGCCCCAAAACACGTGTTTTTAGGGGGTAGCCAATTTCAATTTGCATCTTCTCCTCGGGGTTTTGTCGAATCTGACAGGGGTTTCGGTATTTGGTTAGCCCAATGGCACCTGCATAGCCCCACGGAGCTCGGTTTTTCATTTTCGTCCCAAGGTCAAGGTCACAAGGTCATGAACTTAGAAAATTTCGAATTTTGACATAAAAATCAGACGACCGCCCAAACTTTGAGAGCTAGGATGACAATATTTTTTATGCATAATCTTGAGGTCATTCCCCACCGAAAGTCTTAAAACCATTTTTCTCTATCTCGAGTACCTTGCCCGTGGCGCCCCCTTCAAGTTTGTTTTTACGCTGATTTCATCAAAGTATGAATAATCCGAGGACTGCGAAATGCCATATAGCTTATATGACATTATATTGTTCCTATAATGTTCCAGAGGAAGTTTTGCACCAAAGGTCATAATCCTTGACCTTTGACCTTTAAAGTTCACAAAGGTCAAATTTTCAAAGTTGTGGGAATCGAACCGGGTTTTCGACCTTCTTCGACGAACTCACTCCAATAAGCTATAGCAGTATCCTGTTTCCTTATTTTAATGTCCACAACATTGTTTTGTGACCTTTAAAGGTTATGCAAAGGTCAAATTTTTAAAGTTGTTGAACGAAACCGGATTTCGACATTTTGCATCGAATAACCTGTCACTCGTACCACATCATGTTGATCATTTTTATAACTTGGTCAAACATCATCACATTGTCTCATCCTTGACTTCTGAAACAATCTACATCGTCAAATACCGCTCGTGAACCATCGTCGTCTTCAGACTTGTCTCTCATCAAAATGACTTCTTCCTTCAGTACCAAAGAGCTGGATCTGGTGAAACTCGTCATCTTTTTTGACATGCTTGTAACCACTGCAAGAAATTCTAACTGAAACGAAGTCCAATTACTATAAGTCTGCTTATAACCATTTTAACATTATGCCAAGACTCCAGAGACGTTTGGAGAGTTGCATACAGTTTCCTTCACCAAAATGATCAACAGTCCTTTTCAATAATCCTGAAGTCCTTTCCTCCCCAATTGATAAAGCCAACCTCTTTGCTGAGTGTTTCAATGCAAACTACACATTTGACCAAAATCAATCACTGCTGATGTGTCCCTCCCATATATGAAGATTAATATATCCACATCACTCCTCAAAAAGTTGCGAGGTCATCCAAGGGCTGAACATTTCAAAAGCTACTGGTCCAGATCATGTTCCTGAAATTATCTTGAAGTTGTGCTTGTCAGAATTGTCCCCTATTCTCTCAAAACTGCACAACTTGCGCCTATTAAAGTCAGTTTTCCCACCTTCTTGGAAGTTGGCTTCAGTTTTACCTGCACTTGAAGGCTGTGGAGAAAAATCTGATCCATCCACCTGAAGGCCGATCAACATTCTTCCCACGATGAGCAAAGTATTTGAATCCCTTATCAACCAGCAGCTTATGACTTTCGTGGAAGAACACAATCTCCCAACTGAGGCTCAGTATGGATTTTATCTTTTCCAGTCAATTGGTGATGTTATTTCACTCATAACTGAACACGTGAACCAGGCCCTAGACCGGCATGGTGAGGCCACACTTGTAGTCCTTGATATCTCTAAAGCTTTTGATAAAGTTTGGCATAAAGGTCTTATTCACAAGCTGAAGTCCAATGGTTCAGTACCTAGTTGTGTTTTCTGACTCTTTTCTGACTAGTTGTTTTCTGACTAGTTGTGAACAGTACAGTTCCACTATAATGGAAGATGCTCAGGCACCTGACTGTATCTCTGGGCCTTTGCTTGTAATAATCTCAGACTTTTTCACAGATTGCCAATTTTTTGTGTGGCATGAGGGTCAATCTTCTGATCCCACAATAATAAGGAAGGTGTCCCCAGAGCTCTGTATTGAGGCCTTCTTAGTTTCTGTTTCACATAAATGACCTTCTCAATGACATTTCATCTCGACTCGCCATTTATGCTGATGATTCGATCATATACTGTACATTACTTATCCTGGTTCCCTGCCTGCATCATTCTACCTTCAAGCAAGCTTCAATATAAATCAGGACCTTGAGAATGTCAGGAACTGTGGAAAAGACTGGTTCATCACCATCAATCAAAAGAAGACACACAAGCTATCCAGGTCAAGATTGCCCTCTTTTCATAACCTGGTTATGGACCAAACACCATTACAATAACTCTATAGCATCTTGTCTTGGTCTGGACATCACTTATTACTTTGGTTGGGATAAGTACATTTCTGGCATTGCCAAAAAGAGCTTCTAAGTGACTTGGCTGCTTATATCAGGCTCATCGATACTTCCCTCCCTCGGTCTCACTCCACCTCTACAAGACGACCATACGTTCAATCGTGAAATACTGTAGTCACATCTGGGTGGGTGCTTCGACTCCTCTTCTGTCCCTTCTTGACAGAATTTAATGACAAGCTGTTAACCTCGTAGGCCATGATATATCAAGTAATCTCTGGAACCTCTCTCGGTTTGACGCTCTGTGGCCTCTGTGTCTCTTCTTCAGGTACTATAATGGAAGATGCTCAAATAGCCTTTCACTACTAGTCCCTCCTTTACATACATTCAAGTGCTCTACATGTTTGGCAGACTCTGCACACCCTCACACTCTCTGTATTCCTAAGGTAAACGCAGTACGGTATTCCTCCACCTTTTCGCATGCACTGCCAAACTCTGGAATTCCCTTCCTGCATCCTGTTTCCCAGAAACATCCAACTTTTCCCAATTTAAGAGAGATGTGAATAGGTATCCCCTTTCCTAGTGATTCCCTTTCTCAAAATTTATTTTGTGTAACCCCTACCTTTGAATAACCTTTTGGCCATGTGATGTCCTATCAAGTGAAATCACCAATTGATGCCAAACCTGCAGTTATACATTCCCCACAAAAAAATTAAAAAAATAGAACACATTACCCCGTGTTGCCTTGACAAACAAGGACGTGCGTGGGTTCCACTGGCAGAAAAATGGATTGGTCATGATGACGTAAAATGATGTAATATTTTGTCCAAGTACTGCTCAACGGATCGGTTTTGAAAGTGCTAAAACGGTGATTTGTGGACTAGTGTTCAAGTATGTAATTCAATTGAAATAAAATAAAGATTTCAAAGGTCATAGAAAAAAGGTTCCAGAGTTTCCTGCCGTTGATGGAGCGTCTTGTACACCACCTTAATTATCATGTGACATTAGTTCTTCATGCCTGTTTGTGTCCTTTATGATGTCCTTAAACAAATAGCACACCGAAAAAAATATACTTTTTCATTTATATATTGAGCAAAATAATCCGACATTCAATTTCTTTGTCAGAAAAAGTATGTGAACCTTCATGTCCGGGAACTGGTGGCACCCACTTGAGCAGCAATAACTTCAACCAAACGTTTCCTGTAACTCTTGGTCAGTCCTGCACATCGACTTGGAGGAATTTTGACCTACTTCTCCTTACAGAACTGCTTCAACTCAGATATTTGTGAGCTTTCTTGCATGAACTGCTCGCTTCAGGTTCTGCCACATTTCAATTGGGATAAGGTCTGGACTTTGACTTGTCCATTCAAAAACGCAAAATATTTTCTGCTTCAGCCATTCTATTGTAGATTTACGTGCATTTAGGATCGTTGTCTTGCTGCACGACACTTTCTGTTCAGCTTCACCTCACAGATGGATGCCCTGACATTCTCCTGGAGAATTTGCTGGTACAATCCAGAATTCATGGTTACATAATTGGTGGCAAGCTGTCTGGGTCCTGAGGCAGCAAAGCAGCCCCAAACCATGATACTCCCACCACCATGCTTCACAGTTGGGATGAGGCTGGAATTCTTATGTTGGAATGGAGTGTTTGATTTTTCGTCAAGCATAACGTTTCTCATTTAAGCTAAAAAGTTCCACTTTCGACTCATCTGTCCACAGAACACTCTTCCAACAGCCTCGTGGATCATACAGGTGGTATTTGGCAAACATAAGATGGGTGGCGATGTTCTTGGAGAGCAATGGTTTCCTCCTTGCTATCTTCCCATGAACACCATTCTTATTCAGTGTTTTCCTGATGGTAGACTCATGACCACTGACATTAGCCAATGCGAGAGAGGCCTGCAGATCCTTAGTCATTACCCTGGGGTTCTTTATGAGCTCCAGGAATATTGTACACCTTGCTCTTGGAGTGATTTTCGTCAGACGACCACTCCTGAAAAGAGAAACAATGCTATTGAACTTTTTCCATTTGTAAACGATCTGCCCGACAGTAGATTAGTGGAGCCCAACATCTTTAGAAACGTTTTGTAACCCTCTCCAGACCGATGAACATCGACAATTATTTTTCTGAGATCCTGAGAAATCTCTTTTTATCAGGGAATAATTAGCTTCCACAAACCTATGTGGTGATGACCAGATTCTGATGGTGACAAACAAAGTTTGTTTTTCATATAGGGCAAGGCCACCCAAACTCATTCCTTATTGTCATTGCATTGATTGAAACACCTGACTGTAATTCCTGCCAAGGCCACCAAAACTGTGCGAAACTCCCGGAACAACATTTACGGACCTGATACAGATGGCCAGAATGTGGTCTAAAAAAGAAGATAGTGGTGCGAAATCGAGAACAAGTCAGACACCATTTTCAGCCACAATTGATAGCATGGTGCAGAAAACTTAGAAAGAGGTTAATAATAACTCAGACAAACTAAAGCAACTTGTACAGCAGCAGAGTGAAATAATTAATCTGCTCAAATAGAGGAATGAGGGTATGTAGTCCTCCTGACAAAGACCATCCAGTGATGAGCAAGGGAAGATACTGTGTTGGACATGCTCAAATTATGGGCACATTCAAAGGGAGTGTCCACTTGGGACAACACTACAGGATTTTTGATCAACCCTCAACCCTACTATGGAGAGCCAAACAGAGCATGTACAAGGCTCCATACAGACAGAGACAGCAGATAACTTTCTGGACAGAGAAATTGAAGACCCGAGTGGAAGAAGTACTTAAGTCACAAGAAGTACTGAAGAAAAATTATTACAGATATGGATTGTTACCATATTGTAGATGGCGTTCCTGGTTTTAAATCACATTGCAAAATAATGTGACTTTAGTACTTCTCCCACTCAAATCTTCAATTGGAAAGTGTTCCCTCATGATGGTAGAGATCGGCAGTGTGCTGACAGAGTGCTTGTTGGACACAGGGTCCCAAGTGATGACTATCATTGAGACATTTCTAATTTGAACTTTAAGCCAAGAGGACTTCTGCCAAGGGAGGTAAGATTTTTTTTGTATCAGAGAGCTGCTAATGGTTTAGATATTCCCGATGTTGGTTGCCTGGAGGTTGATGTTTGTGTGTTTGGTAAGACATGGAAGAGTCAAGCAGTGTTTGTAGCGAAGGTTTTCAAGAAAATGTTACTGTAATATGAGGTATGAATATTGAAAAGCACTCTGAAGATGTCTCTTTCTCAGGGTTTGACAAATTCTGGCACAAGAGCAGGTATCAGGTCAGGTATGGGAGCATGCCCCGAAGAAGTGAATCACTGCATCCACTTTCCGCTGGTACACCAGGGGCCTCCATCTGACCTTCAGATACAGATACCTGGTGTTATGGGATATGAGATGGGATAGTTTCCCATCTCCTGGAGATGATGATCAACCTGCTGCAACCACGAGGGACGTGTTCAGCTCATTGGCCAACTCCACTCATGATGTTCCCTTGCAGAGAGAATCTGGTGAGCAGGATCAGCATCAGGAAAATGAGCCACATGTCCATATAGCCACAGCTGATGCTCACAGACTACACAGATAAATCTCATCTGATTCTCTCTCAACAACCGCTCATTGGACACAAAGTATGATGAGCGATAGTCAAGCATTCTATGAAGAGACCTGGTACCAAAGGAGTTAAGTGTCCATCTCAGATCCCTGGTCAGAGCCCAAGTCCTACATCCGTAGAACAAGGCTTCTGCGACTCGTTGGGACTGACTCAATCGGTCAACTTCCTGACCCCGATCTCAATCAACGTACTCCATCTCTTCTGGAATTGATTTTGACAAATTTCCCTGAAAATATCTGCTGTTCTTCCTCCACTCCAATCGGTTCTTCTGACCATGTCCTTGTCAAAGTAGACATCTCTCTGGTTGTTATCAGAGAACCACCTCAGTGCCGTCAAGTTTGGCATTTCACTCAGGCTGGCTGGCAGGGACTTGAAGCAGTCATCAAACTTCGAGACTCGTCTCCCATCACTTCTTTCTCTGACATCAACTCCTCCTGAGAATTCTTTCAAAGAACCTTTCTGTCTCTCATGCACAGATTTATCTCCTCTTGGCTTCAGATATCCGACCTTTCCTCCCACCCATGGTTCACTGAAGCTTGTCGTGAGGCAGTTGTCCTGAACCAACTTGCCTTTGCCTCATGGAGAGCAAATCCAACTGAGGGTAATCTCAATTACATCCATAAAGCTCAGAACAAGTGTGCGTCTGCCCTCAGGAGAGCCAGAAAACAACTTTCTAATCTCAAGTCTGAACTCTTAAAACTCTCTCCAACCTCTAAATCCTGGTGGCACTGAATCAAATCTGATTCTGGTGTATGTTCCCCCTACATCTCCTCCCTTACCTAAAATAGCTGCACTGCTGACACCGCATGTGAAAAGGCTGAATGCCAAAACTCGGTGTTTGATTCTAAATCTTGTGTCTGAAACCCATCGCTTTCTGCACCCACCTTACCCAGAAAGAAGTCCCTGGACTATGTGTCCTTTTCCTCTGACAAAGTGGAGAGCTTGATGTCAAACCTCGACTTAGATTCTCAGCCCATGTGTCCTAAAAACCTGCTTCTCTGCTCTTGCTCACCCTCTCTCTGTTCTATTAACCCTCTCATTTGCTCAAGGTCATCTGCTTGGAAATCAGCAAACATCACTGCCCTGAATAAAAAGTTGCAAAAACACATCCATGCAATTACAGACCAATCAGCCTTCTCCCAATCATCAGCAAGGTTATGGAATCCATCATCGCTTCAGATATTAAATCCTTCCTCTTCTCCAAATGCCTGATTTCCGATCATCAATTAGGATTCAGACCAGATCACTCTCCCCTGGATATTCTGCTTCTGCTCTCCCAACAATGGATGGAGGTCCTCAATGCCAGACATGAAATCAGAGCCATATCCATAGATATACCACATGCTTTTGACATAGTTTGGCACCCCGCCCTGCTCAACAAACTCTCTTCCTATGGTATCCAAGGCCATCTCCACTCATGACTCACAGACTTCCTCTCCTGTCTCAGCCAACGTGTGGCCCAAATGGAGTTCTCCCATCTCCTCTTCCTGACAAGGCTGGAGTTCCTCAAGGCATCGTTTCTGAGCCTTGTTCTTTTTCTAGTTTTCATCATAGATCTCTCCGACTCTCTGGAAAATCTGCTTTATCTCTTTGCAGATGAATCGACCTTCTGCCATACCATCTGTCATCCCTCAGACCAGCAAGCAGCAGCTTTTTTTTTCTTTTCTTTTTTGTATACCTTGTCGAGGCTCGTATGAGAGCTAACACACAACACACAGCAAGGGAGGCATGAGACGAGAGGGGCGGGAGTGGGAAGGACAAAACAGTGGGGCACAGAGACATTAGGAGATCTGTGCAGGGGAGATGGATGGGGCGGGGAACACGGGGAATACAAGATGGACATTAGAGGGACTTTAAGGAAGGAAATCAGGGAATTTGAAAGAGGTGGGTTTGGGATGGAATGATCGGGGTAGAAAAGATTGAGGTTTTGGATGGGGGAAGATAAGAGGTAGCGGTGGACAGCTGTTTTGAAGGCCTGGAGGGAAGAATGGGATTGAACAGTGTGAGGGAGTTTATACCAAAGGCAGGAAAAAAGAAGAATAAAAGAGTGAAGGTGAGCAGTTTTTCGTGATTTTGGTAGTTTTACCTGAAGGGGGTTGTTGGCGGACCTTGAGCACCCTGTGGAAATATGGTGGGGACAAATTGTAGACACAGCGGGGGGGGGGCGAGACTGGAGGGGAGACGGTAGAAGACAGGAAGACCACAGACCTGACTGCAGTAAGAGAGTGAGAGGCTCAAAGGTTCAGCCTCATCGCGGGAGATGCCAATGATCCAAAATGCCTTGGTTTCCACAGCGTGAAGCCGAGAGAGGTGGGAGGCAGTAGCACCAGCCCAGAGGGGAGAGCAGTACTCCATCAGGGTTTGGATGAAGGCTTTGTATGTGGTCAGGAGCTCAGGTGGGCCGAGGAAGGACTTTGCACGAAGGAGGATTCCCAGTTGGCGACTGGCTTCGGAGGCCAGGTTGGAAATGTGGCTTTCCCAGGAAAGATCAGAGCAGATAGTAAGACCCAAAAGCTTGAAAGAAAGGACTTCTTCTGTCGGATTGTTGCTTTGGAATGCCAAGTTCAGCGATGAGCCTGTGGGCAGTGAAACCATGAACCAGCCACCCTAAGTCCATGACTTCTTGCAAAGTCAAGGAACTTAGTGCTATTCTGTTTCACAGTTCCAGACCCATGGGGACCAACACATGTCTCATCACCATCCCTTTCAGTTCCAGTCTATGAATTGAAATCCCGCAAGACTAGAAGAGTTTCTCACCTGCTGCACTGATCAACCACAAACTCGAGTGTGGCATGGAATGCGTCCTTCACATTGAGATCACTCACCTCAGTCAGAGCATTTACAGAGACCAGGGAAGCAACATCGAAGGAGTGATGAATCCTTCATCCCATAATATGCTTGTTGACTGGTGCTACCTCAATTATTATTGGAGTCAGATTCTTTGACACAGCTACAGCAACTCCTTGGGTATGGTAACATCAGAGCAACAAAACCATTAGTAGTTGTCACCACCCACCATGACCTTGCCACAATGCAGTCTCCAAACCTCTGAGAGTGCTGCAATACCGGTGTACAAATGCTTGAGCTCAGATGACAACACAGACAGGTGATCATCCTCTCTTAGGGATAGGACATTACAGGCACCCATCTGAAGGGACCGCCTCAAGTTAACCCAAGGAGACCGCCATCTGGTGGACTTCATCTCACTACCACCCTGACACACACTACTGCAAGGGACTGCCTCAAGTTAACCCAAGGAGACCGCCATCTGGTGGACTTCACCTCACTACCACCCTGATACACACAACTGCAATCCAACCCGGGAAGGTTTCCCCATCTTTTGCCTCCTATCATCAAAGAGTGGGAGTCCCGAAGGGTTTGTCCCAATCCCATCATCTGGTGAGCTGTCCCATGAAGGGAAGCTGCACAGTAGGTACTCACACGGAGTGGATGTTCAGTTTTCTTTTCGTTTTTAGTGTGTTTTGCAGATTGAATGGTTTTATGATGGCCGGAGTGAAAATCCGGCCACCAAACTCCTAAAAAATTAACCCAACTGCAAGATGATGTCTGCAGGCTCAGAGTTCACCATCAACCCTCTTCTGGTGAAACTACCTAAATCCAGGATCATTGCTCACCTCCACTCATATGTTCCTCCTTTTACCCATCTGTGGTACCAACTTCCACATTCTCTTCAGTCTCATTCTTCCCTCCAGGTATTTAAGACAGCTGTTCACCACCATCTCAGATCATCCTCAATCTAAAACAATGATCTTTTCCATACCCATTAAGCCACCACACCTGCAAATTTTGCTTCTGTATCCATATTATCCATCCACTGCATTCTCCTCTACCCCCAACCTTATCAGCACAT
Source organism: Eptatretus burgeri (assembly GCF_056783735.1). Classification (NCBI taxonomy): domain Eukaryota; kingdom Metazoa; phylum Chordata; class Myxini; order Myxiniformes; family Myxinidae; genus Eptatretus; species Eptatretus burgeri. The sequence goes on along the minus strand of NC_140964.1, from coordinate 95,678,673 downwards.
CCATTGTTGTCCTCCTCCATTTATTTTCTTCCTCAGCCCAGTTGGTGGCATTTCCCCCTTCTCGTTCTGCTGTACCAATAGCATTTTGTTTGGTTGCCTCCTGATCCCATCTGTGGTCTAGCTTTTCCACAAGCCTTGACTCTGTATACAGTATTTACATTTATGCCCTATATGCATTTCCAATGAAAACCAAGGTTTATTCTTTCATGTGTGCATTTCAAAAGTAACTTGAAATCCAATTAAATCCATCCCATGGTTGCAAATGTGGTATCAAAATTTTCAGAGTAAGATATTCACCTTTGAGCTGCTGTCCTGTACAGTTAATGTAAATGCAAAAGTGTTAACTTTCGGTAAAACGTTTGCATTTAATGAATGTTAATAAGCATGAATTTAGCTAATTTGCATTGTAGTGGATTTTATTTAAGTCCATTAAAAAAAAATACAACTACATTTTTAATCCAATTTTATAATTATTTCACAAAAACTAAGGCAGGTGTGGTTGAATTAGTGCTTCCTTTAATTTTTCTATTAGTTGCCATAGAAGCAGGTTAATTAATATATGATAAATGCAATTGCTGAAGCTACAAAAAAAAAACCCTTTCCGTGCTGAGAAAACGATCCACACGAATAAATGTCAATGTGTGTCAGTGTGTCTTCTCCATAACTCCAAAACCATGAAACCTTGCAGCTTGAAACTTTGCATGCATACTAACAAAACTCCAACGAAGTGCATGACTGAAAATTGGGTGTTTGGGTTAATTAAAACATCCCTTGTGAAGATAATTAACGGCCTTATTAAATTATATCCTTTATGAGGTGCATCTTTGGACACCCTCGGACACCTCGCTCACAATCGATGAGGGTCCAAATTCGCCATTTTGTTTGGCGTATTGAAACGTGCCTCGATTTGGAAACACGATCTACTCTCACAGACTAATTCAAGTACATAATCTAAATATTATGTCAGATTTGAGAATCGGATCTGGTGAACAAAATAAGTGTCAAAATCTGGAGAAAAACCTGAAAATTTTAACAAATTAGCGATTTTTATAACTCCGTGTATTTATTTAAGCAAAGCATTAAACTTAACTTTTCTACTGTTCAGACGATTATGTTGAGTGAAGAAAAGATGATGGAATGTGCATAAAGTTTAAATTAATTGAGTGAAACGCCATGCTTCATAACCTGCTTTGGCAATCCATGATGGCACAGGCCACAGGGATCCTTTTTTTCGTCAATTACACACACAGTTTGCCTTTTCCGTTTTGGGTGATTTGCTAACATTACAAAATATTAATATAAAAACACTATTATAGTTCCGCCAATATATTAATAGTCGGTAGTTTCTGCAAGTGAAGAGGAACTTTTTGTTGCTGCAAGTGAAGAGGTTTCTTTTTTTTTTTTTTTAGCTTTTCACCGTTTAGTGCATGCTTTCATTACAAAATATAAATGTAAATACACTAATAGTTACTCCAATATATGAATAGTCTGTAGTTTCTGCAAGCAAAGAGGTACGTAGACAGCACACATGGACGTGATATAAATGGGAACAAATGATTCTCCGTGGGGTGTGTGCAGTGCGCGGATTTTGTGGGTGCGCGATCTGAACTCGAACTCCAGCTCGTTGTGTGTGGCGCTGCGGAGGAGGTTATGCGGCCGTCTCACAGACCATGTACTTCTGCAGCGCCGAAGCCTTGTTGGGAGTGGACATGCTGTGGCATCGAAGCCAAGCAGGCGTGCCACTGTGCAGTCCGGGTGTGGGGAAATCCGTGCATATGTGCGAGTGAAAGGTTGAGTGTAGCGCTGGTGCACTTGCACGTTTATCATGAACCATGAGGATGTTGGAGTAACGCATGGGTGGGGAGGGAACTGCATGCAGTTAAGCCGTTACCAAATAGATCGCATTTGTTTTGCTTTTTAAAATGGTACTGCCCGGATTTTGTATTGATTACAGTGGTTAGAAAGATAACGCTGCTGTTTGGGGGTATATTATCACCCCAGTAATGCCCTGGTATGCTGCCTTCTCATGACACTCCCTCAGACTGCCATGACACTCCCTCAGACTGCCATGACACTCCCTCAGACTGCTTTCCCATTCCCTTCCCTCGCACTATATTCTCCTGTCTCTCTCTCTCTCTCTCTGTCTCTGTAAATATTCCCATCAGCGAAGCAACGGGTTGTATTTTCTCATTTTTATGATGAAGGGGAAAAAAAGTACAACCTATTTATTTCATAGCAGGGTTGGAAAGCATGGAAAATGCCATTTCATGCTTTTTCCACCCATGCTTTGAAATACATCAGTTGCACTTCTTTATACCTTAATTTGGAGCTCACTCCCAAATAAACCCTCTGTGGTTGCAGCACTATAATGCAGGAAGGGAAGTAAGAGGGAGGATTTCTTCTGGAGTGAAACTAAGCCTCATTATACAAGGTGTAATTACAGAAAAACGTGTTAAAGGAAGATACTAATCTTTTAAGTTCAAGTAAAAATATAATTATACCTCCGAATGTCCTTATCTTGCAGACTATATTACCTCTGATGTGGTGAAATTGAACCATGAGGTGACTTTGAACACTTTTGGAATTTTTCCGATGATTCTTTTATGTTCCGTTCCTTCTTTTATGTTACATTTTGTTAAGTGAAGTTAAGAATTTCCACTATAAACAGGATATCTCAATAATTTTTGTACTCTGTTAAGATGCTCCCACAATCAAACTTTTTATACATAATTTTTTTAATGACTGTCATGTTTTTGAGACCCTTGTATACACAATTAGAATGTTAGAATTACATACAATTCCCAGATTCTCAAAATTCTTCCTTTTCCAAATTATACTACGAAATAATTGAATTTAATCTCCAACAAGAGTGCTTCACTCCTGCCCATTAAACACAAATTAACCAAATGTTCTATGGAGATGCTGAAGTGGCCAACACAGGATAATAATCTCACAATATGGTGTAATAATTTATGTGGAATTTAATTTCATGGAGAGACCATAAAATGGAATCTCTCGTGAAAAAGCTGAACCACAACACCTGTTGCTCTCATATCTCGGAGAGGTTACGGTCTCAGTTTTTTACTCTCTAATACTGTCCAGATCCCTCTCTTCACCTTCTAACCTTCTCCAACCACTCTCGGATACACCACACATATTAAAGTAACTGCTTTCTGGTTAAACCTCCTAAATCCAGGTTGACTGCACACCTCCACTCTTTTGTTCCTCTTTTATTCCCTTTCTAAAACTGCCTTCCCGAGGAAGTTCATTCGCACTCTTCCCTTCAGGGCTTCAATCAAGTTTTGACCACCATCTCATGTCACCCCCCCCACCCCCATCCATAATTGCAATATTTTTCTGCCCCCATTAACCCAAACTAATCCAACGCTCTTACGTGCAGGTTATTTTCTTTCCTCCCTTCTTCTCTTTTCAAGTCGATTCATCCCCTTGCTTCTTTAGTTCACCTGTGGTACTATTGTCCAACCATCAGATTGTTGCAGTTTTACCTGCTGTCACTTTGCCCTTTTATGGACAGAGATTATGCATAAAAAAGTTGGATTCAAGAGTTTTTTTTATTGAATTTTGAGTTGCACAATAAGTTCTCGAATGCACGTTTGAAGATAGAAAATTAGATTGTGTGACGAGATTGGCAATTTTACCTGTTCACTATCTGTTATGATCTTTCCTGGGAAAGCCACATTTCCAACCTCGCCTCCAAAGCCAGTCATCGACTGGGAATCCTCCATCGTGCAAAGTCCTTCCTCGGCCCACCTGAGCTCCTGAGCACATGCAAAGCTTTTGTCTGCAGCCTGATGGAGTACTTCTCTCCCCTCTGGGCTGGTGCTCTTGCCGCTCACCTTTCTTGGCTTCATGCTATGGAAACCAAGAAATTTAGGATCATTGGTATCTCCCATGATGAGGCTGAGCCTTTGGGCCTCTCATTGTCTCACTGCAGGTAGGTCAGTGGTCTTTCTGTCTTATATCATCTCCTCACCGGTCTCATCTCCCCTGCTCTGTCTGCAAAATGTCCCCCCCCCCCATATTTCCGCAGGACGCTCAAGGTCCGCCAGCAACCCCTTCTGGTAAAACTACCAAAATCACGAATCACTGCTCACCTTCACGCTTTCATTCCTCTTTTTTCCCACCTTTGGAATAAACTCCCTCACTCTATTCAATCCCATTCTTCCATCCAGGCCTTCAAAAAAGCTGTTCACCACCACCTCTTATCTTCCTCCATCCAAATCCTCGATCTTTTCTACCCCCGTTAATCCATCCCAAACCCACCTCCTTCAAATTACCTGCTTTCCTTCCTGAAAGTCCCTCTCATGTCCATCTTGTACACCTAGTGTTCCCCACACCATTCCTCTCCCTTCCACAGATCTCCAAATGTTTCTGTGCCCCACTGTTTTGTCCTTCCCTCTCCTGCCCCTCTTGTCTCATGCTCCCCTTGATGTGTGGTGTATGTTAGCTTTCATACGAGCCTCAACAATGGACAAAAAAAATAAAAGTGAAGACCTTGACTCAAATTCTACATCACTTGTTGCCATAGTGAAAGATGATGAAAGAAACAATCAATGTTAAAGGAGTACTTATAAAACATGGTGTTTGTTGAGAGAGACAGACATAAACATGTAATTATATATGTATTGCATTTGGAGCCAATTTCATCTTTGCTTTGTGTCGAGCTGTCTCAACTTCTTAGTCTCATCATTATCATTGTCGCTTTTGTCTCGAATATTTAGGCAGAGATTTGTGGTACATGACGTGAGTGAGTGAGTTCGCTCAAGCCAATAGGCAATGTAATGAGACATTTACCGATATTCGAGTGATGCAACGATAATTTATTATTTTCTCTTCTTGTTGAAGCTGAAAAATTGAAGACACAAGTAGGAGAAAGAAATGCATCATAGTTAATGGGATTGCCAAAGTTATATTGTTGATTAGCTTTTGACATTTTCATTGTACAATATATCATTGTGCAATAAAATAAAGGAATAATAAATCCATAGTTGTAAAAAACAAAAACTCCCAGATCCATCCAACACCTCTCCACCCCTCTCCCAAATGCCTTGCCTATTTTACAACACCAATTACATCAACAAACTGTTTTCCTTCACTCAAGCAAATTAAATTTAAATACATGGTGCCCTCTTAAAAAAAACGAGATTAGTGGAACATCCCACTCCACACGCTGTATTCAAAAGTGCTACGTTAATTTCACCACCACCTCGTGCTATAATCCTCTGCTTCACCCACAACTATGTTCATCAATCCATACCCAGTAAAACGTTCATCCACCCTCAGCCAGTAATATGGTCAGCTACGAGGGGAATCACTTGGGTCTCTCCCGTACGCCCAGTCCTGAGGCCAACTCCATGCACTGGCAGGTTGCGAAGCAACAACGAATGCCGACAAGCATGGCCAATCCGGGCAGGGTAACACTACTTCGTGTGGTACCTTACCTATTGATGGCCTGCTAAGTGCCCTCAGCGCACACTCGGATTACTGCCGAGCATTACAGTGAGTGTGCGCTGGCTGAAAAGGAAAAATATTGGGGTAGAGCATCCCATCTGACCTTACTTGTACACTGCATCAGACCAATGAAAGAAAAGAAATCTGAGACAGATTGGAAATAGCAACAAACAATTATTTATTACAAACACACAGGCAATCATTTCAAAGTAAGTATTTATGAGGAAGAAAGCAAAAAGGCACAAAAGAGCAGATTTTACCATTAAATGTATTCTTTTTCAATCTTACTTCAACAAAAGACTTGACCATCATTCACTCAGGGGCAAAGAAAAAAACAAGGACTTGAAAATATAACTAGCCGGGAGGCGACGATGGTTCGTGGGCATTATTGAACAACGCCACAACAGGTACAATTGAGTTAGTGGAAGCTTTTGAGGAAGCCCCACCGTAAAAACCTATCTCTTCTGTAAAAAATGACCGAATCAAATCGGATTTTTTATATGTTGTACTTATGGGCATTACGCACAGCTTCTAGGAAATGAAATTGTGAGAAAAAAATAAAATCGAGAAAAAAATAAATAAATAAAAAGTTCAAGTGGGCGTGGCTCCGCCCACAAGGACGGTGGGATGCCCCTCATACAAAAAGGCACAACTAGACCATGATATCTAGCTTGTGTCCAAGTTTCATCAAGATCGCATCAAAGGTCATGGAGCTATGCTCTGGAGAGAGTCACAAACAGACAGACAGACACACGGACACAACGAAAATAGTGGTCACTGCTGGTGCCCACGAACCAACAAAAGTAATGAACGGAGAAAAGGAAAGCAGTCTTTACTTCTCACCCTCAGCTCACAAATATACAGCAGAATGTGAAGGAAAATGGATGAGGAAGATGGGCAGGGGTGATGGGGACACTCAGCCACGTCCCTGAGGTGACTTGATTCACCAGATGAGTCCTCTCTGGCATCCCAGATATGCAAGCCAAATGTGCAACTCGCCCTCCTCTGCTTCAGATTCCTCCTCCTCAGGCCCACGTCATTGAAGTGCCATCATTCACCCTCCTCATCCTTCTTGGCTGATAGGATCGAGAGGGCAGGATGACACTCATGGCAGCACCATTCATTTTCCACAAAACCTCGACACCACCTGCTCATTAACTTTCATTATTTTTTTTTTTGTATACTTTGTCGAGGCTCGTATGAGAGCTAACACACAACTCACAGCAAGGGGCATGAGACAAGAGGGGCAGGAGTGGAAGGGACAAAACAGTGGGGAACAGACACATTAGGTGAACTGTGGAAGGGAGAGGGATGGGGATGGGACGGGGAACATGGCGAAGAGAAGATGGACATTACAGGGACTTTCAGGAAGGAAAGCAGGGGAATTGAAGGAAGTGGGCTTGGGTGGATTATCGGGGGTAGAAAAGATCGAGGATTTGGATGGGGGAAGATAAGAGGTGGTGGTGAACAGCTGTTTTGAAAGCCTGGAGGGAAGAATGGGAAAGAATAGAGTGAGGAAGTTTATTCCAAAGGCGGGGAAAAAGAGGAATGAAAGAGTGAAGATGAGCAGTGATTCGTGATTTTGGTAGTTTTACCAGAAATGGGTTGTTGGCGGACCTTGAGCGCCCTGTAGAAATGTGGTGGGGACAAATCGCAGAGAGAGCAGGGGGGGGGAAGGATGGAGAGGAGTTGGTAGAGGACAGAAAGACCACCGACCAACCTGCGGTGATTGAGTGAGAGGCCCAAAGACTCAGCTTCATTGCGGGAGATGCCGATGATCTTAAATGCCCTGGTTTCGACAGCGTGAAGCAGAGAAAGGTGGGAGGCAGGAGCACCAGCCCAGAGGGGAGAGCAGTACTCCATCAGGCTATGGACAAAAGCTTTGTAAGTGGTCAGGAGCTCAAGAGGGCCGAGGAAGGACTTTGCACGATGGAGGATTCCCAGTCGGCGACTGGCTTTTGAGGCGAGGTTGGAAATGTGACTTTCCCAGGAAAGGTCATGGCAGATCGTGAGACCCAGAAGCTTGAAAGAAAAGACTTCTTCCAGAGGATTGTTGAGAAAGTGGATGGGGGGGGGGGGTTTCTAAACGGTCCTTTCGAAGAGACATAGTGAGAGTGTGAGATTTGTCTGGATTGAAAGACATGTTCCACGTGTTAGACCAGTTTGTGATTTTATCCAGATCTGCAGTGAGCGAAGAAGCTGCTGCTTGCCGGTCTGAGGGATGACAGATGGTACGGCAGAGGGTGGAGTCGTCGGCAAAGAGAAATAGAGGATTTTCCAGAGAGTTGGAGAGATCATTGATGAAAACCAGAAAAAGAACAGGGCCCAGAACGCTACCTTGAGGAACTCCAGCCTGCACAGGAAGAGGGGATGAAAGAACTCCATTTAGGGCCACACGTTGACTGCGACAGGAGAGGAAGTCTGCGAGCCATGAGTGGAGATGGCCTTGAATACCATGGGAAGAGAGTTTGGTGAGTAGTGCAGGGTGCCAGACTGTGTCAAAAGCACGTGATATGTCCAGGGATACGACTCGGATTTCCTGTCTGGCATTGAGGACCTCCATCCATTGATGGGAGAGCAGAAGCAGCATATCCAGGGTAGAGTGACCTGGTCTGAAACCAAATTGATGATTGGAAATCAAGCCATTGGAGAAGAGGAAGGATTTCATGTCTGAAGCGATGATGGATTCCATAACCTTGCTGATGGTTGGGAGAAGGCTGATTGGTCTCTAGTTACAGGGATCTGTTTTTGCACCTTTTTTAAGCAGGGCAGTGATGTTAGCAGAATTCCAAGCAGATGGCAGATGACCTTGGGCAAATGAGAGGGTGAACAGAACAGAGAGAGGGTGAGCAAGAGCAGAAGAGCAGGCTTTGAGGGCACGTGGGCTGATGCCGTCTGGACCGGTTGCAGAATCTGACTCGAGCTTTGAAATCAAGCTCTCCACCTTGTCAGGAGAAAAGGATACAGAGTCCAGGGACAGTTGGGTGCGTTTGGGTAAAGTGGGTAGAGAAAGTGATGGGTTTAGGACACAAGATTTAGCTGCAAACATCGAGTTTCGACATTCAGCTTTATCACGTGTGGTATCAGCAGTGCAGCCATTTGAGGTAAGGGAGGGGATGGAGGGGGAACATACACCAGAAACAGATTTGATTAAATGCCACCAGGATTTTGAGGAGGGAGAGAGGTTTGAGAGTTCAGACTTGAGATGAGAAAGATGTTGTTTTCTGGCTCTCCTGAGGGTAGATACACACTTGTTCCGAGCTTTGTGGAAAGAACTGAGATTGCCCTCAGTTGGGTTTGCTTTCCATGAGGCAAAGGCAAGTTGTTTCAGGACAACTGCCTTTCCACAAGCTTCAGTAAACCAAGGGCGGGAGGAAGGGTAAGACAACTGAACACGAGAGGGGATAAATCTGTGCATGAGGGAGAGCAAGTTTCTTTGAAAGAATTCCCAGGATGAGTTGATGTTTGAGAAAGTAGTGATAGGAGACCAGTCTGTAAGTTTGATTGCTGCTCGGAGACCCTGCCAGTCGGCTTGAGTGAAATGCCAGACTCGACGGCGGTGAGGTGGTTCTCTGATAACAGCCAGAGAGATGTCCACTTTGACAAGGATGTGGTCAGAAGAACCAATTGGAGCGAAGGAAGAGCAGCATATATTGTCAGGGAAATTTGTCAAAATCAGATCCAGAAGAGATGGAGTACCATTGGTTTAGATCTGGGTCGGGAAGTTGACTGATTGAGTCAGTCCTAATGAGTCGCAGAAAGCTTTTGCTGAGGTGCCATGGCAGGTGAGAGAGGTACCCACACCGAGCCAACTGGCGTGATGACAATTGAAGTCACCACATAAGAGGAAGAGAGAGTTTGGATGAGAAGACAGAAGATGGTCCATGTTTTCGGATAGTGAGGTGTAGATGGAGTCATCACTGTTCGGTGGACGGTACAGTACACATATAAACATGAGGTGGGAGTGGAGGGGAAGCCGAAGCCAGAGGTATTCCTGGGGGTGTGGGGGAGTGAGAGCAGTGCATGGAGAGTGAAGAATAGAGTCTTTGATGAAGAGAGCAACACCGCCACCAGGACGAGGCTCAGGTCTGTCATACCGTAAGAGGGAGTAACCGGGGAGAGATACTTGGGAGTCAGACACGTCTTGGGAGAGGAAAGTTTCTGTTAGGCAGATAATGTCTGGTTTGTCAGTGGCAACCTGTGTGGAAAGATCTGAAAGGTTTGAGCGGAGGCCCCGGATATTTGAGGTTCACACTCTTAATGAAGAGGTAGGGGAGGAGGCTTTGGGTGCAGGAGGTGGAGGGGAGGGGGAGGGTAGGACAAGGGACGAGTGGGGGAGGTAAGGAGGGTTGTTGAAAAAGTGTGAGGTATTGCAGAATAGCGAGGGGAGGGGGCCGAATGAGGAGGAGAAAAGGCTCTGTGGTGCTGGGGGAGAGGGGGGCAAGAGACACGGAAGAAGGCAGTTGAGGATTTGAGGAGGTGGAGTGAAGAGATGGAGGTGAGAGGGCAGTAGAGGGAGGCAGCTTGGTGGATGAGAGGGGGGGCAACTTTGAGAAGGATGAGTGAGGGGGATGAAAGGTGGGAGAAAGGTTAGGGGGGAATTTTTGAGAGAGGTGAGAGGGAGGCTTTGAGGGAGAAGAATGGGATGGTTGCTTTGAGAGTGAGAGTGAGGGGTGAGGGGGGTGAGTTGGCACTGAAGTTGGAAAAAAAGAATGGTTGATGGAAAGCAAACATCCATGGCAAAGTGTGGTTTTAAAAAGTTTTAGGTCAGAGATGCGATTTAACACAATTCTTGATGGATGCAATGAAGGCGAATTCAGAGAATGGAGAGAAGAAGTGCTGTAATAAGAAGCGCTGACATTTTCCCTCAGATGTTTGCGTTCCTTCCCTCACGAACCTTTTCAGTCTGTCAGTGCTCTGCTCAGGCGAGCTTATCCCGTTCATGTCTCCATTCTGCCTCCCCCAGCCTTCTGCATCTACCCTCTCCTCTGCTTCCTGCCTCTTGCTTCTTCCCTTTATGGCCTCTGAGCCATCTGCTCAAGAGCGCTCCTCGTCCCTGTCCACGCGAGCTTGTCAAGAGTTCTCTTCACCTTTTCTGTTTCTCCTTTCATCAGCTTCCTTTCACTCCTCCCACAAGCCTTCTACTCCTCATATTGGGGGTGGGTGTATGACGTCACTTGTGGAAATTACCACACCATTCTGAGGGAAGATTCAATGAAGCCGGCACCCTGCCCCCAAAGTGTTCAAAGCCAAAATAAGAGCTCACAGCCGCCTCCTTTGTGCGGAAAACACCCAGCCGCACTGTTTTGCACTGCACCACACCATATACCGGGAGCCCACAGGGCTTAGCTCAATCGAAGAGGGGAACAATTGCCGTCCTCATGGTAAGATGCCAGATGATATTCTCACCTCAGAACTCTGCGTCTGCCGGGACACTGCTGCTGGGTTGACATTCTGTGGTCAATATCAGTATCGCATAATCGGTGCGAGCTCAACCTGGCAGCGGAACGGCCTCAAGTAGGTTTCTGATATTATTCGTAGAGCTTGTAACACGGTATGTACATTGACAGACGATTTCGCCGCTGGAATACCGGTGACAGACGCTAATTAGATGCCGCGAAAATCAAGCTAGCTCAACCGAACAGAGGAACAGCTAAACCCAACGCAGAATGCTTTTAAGGGGTCCCCTGAGTACAAAAGGAGCACTGACAGACAACTTGGTCGCTGGGCCCCCAGGACAGACGCTCCCTCGTGGGGCGTTCCATGTCAAGTGCACACATTTTTCAGCAAAATTTTTGACACATCGTCTTAGATTTCACTCTTTTTGTGCAAGTGTTTGTATCCACGGTAAAACATTATGTGTCAATTTTCAGACCTGGGGGCCAGTCAGGGCCCATGTTAGCCCCCCCCCAAATTTTGGCACCCCCGGTTGACCCACAATCTTCCAGTGGCCATATCACAGGTTGTCGTGGTCCGATTTGGATGATCTTGGTGTCAAAATGCTCGTAAAAGCGAGATCTTTCGAATAGTGTAAAGTAAAATCACTCCGAAACAAATAAAAAATAAAAAAACAAAAATAACGTTAATCAAAAAGTTATAGTTTGGGGCGCCCTTTGACCTTGGGCCCCTGCTCCCCAGCCAAACCGATGGTCCCGATTTTTTCATGTGAGAATACCCCATTCATAAACTCCAACACCTCAGCATACATGAAAATGGGATCTCAATGGGTTCAAGTGTGATGACGGTTTTATTGTTCGGGGACTCGGGTGCTGGACACACAATACGACACAATACATCGCACAATATTTGAACACAAAATTTCCAATACACTATATCAGTATATTATACATACATTTTCCACATGCACATGCAGGAACTGGAAGCGATACTAGTATGAGTAAGAGTTTTTCCTCACATATTATAGTCAACATTTTTTGCCAACCAATGTTTTATTTGACAGCTGTGCTTCTTTTTTACTGATTGTGTAGGTTCTACCTGTTGCAGTTTTTGGTTCTACAGAAAGAAGTATATCAGAAATGTGTAAAATGCAGTGATCTTTAATATCAGGAAAAAAGATACTATTTGCGGGCCCGTTTGGATGAAGAAAATTCATTTAACTTCATGAGTGTCCTGAAAGGCTTCCATGATGCAGGCAAGCCACCATTTTCCATCATAGTGCACTATGACATAACCTGAGAGTTTCCCGTTAAAAGTTGGTGTAGATTATGAAATAGCTGACTCGATATGGTGTTCCTTGCTCAAGCTGAATTTGCGTACTTGAAGAGCAGTTTCAGAAATAGGGATGAAAACATGAAGTTTTTGAGTTCCAGCTATGGTTTTGGCCGTTTTTAACCTTTCTCCCAGATTTCGTTCTTCCTCGTCATACGCCTCTTGGATCCCGTAACCGAACTTCATTTAATTCAAACCATTTTCAGCAAAGGCGAAAAGATCTTTTGGAGAAATAATTTGACTGTCGTAAGGTCTACGCAGGCTCTGGCGTGTTGCTTCTCGTTTGACTGTACCTCCCACGCCATCTGAAGGGCCCTTGCCATGACTTGTGGCAAAAAATGCCATTCTGCGTCAATACCATACTCTGATTTGTGACGACATAGGTTTATGAAGGCTTTGAAATTCTTATATTGGCCAGCGCAACCGTCTGAGAAATAGTAAAGTTTCTTTACATTTCCAAAGCTGGATTTCAAGTGTTCAATGATCATTCTTTGGAAGAGGTGGACTGAGACAACGTCGTGAGTATTGCATTCCGATATAATCGTGAACGAATCGTGGTTTAATTTGCCATCGTCCGATTTGAAATAGTAAACCCAGGGGTGAATTGTCGCTTGAGAGCAGTTCCAATGGAATCCTTGGGCCACATCCTGTACGACAAACGAATAGTTCTCTGAGAAGTCTCCAATAATGACAAATTCTCCTTCACCGATTTTGTCTTTCTTATTTTTCAGAAACTGAGATTGGGCCTTGGCAATGAAGTCGTGTCTCACTAATTTCACCGCGCGTTCACAGAATTGATTAATGAATTCTTCCAAAGGCAGGACCATGGAGCTCAGTTCAGATCTGTTGGTGGATGTCCACCGTTTAAACTGAATTTCCTCAATATCCTCTACTTCATAAGCACTCAGTATCTCGCTTTTGAAGTCTTAAATTGATGGGCAACTTTCACAAGTTCTGAAATACCATGCCGTTTGTGCTGGGTTACAAACTATGCGTGCTATCACATGATGATAGCTCGGAAGTTCGGCTGTCTCTGGCATTTTGGAACCAAACATCATGAGTTTCACATTTTGATGTATCGTACATACACATACACTGTGTGTACTGCCTGAACCGGCCAGCACACACTCCGAGGGACGGAGCATGGCGAACTTCGCGAATCCAACTTTCAAGCCAGGGTTCTTCTCTTTGAATTTCTGAAACAGTCCCTTGAGATAGTTTAGTACCAGGGGCTTTTGAATTTTGTCTTTTCCATGTACATTCCTGACCACCACACAATCCTTTTTTCCCAGCATTATTCAGCTGACTTCATCACTTCGGTAAAATTCGGTTACGGCGGATTTCACTTCGTCAGGCAATATTTTACCCTGTTTGGGATTTGGAGACGATAGCATACAATTTTCTTTCTCTCAATTTTTGGCTTGCACAGCCATTCTTTGGGAGCAACTGAATTCACTCATCATCCCTCTGATGCTCATATTCCGAGCAAATATTGTCAGTATACGTATTTTCTCTGAACGGCTCGAAACAACGTATTTTAATTTCAGGCTTTTGATCACCTCTGGCATGCAGTTTTCATCACATTTTGACACTGTATTTTGTGTTTTCTCCGCAGTGCTTGGTCCAGCAACGAGTTCTAATTTCTTTCGCACAGAATCTTCCACTTTACTTTGCTTTTCAGGAACGTACCCTGGGTTCCTTTCCGCCTTTCGTTTGTCGAATGGGCTTTCGCCTATCATCGATAACGACTGGTTTAATAGGTCAACTTCTGCTTCTCGCTCAAAACCTCCTCGTCGTCATCTGTCGAAATAGATTCTGCAATGCCTTCTGATGATAATTACGAAATGGTCGAAGATGATTCTTCAATACGCTCTGGTGACAACTGAGAAAGTTTTTTTCTACACGAAGTACAAAGTCTGTCATCTTTTTTCACCTTTGAAGAAAATTTCATCAACATATCATTTGACACATTGCGAAGATCTTTTCGTTGTTTCGTTTTATGGCAGCTGAACGGATCGCAACAGTATTTTCGGAACTCCTTTCGATTTTCAGTCGCCATGCTTACTGCAAAATATGCAAAAACTGAGATTATCCCATTTATAACTTAATTCGATGATGGTTATACAAAAAATGTACACTTAAAAATCAATAGACACATTAGGCAGAATAATTTTTGCAAATGATGCAATATATATATATATATATATATATATATATATATATATATATATATATATATATATATATATATATATATTTATATATACATATATATATTTATATATACATATATATATTTATATATACATATATATATTTATATATACATATACATATACATATACATATACATATACATATACATACATACATACATACATACATACATACATACATATATATATATATATATATATATATATATATATATATATATATATATATATATATATATATATATATATATATATATATATATATATATATATATATATATATATATATATATATATATATATATATTAATGCCTGGTGTTGGCGCAGTGGTAAGGGCAGTGGCTTGGGACCCAAGAGGTCCTGAGTTCAAGCCCCGTTGGGACACTGAATTAATATATATATGTATATATATATATATATATATATATATATATATATATATATATATATATATATATATATATATATATATATATATATATATGTATATATATATATATATATATATATATATATATATATATATATATATATATATATATATATATATATATATATATATATATAAAACCAAGTCGAAAACACCAGGGGGTTGACTCAGCCTGCCATCCTTTCGAGGTCGGCAAAATGAGCACCAGTTGTACTGGGCCCGGTGTATGCCCTGGTTAGAATAGGTGTACCATATCCCTGTGTGTCGTAAGAGGCGACCAGGGTTGCGTCAGGAAGGGCATCCGGCATAAAAACCTATGCCAAATCATGATGCGGACAACAAAACGAATTTCCATACCGGATCGGTCGATAGAGCGAAATGGAGACGGTTGGTCCGCTGTGGCGACCCCTAACGGGAGCAAGCCGAAAGAGGAAGAAGAAGATATATATATATATATATATATATATATATATATATATATATATATATATATATATATATATATATATATATATATATATATATATATATATATATATATATATATATATATATATATATATAATAGTCCAGAGAATATGATTGTAAATTTCAGACAAAAAGTCGCTTGCCAGCAGGTGACGTCATTGGAACGATGACGGCAAATGTCGCCCAATGTCGAATCAAGCATTAGTGATACTAGTACGTGCCCATAAAAAAATAATAATAATAATAATAATAATAATAATAAATAAACCACACAGGCCGTTTCTACACTCTCACGTGCCCGTACGTGCGTGACCGGAAGTTCAATATTATTCGCAGTTACGATTATTCGCAATTTATTTTTAATACCCAATTATTCAATTAGCGCCAACGTATTTTACCTATTCGCAATGTCGTGGCAAGGAAAAACAAAAAGAGAAGAGAAGAGAGAGAAAAAATTTACTTCCTGGTTCGGAGCAAACCAGCACTCTGATGTTTCCAAAATTTATACACCGTCTAATATGAAAACGATCATAACTTGGGCCATTGTGCATTTATCTATAAATGCGCATAAGAAATCGAGAAATTATTAGAATACACGAAGTCATCACTCTCCGGAAGCCCGTACGTTGTAACCGTAATGGAGAACGCGGCTGAGGTTCCCTTCCCCATCGGCCACGCCCAAGCAACAACATGTCTTTCCATTGGTTGGTAAATATATGGCCATAACTTGGGAAGTACTTGTCCGATTAATATCAAACCTTGAAAAGGCACATCCTCAGGTCCCCAGCAATATGCCTGGCAAGTTTCAATTAGATCGGACCAGCAGTTGTCGAGAAACAGCGGTCAAACACACACACACACACACACACACACACACACACACACACACACACACACACACACACACACACACACACACACACACACACACACACACACACACACACACACACACACACACACACACACACACACACACACACACTGCTGGAATGAGAGATAGATGTGGACCCCGAACAATAAAACCATCATCACACTTGAACCCATTGAGATCACATTTTAATTTATGCTGAGGTGTTGGAGTATATGAAGGGGGTATTCTCACACGAAAAAAAATCGGGACCATCGGTTTGGCTGGGGAGCGGGGGCCCAATGTCAAAGGGCGCCCCAAACTATAACTTTTTGAATTACTGTTTCGGAGTGATTTTGCTTTACGCGATTCGAAAGATCTCACTTTTACGAGCATTTTGATACCAAGATCATCCAAATCAGACCACAAACTGTGATATGGCCACTGGAACAATGTGGGTCAACCGGGGGCACCCAATTTTTTTTTGGGGGGGCTAAAATGGGCCCCGATTGGCCCCCAGCTCTGAAAATTGACACAATGTTTTACCGTGGATGCAAACACTTTCACAGAAAAGAGTGAAATCTAAGACGATGTGTTAAAATTTTGCTGAAAAATGTGTACACTTGACATAGAACGCACCACTTGGGAGCGTCTGTCCTGGGGGCCCAGCGACCATGTTTTCTGTCAGTGCTCCTTTTGTACTCAGGGGACCTGGTACTACCATTCTGCGTTGGTTTTAGCCGTTCCGCTGTTCGGTTGAGCTTGCGCAACCAAAGGATCCCGAACTAGGGAGTGTCTATCCTGGGGGGACCAGCGACCATGTTTTCTGTCAGTGCTCCTTTTGTACTCAGGGGACCCCTTAATAGCATTCTGCGTTGGTTTTAGCTGTTCCGCTGTTCGGTTGAGCTGGCGTGATTTTTGCGGCATCTAATTAGTGTCTGTCACCGGTATTCCAGCGGTGAAATCATCTGCCATTGTTTATACCGTGTTACAAGCTATACGAATAATATCAGAAACCAACTTGGGGCCGTTCCGCTGCCAAGTTGAGCTAGCGCCGATTATGCGATATGGATATTGACCACAGAATGTCAACTCAGCAGCAGTGTCCCGGCAGATGCAGAGTTTTGAGGTGATAATATCATCTGGCATCTTACCATGAGGACGGCAATTGTTCCCGTTTTCAGTTGAGCTAAGCCCCGCGGGCTCCCGGTCTACCAGTGAGAAGCGCCGCTCCTCACAGGCAATGCCGAGCACCAAGTTCCACGAACATGCATGCAAAACACGATACGAGCATGCATGCGAAAGCACCTGATGGGTTACCAAGCACTGCACGGATGGAGGGAATACCGAAAGGAGCCCCGAGGGATGACCGTAACGCCGCGGGATCAAAGTTAAGACAGATGGGGTGAAGTAGGGATTTTTGAAAGGATGTTTCATAGAGGGTAGATTAGTGTTGGACCGCTGAAACAGACTGATAGGTGTAATCGAGGGATGATTGAAAGTAACAGAGAGTTTCGAAAGTTTTGAAAGTAAATGATGGTGTGAAGGAATAAAGATGAAAATAAGAGGGGGAAGGGGGTGGGGGAGACATTACATGGGACAAACAGCCTAGCCAACGCATGCCCCCCAAAAAAGCCCTTTGACAAGAGACCAAGGACTATCTGTATAAAGTCGAATGAAATAACTGACCCTCGGGTCACCTACATGTCCATGGATGCTCTCCCCTTGCGCCGTTTTCCAAAACCAGAAATGTGTATGTATATATATAAATATATATATATATATATATATATATATATATATATATATACATATATACATATTTCTATAGAATGTCAAATAACGGATGTATATATTGTGATATATTGACCGTTTTCTACATTTGCATGTGGTACATTCTTGGGAGCTTCATTGGAATGCATTTATGTCTGCGCTGTTGCTGATGATTCACCAATAAGCGATGAAATAAGTCCATCAGCTGAGGAGGTGTGTGGCATTGGGATTCTCATGTGTACTATTTGTGAACGTCTTTGTAGCTGTGGAGGAACTCTGGGAAGGGTATGAAGCAGCAAAGGACTTACCTTGGTAGCCCTTCTTGGTTGCTTTATGCAGCTTCCTCAGCAAGAAGAGCATGGGAGGAGTCAATTTATTTATCTAATCCCAGTCACCTGGGTTTAGTCGATTGGTTATTCCCTCCATTCACAGGTGAGAAATGTGGGTGGGTCTTTATTTATTATATACTCGCAAATACAACTCGTCACTTCGCTGACAGGGGCTATTAAGGAGGAGGATTGAGGGAGAGAGAGGAAGAGTGGAGAGAGAGGAAGAGTGGAGAGTGGGAGAGAGAGAGAGAGAGAGAGAGAGAGAGAGAGAGAGAGAGAGAGAGAGAGAGAGAGAGAGAGAAAGAGAGAGAGAGAGAGAGAGAGAGAGAGAGAGAGAGAGAGAGAAAGAGAGAGAGAGAGAAGGCAGGAGTGAGGGGAAGCTCTGAAAGGGGAAGAGAGAGGAATGGGGGGGGCGGTGGGGGTGAGAAAGAGAGAGAGGGGGAGAGAGAGAGGGAGAGAGGGAGAGAGGGAGAGAGAGAGGGAGAGAGAGGGAGAGAGGGAGAGAGGGAGAGAGGGAGAGAGGGAGAGAGGGAGAGAGGGAGAGAGAGAGAGAGAGAGAATGGAAAAAAGGAGAGAGAAAGGTGACGGGTGGAGGTGGAGTTAGTGAAGAAAATGATATGTTCTGCTGAATGACTGAACACACATACAAAAACAAACTCATGTCAGAATAGCTGTACACACAATGACACAATAGAGTTGAAAATGTAAGCCACTGGCACATCTGCGAAAACTTTGATGTCTCAGTTCCAGAAAATTTGTGGGAACATGAACCAAAAGTAATCACTGAAAACATGGAAGTACCTACCACTCACATACGAACTAATGATCCCATTGAGCGTGAACATTGAAAACAAATTGTTGCGACCAGATATCATACTTCGGTAGAAAAAAATGAGAAGAAGGCATTGCTTATTGAGGTGTTAGTAGCAGTGATTTTGGACTAAACGATGCAGAAATCAAGAAAATGACCAAACACAAAGACCTCAAGAATGAAGTGAGAAGATCCTCGAAGCTGAATAATGCCAAAGTTGTACTAGTGATAGCTGGACCTCCAGGAATAATGACAAAGAACCTCACAGAGATATTAATCATAGGGGCAGTACCCCTGGGTGCTCACCTGGTCGTGGCTGGATAAGATAATCAGGCAACGATTGGTAGGTATGGATGACCCACAAAATATATAATGAGAATAAAAAATATTTCTTCGTGGAGAGAAAGTAAATACCTATGGATTTTTTTCCTGCCATGAACATGGGCGATGAAGGTAGTGGTCAAGTTTCATCAAAAGTGTGTGGGTGGTTTCAGAAAAGAAAGCAAATACATATTTGGGAGCAACCCCCCTCTCCCCATAGACCCTCGTCGACCCCACCTTTTTTTTATGTCATGAACAAACTTTGCAACATCACAGGTGGTGAAGATGGTGGTCACGTTTTATCGGAATTGTTTGTGTAGTTTTGGAGAAGAAAGAAAATACATATTGCTGGGGCAACCCCCCTTAAATCCCCTTTTAGCAGATTTTTCTAATGTCATGAACAAACTTCGGTATGTCATGGGTGAATGATGAAGGTTGTCGTGAAGTTTCATCAGAATTGTGTGTTTCGTTTAAGAAGAAAGCAAATATCTCTTTGAGGAGGCAACCTACTCCCTCCCCTCCCCCCGTAAATTCCCTTTGTCGACCCCTTCAGGCTCCCCCTTTTTATGCCATTATGGGTGATGAAAGTTGTGGTCAAATTTCATTGAAATTGTATGTGAAGTTTCTGAGAAGTTGTAAGTATTTGTGGACGGACGGCTGGACAGATGACGCGCCATCCCATAAGCTCCCTGGAACTACTTTACAGGTGAGCTTAAAACCATCCCTGGGAATATTATTACAAACGATCTCCAGTTGCAAGCTGTTCAGGGCTCAGTGACAAGCTGAAGAGAGCCCTTGACACGAAACTTTGAGAACAGAAAACTTCACAGCTTGGTCCATGAATCGTGACCCTGTTACTGAAATGTAGGTGGACACTTTGAGCCCACCCTGGGAGGACTCCATTTCACATTGTGAAACCCACATACGTAGATACCATTCAAACAAACACACACACACACACACACACACACACACACACACACACACACACACACACACACACACACACACACACACACCCTTTTATTAGTATAGATACATACACTCTGAAACTCTCCTGACAGACCAACGCCATGATGACCTTTTCACGACGGTGTCATGCCTGCAAACCCAGAATGGCATCTCACAATTCATGAATGCAAAGTGAAAAGCTGTCACCAAACAGATGAAAAGTGAAGCTACCGACCTGGTTTGACCCTTCTAGAGGCTCATCATGGCAAAATAATTGGACTATCTACGATGCCGATTGAGGTTGCATTCTATCGTAATCAATAAAGCCTCCATCTCTGAAACTGTGACTCAATGTCGTCTGATAAAGAGAATAAGGCCATAAGGGTCATGCATTTGCCTGGTGTTGGCTTTATGGTGAGGGTGGTGGGCTTGGGATCCTAAGATCCTGAGTTGAAATCCTGCTCAGCTGTTGAATTAATACCAGGTGGGGTTGACTCTGCCTGTCATTCTTCTGAGGTTGGCAAAATGAGTACCAGCTTGCAGGTATCCTTTGTTGGAGTGGTGACTTGTCCAGGATTGTATTCCATAGCCTGGGAGACTGCTTAGGCAGCACCAATGGTCTATTCACAGAGTACGGTCTCGGAATGGTGATGCATGCGGGATTGCTTCAGCAGTGCTGAAATTCTGGATTTTTTTTTTTTAACGATCTTTCATGTCATTAGTTTATTAAAATTGAAGTAAATTCTACAACACTTAGAGAGGCCACATCTCAAATATTGTGTGCAGTTTTAGTCACCACAATTTAGGAAGGACATAGCTGCCATTGAGAGGGTTCAGCGCAGGGCGACTGGCTTCATTTCTGGCCGAGTTAGAATCAGGTATAAGGAGCAGCTGAAGGAGATGGAGCTTTATACACCAGAAAGGAGGTGGTTACAAGGGGCTGTGATAGAGGTGTTTAAGATATCGAAGGGTATAGACAAAATAAGTCCGGATGAATTATTCAGCACAATGTACAGTGATGGGACCAGGAGCCATAGCCTAAGAGTAAAGAGGAGAGTTAAGACGGTAGTCATTCAGGGATCTTTCACTCACAGAGTAGTTCATGCATGGAATGGTTTCCCTGGAAAGGTAGTGAGAGCAGAAGCAGTCGATAAGTTTAAATCGGAATTAGATATAGTCACCTGAAAGGTATCGGGATATTGGCAGGAATTTGAGAAACATCGAGTCTGGATGGGTGGTGTATGCATCAATGCAGTGTCATGTCTGTGGGGGCCTTGACAAAGGGTGGTGTGTGGTTAATGTGTGTTGCTCACTCCATCCTGGGGAAAAAAACCATGAAAAAAATTTGCTTTTTCCTTAAATGAGTGAAATAAATATATTTCCCCACTTTTATTTTGATACCCTTGGGATATCCCTGGGCATGCCACATTGTCTCATCCACATTCCTCCTCTCATTCCCCAAATTAAATTGCATCGTTTTGACGGATATAACTGATCTGGTGTTGATGTGGTGCAGGCATGATGGGCCGAATGGCCTCCTTCTGCATTTAGTTTCCGAGTGTATCCTTGCGTATCACTGCAAGGGGTATCAGGTGCCATCCATATATTACTAAAACTCTCATATTGTATGTATGTAAATATGTATGTATGTTCCCGTAATACAGCCAAAATAGAACACGATAGCGCAAAGATTTTATGGCCACCTTTCTCACCATTCTCCTGCGGTGTGCAATATCAAGTTTCGTTCAAATCGGGCAACGAAAAAATGATTAAACAAGCAGTCATAGACTGGTACTTACGAAATCGTCAACTTGACCTCTGACCTTGTCCAATAAAAGCTGTCTCTCAAGAAGGTAGCGATGCAAACCAGAAGTTTCTACGATGATTCTGCACCAAACCATCCACAATCGAATGTTTTGGATGTTTGACCTCACTGTGACCTTGACATTTGACCGATTTTGACCAAAATCTAATCAGCACTAGCCATCACCCTCCTGAATCACGTGGTGCAAGTTGACATTGGTAGCTTCTTCCGTTCTCGAGTCATCGTGCCTACAAACAAACAAACAAACATACAAACATACAAACAAACAAACAAGTAGTCATAGACTGGTACTTACAAAATCGTCAACTTGACCTCTGGCCTTGTCCAATAAAAGCTGTCTCCAGAGAAGGTAGCGACGCAAACCAGAAGTTTCGACGATGATTCTGTATCAAACCATCAAAAATCGTAACGTCGACCGAAGCAAAAATCTCCATTTCTCCATGCAATTATATTATACCTTAACGTAACTCAACGACGCGTCTACTCGAGCGCACTGTATCATGGGACGACCCGTGACACGTCGAGTGAAATATTTTTATACAGTCTTAAAACGTCTCTAAAACATCCGATTTTACCAGAATTTCGACAACCGAGTTTTAAGCGTCCTAAGCGATCGCAAAAACCGAAGACAAAATTAAAATCGAAGTTAAAAGGAACTCGTAACGTCGACCGAAGCAAAAATACTCCATTTCTCCACATGAATTTACGGAATTTTGTTTGACCTCACTGTGACCTTGACCTTTGACCGATTTTGACCAAAATATAATCAGCACTAGCCATCACCCTCTTGAATCACGTGGTGTAATTTGACATTGGTAGCTTCTTCCGTTCTCCAGTTATCGTGCCTGCAAACAAACAAACAAACAAACAAACAAACTAACAAACAAACAGAAACGGAAGTCATCAATATACTTACGAAATCTTTAGATTTTGTAAGTAAAAAATCAATTCCCGATTCAGTGAAGTACTCTTTGGGAGTATTTGATCAATGCAAACAACCTCAGTGGTAAAGTTCGCTAGAGCTATCTGTTTTTTTTTTTCTTGAAATGATTTTTTTCATCAACTGCTATCACAACGGGAACCCAACGGGTTCACGGCTCGTCGAGTACATGACTAAAACTCTCATCTTGTATGTATGTGTATACAGTATATAACTGATCAGTATATACATATATATATATATATATATATATATATATATATATATATATATATATATACAGTATATACACACACACACACACACACACACACACACACACACACACACACACACACACACACACACACACACACACACACACACACACACACACACACACACACACACACACGGGGCTGCAAAAGTACGTATACAGTATTATACAATGTTATTATTCATTACTGTATTCCTACTTTTGCAGCCCCTATATATATATATATATATATATATATATATATATATATATATATATATATATATATATATATATATATATATATATATATATATATATA
The DNA here is from genome assembly GCF_056783735.1 of Eptatretus burgeri. Classification (NCBI taxonomy): domain Eukaryota; kingdom Metazoa; phylum Chordata; class Myxini; order Myxiniformes; family Myxinidae; genus Eptatretus; species Eptatretus burgeri. Next base: position 95,655,000 of record NC_140964.1, on the reverse strand, counting down.
TATATCTACATATATGGATATATATTATATATGTAAATAAAGAAGAGGAATATATATATATATATATATATATATATATATATATATATATATATATATATATATATAGATATATAGAGATATATAGAGATATACAGTATCTCACAAAAGTGAGTACACCCCTCACAAATATGTAAATAATTCAGTGTAACTTTTTAAGCAGCTGTGCTAGAAGCAAAAGCTAAGAGTTGATGACAGAGTAGACATTCTGCAATCTGTATGCTGGCACAAAACTGCCATTTCATAAAAACAATGTGGCATATTACGAATATTTCTGAAGGAGGAGGCAACAAAAGTGAGTACACCCCTGCTATTGTCTGCACAAGAAGTAAGTCAAGCATGGTAAAACAGCTTCCATTTTCATCATTTTCTGCATATTTAAGTCAAAGAGTGTTAAAGGTACAAATATGCACCAAACAATACACACAATGTCCATAGAGCTGCATCCTCCCTGGTATGTTAAATGTGAAGAAGTGTACTCAATGCAGTAATTGTCTATCTGCTTGCTGAAGAAATAATTGCATAGGAAATACTGTATCAATCGCCATTGAGAAAGCAGCCTGGCTCCTCATGGTAAAGAGCTCTCGAAAGATGTCAAAGATCGAATCGTTGCCCGACATAAAGATGGCCAAGGATACAAGAAGATCAGTGATTCTTTGAAAGTAAGCCCCAACACCATGGCCAGGGTCATCCAGAGGTTCTCCAAGAAGCGTACAAAAATGAGTTGCGCTCGCCAGGGCAGAACAGCAAAGATGACTGCACGTACTGTTCGCCAAGTTCAGAATCTTGTCCTCCAAGACAGATGACAAAGTGCTGCCAAGATTGCTGAAGAGATTTCTACAGCTTCTGGCCAGTCTGTTAGTGCGCAAACCATACGTCGCACACTCCATCGTATCGGGTTGCATGGGCGTCATCCAAGGCGTAAACCTCTCCTGAAGCAGAGCCACAAGAAAGCTTGCAAACAGTTTGCTGAAGCACATCAATCCAAGCCCCTGGACTACTGGCAACATCTCCTATGGTCTGATGAAACGAAGATCAATTTGTTTGGATCTGATGGAGTGAAGAGTGTCTGGCGGTGACCTGGGGAACAGTACCAAGACAAGTGCGTTATCCCTACTGTCAAGCATGGTGGTGGTGGTGTCATGGTTTGGGGATGCATGAGTACTGCCAGTACTGGAGAGCTCAAGTTTATCGAGGGAAACATGGATTCTACAATGTACTGGAACATCCTGAAGGAGAAGATATTACCCTCCCTGCGAAAATTTGGTCGACGAGCTGTATTTCAGCATGATAATGATCCGAAGCATCGTTCCAAGCAGACAACTGCCTTTCTGAAGAAGTTGAAGGTAAATGTGTTGGAGTGGTCAAGCATGTCACCTGATCTAAACCCAATAGAACACCTGTGGGGCATCCTGAAATGTAATGTTGAGGGACGGAAGGTGTCCAACATCACGCAACTTCGAGACGTCATTGCAGAGGAGTGGAACAGGATCCCAGCAAAGACATGTGGAACACTGGTCAACTCCATACCAAGTAGAATAGCTGTTGTGCTCAAAAACAATGGTGGACATCTAAAATAATGAAAATAAGAACGCTTCAATGTGAGGAAGTACATAGGGTGTACTCACTATTGTTGCCCCCCCCCCTTTTCAAAAAAGATATGCCCAGTATGCCACATTGTTTCCACAGAATAAATGTTTTGGGCCTGTACATGTATGACAGAATGTCTACTCTATCATTTCTTTGAGTCTTGTGTTTATAATACATCAAAGTAAAAAGTTACAAATATGTACATTTTTGTAAAGGGTGTACTCACTTTTGTGAGATACTCTTTATATACATATATATGTGTGTATCTATAGATATATATATATATATATATATATATATATATATATATATATATATATATATATATATATATATATATATATATATATATATATATATATATATATATATATATATATATTGTTGCAGATCCGGGGTGGTGGGAATCTGACCCAGTCCCTGGTGCCACCCTCGCCACCACCGTCTCCGGGAGTCTATAACGCCGGCCGGCTCGGCACAGGCCTCGGGTCACGCGTCTTTAATCGCGATACCAACGTAATCCTGTACCTTAACAGTTGGGGGAGATAGACCCCGAGTTTCAGACTGGCTTTGTCAGTGACCGAGCGGAATCTTCCAGTCTGTAACCATTTTGGTCTTGTATGCCAATTAAACGGATCGTTCCTCGAAGCGACACGCATTGATTAATCCATAGCGGCAACTTCATCAGAATTAACCAGATTTATTGGGGACATCATGGATCACAACACAAGCAATAACACGACAGTGGTTTTATTAACAATCAACCCGTTCTTAACTAAGGAATCACGGCTTAAAGGTTTTGAGGGGATTACTACGAAATATGCCTTATACAACACGTGCAGATAAACATGCATGCAGGACAAGACGGAGTACTTGGTGATGGCTCATGGACGAGAGGACCATGTCCCAAAAGCACGAAGGTCGCTCGTAAAAACCAGCGGGTTTCCACGGGTTCGAAATCCCGCTCGAACGTGCCGCGCAGCAAGAAATGGCGGCGCAGCACTCCAGCTCCCGCCCAAGTCACCACGTGCGCGGTTCTCCTCAGCGCGCTCCGGCTCCGCGCCACGTCGACGATGCGAGATCGCCGATCTCTCTCCAGGGTTCAGCACACGAATCCCGGCCTGGCCTGTTCTCCATACAAGGTCCCAGTCGAGGTCCGAGTTCCGCAGGCGGTTCACAACGTGTCGAGGCGTGAGGTGAGCAAGGACCGTAAGATGCTCCGGCGTATCCTCTCCGGCCTTCCCACCTCGAAGCCCGACTCCCGCTTCGTCCCTTCAGTTCCTCTCTCGGTCGAATCACCGACGTGCAGGTCGGTTCAGCGTCTCTCCCGGCAGACCCAACTCGGTGTCTCCTTCGTTCGCTCGCCTCGAAGAGACTCCGAGCACGCCTCGAGAACCCGGCCGTTCCTCACACACAGCACTCATTTTGTCCCCTTTTCTTTTCTCCTTTGAGTCGTGAGGTGAATCGATGTGCAGGTTCCGCTTTCTCTGCCGGTCGATTCACCCCTGCCTTTTTCTTTTCTCTCTCGCATCGACACGCGAGCTCCTTCGACACACGTCTGTCTCGGCGACTCCCTGACCAAAGGCTCCTCCCCTTCGCGTCACTTCCTGTCCAGGCCACACCCTCGCTCGAGGCCACTCCTCTCAGCCGACTGGGAGGGGCCTATTCCGGAATGAGGAAGGAATAATAGCGATCTCTCGTTAGACCACCATAGCACGAACACAAAAACAGTCCGTTACACCTCCCGACGCACACATATCGTCCCTTATACCACACAACCTATCTATACATGAATTTAATGGGGGAACTGAGCTAATTCTATATTTAGTATTCCCGTTAGGGCCATTTCCGTAACAATATATATATATATATATATATATATAAATATATATATATATGTATATATATATATATATATATATACATACATATATATATATATATATATATCTATATATATATATATATATATATATATATATATATATATATGTCTATATGCATATATATTGTTGTGGTTGACGAAATTCACAAACCACCATTCAGGTCCCTTAGGTGAGATATCTCTGTAAGTATATGTGTAGTTAGGCCCAAACCCGTTGTCTAGAGGGAATAAATGTCATTCATGCGGGCTGCGACTCTTCAGGATAGCCGTTTTTATTTTACTATCTTTATTTTGGACCAGCCGCCATTATTACCACCACCAACCACGTCTCAACAGCCATCACACAACAACCACCAACCACAACGCCGCTTCACAACAACAACCACCAACCACAACGCCACTTCACAACAACAACCACCAACCACAACGCCGCTTCACCACAACCGCCACGACCTTTACCGTCACAACTCGCCACCATCGCATCCACACCATCTCACGCCACTCGTGGGCACCGATACTGGACTCGTGCAGGGCGCGCACCGAGCAGCGTATTCAAAAACATCACGGACTTTCCGCAGAAAACGGATCAAAAACGACTCACGCCCACTTTTGTTCCGTCCAATCGGAGAGCGTGGGCGATTTGGCCCCGCCTCCAGGGTGTTGGAGTGAGGACGCTATATGCAAATTCATGGATCAAAAAGCATTCACGCCCACTTTTCCTTGGTCCAATGGGGAGCCAGTTAGAGAGGTGAAGGGTCGGAGGCAAAGGGTCAAGGGTGAAAGAGCGAAGCCACGGGGCTTATATAAACGGCTGCGTTCGTCAGTAAAGGCAGTTGTGCGGAGTTCAAGAGAGTTGTCGGTGGAGCTGGAAAGAAGTGGGAGAAGTCAAGAGTGAAGAGTTGGGACAAGCCAAGAGAGGAGACTGAGAGGGCGAGTAGACGGAGCTGTGGAGAGGTGACGGCGGCGGAGGCGGACGAGGGGGTGCTCGCGTCGGTGCCGGGAGCTGCACAGGGAGAGGCCAGCAACGCGACCGAGGTCGAGGAGGAGACGCTCGCCGCGGGACCCGAGACAGGGTGATATCCTCCTTCCCCCGAGCATCAGCAACCCCCTCCTGTTTCCCCCCGCGCTGAGATAGTGCGACAAAGGGGGCCCCTTTCCCACCCCCTACCAGACACTGTCCGCGAGGCCCGCGGAGTTGAGGCACCACCGCCACTTCGCGTCTCATCATCAGACGGGCAGGCCCGACCCGGTCTCGGCCCCAGGCCCGCCTCATCCTTGATGGTGGTTCTTTTTCTTTTGCTTTGGGAATATGTGTTGTCGGCGCCGTCTGTGAAGTAAAATTGTATAAGTGTTGCCGTGTGCCCGGTAGTCGGTTAGATCTGCATTGTTGCATTTGCTTTTTGTGTAATATTGTGTTTCTTCTCCTTTTACATGTGCTTTTGGTGTAATTGAATATGTGTGCTTTCCGTTCATCGCGAAATAAATGTGCTTATTGTTGAACTGTTTTCCCGCTTCGCTTCGTCTTTTCTTTCATTGAATCTCCATCTTGCTTCACGTAAAGGGTTGGTCGTGGGCTAAAACGCCCGATAATTAATCAAACCGTCGAGGCCGACGAATAACACCGCTCGGTTATCCCGATAGTACGGAACGGGTCGCTTAAAGTGGCTCGTGTCCGAAGTCGACCTGCGGCGAGGTGCGATCGCCCGGTCTACCCTCCGTGTGGGTACTTAGGTAGGTCGAATTTGGCGAGCAACCCTATCCCACGCGGGGGCCGATTGGCACGATCGTGGTGAGACCGAAAGGTCCACCCGTGACTGGTTCCCGGCGTTAGTCCGAGAGGGTCATGACTGGATTGTCCGTCCGGTGGGCGACGTGCCGCGATTCGAGTTACGTGGCCGTCCGCACGCCGGCGGGCGCGAATCCGCAACAATATATATATATATATATATATATATATATATATATATATATATATATATATATATATATATATATATATATATATATATATATCTTTTTCTTCTTCTTTTTCTTTCGGCTGCTCCCTTTAGGGGTCGCCACAGCGGATCATCCGTATGATCCGCATTGTGATTTGGCACATGTTTTACGCCGGATGCCCTTCCTGACGCAACCCTGGTCGTTTCTTACGACACAGGGAAATGGTACACCTATTTTAACCGGGGTATACACCGGCCCAGTACACTGGTACTCATTTTGCCGACCTCGGAAGGATGACAGGCTGAGTCAACCCCCTGGTGTATTAATTCAGTGGCCTAACAGGGCTTGAACTCAGGACCTTTCGGATCCCAAGCCGCTGCCCTTACCACTGCGCCAACACCAGGCTAATATATATATATATATATATATATATATATATATATATATATATATATATATATATATATATATATATATGTATATGTATACGTATTTCTGTATATATATATATATATATATATATATATATATATATATATATATATATGTATATATATATATATATATGTATATATATGTATATATATATATATACACTCTGGATGTGCACAAGAATGTTTAAGATGATAATGAAAACTCATAGCCCGGTGGTCAGGTGGGGGTGGATGCAAAATCTCTCTGTAAATGTGAATTAAATATCACCGCTCCTGGTGGGGGTGGATTTTACAATTCCTCCCTTGCATAATTTGGGGGGAATTAAGCTGTAGGTAATGGTGGGTTAGTTGCTGGATTCTCAAATTTTTGGCCTCATTTTGATGAGACATTAGAATGTAAAAGCTTTTGCTGTAACGACATGAAACAAGATATTTCCTTCTTAACAACCCACTGATGACTTTACAGGAAATGTCATCAGAACCAATTAATAGAAGTCCTAAGCTCTTCATTCACACATATGCAACCTGTTAGTGGTAACAGTAACACATCTTGAATGTGAACGGAAAGGCAACTTGTCTTGTATGAGTGGGTGTGTGTTTGAAATGTTATTTCATATTTGTTGTTTGGTTGTGCTTTTTTTTTTTGGAGGGAAGTTATATCATTTTTCTTCCCACGGGTAGAGTATTGCAACCTTAAGGAGATACTGTATTCTTTAAGTGGAAAAATTCTCACTCATTCAAAAAAAAAACATTGTAATCAACAAAATACTCATTTCATTCCTACATTTCAAACTTTATTTCTACATTTTTTCTTTGTATATTGCTAATTGTGCAAAATATGATTAGTTATCATTTGGAAGAGCGAGATGGCAGAGGAAAAAAAAGGCAATGCAGTAAACAGTGGGGAAAATATGAACATACCAAGCAAAGGAATGAACTAACAGCAAGATAGGAGGGAAAGAAACACTATAAATTAATTTAGTAATTTTAGAATACCTGCAAGTCAGAGTGTTGGGGTTGATGGAGTTAATGGGAGTAGACACTTCACTGCCTCCATTGAATGTGATAATGGATAGGGATGAAGGATGACATCAGATGGTAAAGCACTTTCCTGTTTGAAGCCCAAAGGTAAAAGAGGTATTAAAAATCTTCAGAATGGCAATTCCACAAATGGGAGAAAGGATTCACAAAATAGCGAAGGTGAGCGTGAAGCCTCGATTTTGATCTTGAGGTTAATTGGAGAACCCATGCTTCCTGGAGGAAGTGGAGAGGGTCAGATGGCTGAGAGAACAGATGAGCGAGACTGCAGGAGAGGTGGGGAAAAAATTGAAACAGAGACCACTAACCTGCTTGTGATGTGACAGCAATAGGCCTTGTGCTTCTGCCTCATCTTTGAGATGGCATTAATTTTGAGACGTTTGACAATCTTGAGATTGTACTCCATCAAGGAGAAATGGATGTTACTCTCGGACACAAGCCCATTAAGAGAACAGTACTCCATGGAATTATGGACAAAAGCCTTGTAGGTTGTGAGTAGTTGTGAAGGAATGACTTGGAACGATGGAAGATGCCCAATTTGTCGTTGGCTTTGGAGGATAGCATTAATGTATGGTCGGCCCAGGAGAGGTCATGGTTAATGCTCTGGTTTAGGAATTCAAAAAACTGAAGGTCTTTCAGTGGCTGACAAAATATAATAAATATGTTGGTTCATTTGATGATCTTTCCTGAGCAACAGAACAGCTAGGGTTGTCAGAAAATGTATTTGTCATACAAGCGTCCAACAAATTCCAGATCAGCAGAGGGTGATGCAACTATTGTGTGTCTGTTGATGGGGGATAGTAAGGTATAATGCCCAGTAATCTGCAAAGAGGATTCAAATTTTCAGATTATCGTGGAGGTGTTCATATATGTGAGAAACAGGACTGTGCCAAGTCCACTTTCTTGGGGCACTCCAGTTCCAGAAACCTCTGAACTGGATTTCACAAGTAAATGAAGTCAAAAAGCAGGGTATGAAGGTGGCCTTGTATTCCACATACAGCAAGCTTTACAAATAGAGCCGAATTCACATCTGTTGAACATCCAAATATGGATTACAAAGCAGGAAAGAATGTGAGGAGCAATGTTGGAAATCCACCTTCTCAACCCCTACCAGAGATTTAAATATTGACATGAGGGTACCAGAAATATGGATCTCGATTCCATTGACAAAACGTTACTCCAAGGAGATCTACCCACACTAGCCAGTTATCGACTCTGTCTTTAAGGATCGGTGTATAATGTGTCCACCCCAGCATTAGTAACAGCCTGACAGCATATTGGAATGCTGAGGATGTCATTGAAAGAAATACTCATCCAGTTTCTTCCACTGCTGCAAAAGGGCAATTCCTAAATTATCCAGGGTTCATAATACGTGACTTTCGAAATGATGTAATCTGCCTCAGATTGCTCAGTCCGCATGCACAGAAACCCCTGGTGATGGAGTAAATTGAGGTGGCCTGTACATATTTCAGATGAGGATTGTGGAATGACATGACTTCAAAAAACTCCAAAAGAAGCCAAAATTACTTGTAAGCATATGAAAGTGGTGTGCAACTGCACAATAAAACAGTTGCAGAACTTCCTGATCAACTCATCCAAAAAGTTGATCTGTTGCAGTATTGCAAAAGCTCGCGATGATATTGGCCATGAAAGGTTCGTAGATGTGTGCGTTCTAACCAAACCTTCTTGCTCCTTAATACCGATGGGAAGATCATATCTGGTACTTATCGATGTACATTGTAAGTTAAAAATGACGATTTTTTTTTAATCATGGTTGAGAGGAGGGTGGCGCATGGGGTGGGGGTGGGGAGGGGGATGGTTTGGAGCTGGAGTTGTATGGGCCATGAGTGTTGTTACAAATATTATATATATATATATATATATATATATATATATATATATATATTATATGTAATATTTGTAACAATGAGTACCAGTGTACTGGGCCGGTGTATACCCCGGTTAAAATAGGTGTACCATTTCCCTGTGTCGTAAGAGGCGACCAGGGTTGCGTCAGGAAGGGCATCCAGCGTAAAACATGTGCCAAATCACTATGCGGATCATACGGATGATCCGTTGTGGCGACCCCTAACGGGAGCAGCCGAAAGAAGAAGATATATATATATATATATATATATATATATATATATATATATATATATATATATATATATATATATATATATATATATATATATATATATATATATAGTTGGGGTCGGGTTGAGAAGACCATGAGGGGGGAAGCTATCTCAGGTTCCCACCAGACTCTCCAGAATCGCAGGCCGTCGCACACGGATACTCCGTGATGCGGCGAGTCGTGAACCAACCGTGAACGCCAATAATTCAACCACGTGACTTAGGGTCCTCCATCTGAGGTTCAACTGGTTACCTAAAAATAATCACATGACCTAATTACAGGGGAACACGCCCTCAGTACGCCTTGTCCGAACCGGGTCACCTTACCGGATCAGATCAGATCACTTCATCTCCTGCCTGGTTATGGTACTGGTGCAGCGCACATATCATAGAAATATTTTCAAGTGTTTGTATGTTTGTTTCTGCGTTTGTACGTTACTCTTTCACTGTCAAACCATAACACCTTGAGGCAGCAAATTTTTGATGTAGATACTTAAGAATTTGGGAAAGGTTTCAAGCTATGGCGTCCTCGATCAACTCCCAGCCCCCCTAAAGGAAATTATATGTATGTATGAATGAATGCTTATGTAAGTCTGAAAATCTTGAATAAAATTTGCTGGGTCAATCTCCTCCAGATTTTGCATAGCTTTGGGGGTACCCAGGTCAGCTCATAGGCACAATCCCTCTCCCCCCCCCACAAGGCAATTATCTGCATGTATGTGTGTGCCCGTCTGAAAATCATAGAAAAAAATGGCTGGGCTAATCTCCACCAAATTTTGCAAACGTGCTGGGGATATCCCCCAAAAATTCCCTCCCACACGAGGATGAGAAGCTCACTTATGATTTCCACCTGTATAGATGGGCTAATCAACTCTAAATTTTGCATATGTGGTGTACCCATGATGAGGTCATCAATACAACCCCTCCCCCACCCCACAAGGCAATTCTCCATATGTTTGAGAGTGTGTACATCCAACAATCATGGGAAAAAACTGCTGGGCCAATCTCCACCAAATTTTACACATGTGCTTGAGGTACCCATGGTCAGTTCATGGGCACAATCCTCCCCCACTCCTGCAAGGT
>NC_140964.1:95532354-95639854 GCF_056783735.1 Eptatretus burgeri | reverse complement strand
ATATTTGGTGGTGATGGAAAGCGTTTGCTTTTGAGCGATTCATGCCTAATGGGATTGACGATCAATTCTGTAATTGGTACAATGACTAAAACAAATGGTAAATTTCTCCAAATACGTTGGAGAGGTAAACTTGAAAATGATGAGAAGAACAATCATTTGACGCAAGCTCCAGCATTACTTGCAGTTGTGACAAAAGGAAAAGTTGGTGGCAGCATTATTTGGCTCATTCGCTAAGCTCCCACCCCCCCCCCCCGCCCCATCCCCATCTCATGCAAAAGTCCATACAAACACACCAACTCTGCAAAATATGTTCTACAGAATAAAAAATGTTCTACAGAATATGTACTATTGTTGTGGGCCAGGGGTCGGCGGCAAGGAACGGCCGCCAGGTGGAGCAGTAGAGCCGTTTCCTACCGAACACCCAGAATTTAGGTCGTGACTCTCAGACAACTCTGAAGGTCACGGGTCATTGAAGAACCGTGCTCGCCAATTCTCTGACGGCGTGGGGTAGGGTTAATCGCCAAATTTCAATATACCTAAGTACCCACGTTGTCAAATTACCGGGGAAGTCACACCCTCGACGGACTCTGAAGAACTGGGTCGCTCTAGCGACCTCAGTCCGGTGTAACTGAGTGGAATTACCAAAGTCCGTCGGTCCAAACGACAACTCACAGCCCAATCGGCTTACTGGTTCTCAATGACGAACCGTGCTGGGTCAATAATAGAAAGCACAACAACGACTTGGTACATTGAATAGGGGTTTATTGAAAAGGGAGGCAATAATCAGGAAGGGAGACACAGAGCAGAGTTACAACCGAATAAGCAATGCAAAATAATGTACAATAAAAATAAAACACTTAAGCAATTCTACTTAAAGACAGGACCCCCCCCCCCACACACACACACACACACACACACACACACACACACACACACACACACACACACATACACACACCCCCCAAAAGAAATGGACCTCAATGGTCTTTATTCGGCCCTTCGGCTCGAGAGGGAAGGCGAGCTGAGGGTCAAGGTCTGGTTGGTACCTGTCCGCCTCGTGCGGTCTTTACTGACCCATGCTTGTGGAGCTCGGATTCCGTGGAAGGAAACGGGATCCTCAGCTCACTCGCTCCCACACAACCCGCCTCGGTGGGACTCGAACCCATGCTTTCAGAATCCAAGGAGCGACTTGGCCAGCCGCGAACGACGATCGGCGACCCGAGCACCACGAACACGAACACCAACCAGGACGAGCGCCAACTCCGACCAGCACGACCATTGACCAGGAGCCACGAACTCAACCATCAGGAACAAACCAACTTCTCCTCCGCACGAGCAGCTCGCAACCTTTCTTATCCCTCCCCCTCGTGGGGTTGGAGGGTCTGCTCTGAGGTAACTGGCCTCTGGATTGGTCGGGGGCGGACATCCCATCTGGCTAGGCGGGGCCGCCCTGAGGTAACTCGTCTCCGGATTGGTCGGGGGCTTCTGAGGTACTCCTATCCCTCATTGGTTGTGAGGCACGCCCATCTCGCTGCGCGGAGTCGACCTCACCCCGCCTATGCCCGTGGCCCCGAACACGTGCGTAATGGCGATGATGGAGCGAAGGGGAGATTTAATGTAAAAAAAACCTGGCTATAAAGAAACCCGCAGCGCACACATGAAATTAACCCATTAGACAGAAGGATGGGACCCTAACTATAAACACATACTTATCAAAATAACTGAACTGCAGGGAGTGCTGTCTGTTTGTGTGCAAATGGCTGCCAGATTCGTAACACCATAATGTGTTGTAAAACTATTGAGTTGTGCATAATTTCTGCAGAACATTTTTCCAGGGAAGTTTGCTGCTAATAATAAATAATCAGATCGGATAGCCAAACAGGAAAAAAAAATGGAGGTCCATTTAATAAACTGCAGATCATATAGAGACATACCATGCAGCAACACATGGTTTACAAACAGTACTTAGTAATTTTATGAATGATCATGGAAAGGGAAACCAGGAAGAAAATTTAACAACAAGCCCCACCCCGCCTCGTTGCTCTTTACTTGTTCGGGTTCCTTCTTGGTCTTCATTTCATTATGTTTGTACCATATCCTGATGCTGTGTGGACTGTGCTTCCCTGCTGATGGACCGCTGGTAGCTTGTACCTGTTGCTGCGTTTGAGCCTGGGGAGCAACTGCTGAAATCTATCTTTCCGGGTTCTTTCCAACATCTTTGTTCCTTTCACATTTCTTTCTAATTTATTTTCTCACAACTCTCTTAATTCATTCTAATTCTTTCTTTTTCTTCTCTTTCATCTCTTTATTCCTCTCTTTCGTTATCTATCTCTTTAAGAGTCTAAGGAGAAGTGAATTCTTTCAGAAATTTTTTTTCTGTAAGGCTCACTTGGTTGCACCTGGATGGGTTTGAGGGTTGTGGAGTAGCGGCTGAAACCCGAATCCAATCCAGGTTCCTCCTGATGACTCCATCTTCACTCTTTACTTCTTCGGGTTCCTTCTTGGTCTTCCATTTGATTAATAACAGGAATTTAAATAATTAATCAGTGATGAGGAAGAAAATTCCCCCTCGCCAATCACAACCAAAAAAGATAACTGTCAAATGGAGAGGGTTTGATTGAATACATGAGAGGAGGTGGGAGGAGTAGGCAGCGTAGTGTATTTTTACCACTAGAAACACCTGCTCCCTTTTGCAGCACCCAGGGTGAGGAGGAAAGGATGGAGTACGGGGGGGGGCGAATATATATTATGGTGTGGCTAATATACCTCCCTGTCTGCAGCAAGGGCACTGTGGCACTGCACAGGCAAAAAAATTTAAGCCCCCCCTTGCAGCAGGGAGGGGGTTGTTTTCTGTAAGCACTTATACTGTGAGTACACCTAATTGCCTGACCCTGGGTACTCCCAGCCTGCATGCGACTAGCAGGACTCTTTGTTGATAAATTTTGCCAAACTTTGAGCTACATTTATCGTACTCTTATCACAAAGCTATATTTACCCCCAGAACCGATGGGGGGGGGGTTGTTGCCCCAGGATCCTTTGAGGACCCCATGCTCTAGCTCTGTTTTTTTATCCTACTTAATCCTATTTTTTAACAGTAAAAGGAAAACCCTCATCCTCATTTCCTCATAGTGTGACACTACATGCATTACGTACACTATTGAGATCAACTATGTGTCAAGATCCACTGAGAAATCTGGGAACACTGACAGTGGAGGCGCCTTGAGCAAGGAAATTGGATTTTGATGCTGTTGTTCTTGAACTGTTTGCTCGCTGTAAAGCCGACAAAGCTCCTTTGGGCTCCAGCTTCATTTAATCATAAAAAAGCACAGCTTATAATGTTAGTGTTTTATTTTTATCGCTACAATCGATACATTAAGGATGATAAAGAATAATAATTTGATTAATAGTTAATATATTTTTGTTACTTTATAGATTTAATAAATATTTGTTATTATTTTATTTACCTTTTTACACTAAAACTGAGCTAAAAACGGCTGCTGCTCTGATTTTGCTTTGTTTATGAGCTCATTGCTGTCCTAATTTCGGATCTTCTTTTTAGAGAGGTCTTTAAAAAAACTTTACAAAAAGAGATAGGAATGGGGGGAATTGGTGCCAGCGAAGTGAGTTTCCTATTTACCCTCCTTCAACATTGCACCCTCCCACCACCAAACCCTGTCTTCCTCCAGATCATTTCAAGAAGTGTGGTTTATATGTTCCATTTGGAAAATTATGCAATACTCATGACAGTACATGGCAATCTCCATCGCACAACTTATGCAAGTGCTCCTCGCACATCTTATGACAATGCCAACAGCATAACAATGCCAATTGCATCTCAAGGTACAACTCAGGGCGTTGCCCACAGCACAACCCAGAGCAATGTTATCGGAACAACTGGGCGTAATGCTCATGGCACAGTTTACAGCAATGACGATAGCATAACTCATGGAAATGCCCACAGCACATCTTATAGAGATGTTCAGAGCACAACTCAGAGCAATGCCCATGGCCCAGCTTATGGTAATGCCCATAGCACAACTCAGGGCAACAATTTCCATGGAATAGCTTATGGCAATTCCCATGAAACAGCTTATGGCAATGCCCATGGCACAGTTTATGGCAATGCTCATGGCACAATTTACAGCAATGCCCGTTGCACAGCTTAAGGCAATATTCATGGCACAAGTCGGGGCAATGCCCACGGTACAGCTTATGGCAACGCCCATGGCACAACCCATGGCAATTCATATGGCACAGCTTCTGGCAATGGCCACTCACAGCATATGGCAATGCTCATGGCACAGACGATGCCAATTTCCACAGCACACTTTATGGCAAATCCCACAGCACAGCTTACCAGCAACACCAATAGCACAACTCATGCAATGCTCATGGCACAGTTTACAGCACAGTTTAAAGTGGAGGTTATTGTTCCACCAAATATGAGTGACGTTATAAAATGGCATTGTGGAAAATTCTAGAGGGAGTCCTCCTTTATGGCAGATTGCAAGAAACTGACTTATATGATCTAATTCGATGTCTTAAGGGCTCTCTCAGCAGATCCAAAGTGTTTTTATTTCCACTATTTTTGGATTATGTTATTCTCTCCTTTCTAACTTTTTCTCATTATATGGGCAGTTTTTCTCCCCAGACAATTCTTTATCCCTCGCAGGCTATGACCATGGCTCATGTTTCAATCCCCCATGTCATCGTTTTCTGAGAAGCGTATTTTTTGCCTGCTGGTCCACATATCTGACAGGTTAACATTTTTCAGCAGGTGTTGCCTCTGGACAAGCTGGTTCCTCGTTAGATACATTAGGTTCGTCTGACACTCTCTTTGATTTGTTTCACCTTTTCCATCCTTGGGGGAGTTTCCTTCCTGTGAACGGGGCTCAATATGTCTTTGTGAGGATATTTTGGGAGGGCATGTGAGTTAATCTATATCCTGTACACTTCATCATTAAGCTTTCACAGGATTCACTTCAGGGACTTCCCAGTGTGATTTGAGGTTAGGGTTGACTGCTTATTTATTGTGAGATTATAAAAGAAAATAATCTCCCTGATGCAAAATCACTTACTATCTCACTGGCATCATGTATGGTCTTCATATTGTCACGTGCTAACCAGTTTGATGTGCAACCATAAACATTGCATCATATCTCAGCATATACCCTCCATAAGATTGAACTTTGATCCAGTGATTGGACCGCGATCGTTAAATCTCCCACCATTGGCACTTAATGGATTACACTGATTGGTCTCATGCGAATTAGCTATCCAATTAGTCATATATCCAATTGAGGTTTATTGGAAATCATTGCTTTGGATAATGGTGAAGTTTATTGGAGAGAAATTGGTTTATTGGAAATCTATGAATTATTTCTTTCTCTTATGTTGGCTCAAAGAAAACAATGTTTTTTGGTCTCAACTTCAGTTTCTTTACCCAAATATACACAAATGACAATCAGGGTTCCACAACACAGGGGCTGTGATTTCATGTTGACATTCAATAACCACTCTGGTATTTGCTCGTTTTATGTACTAACTGGTGTGCACCCCACCAATATGACATCTGCTGCCCGAAGTCCCAACAATTCCACTATAAATATAAAATTCCAAATACTAAATTGGCTTATTTTGGGTCCTACTACAAATAGTGCCATCAGCAGTACCTGATAATTTGATATTTTACTTCTCATGGCTGATAACTGCATCCTTTCTGACATCACTTACAGGTGACCCTTCCCAAGCTCGAAATGGCAATCAATGGTAGCAAATAAATAAATACACAATAAACAGGGGTCAGATACCTCCACCACCGAAACTTCAATCTCAAATTAATTTCTTCCTTATTCCAACAAAAATCAAAGACCAAACATTCGTGTTATCCCCAGAGTTTCCGATTTCAAGTTGTGACCATTTAATGTGGTGATCTTACTCCACCAAACAATACACAATGTTTTGCTCCGATATAAACCTGATTTGAAATCATTCCCACCTATGACAGTTGGTCGACCAATGCGGTTGCGGAACATTGATCATCCATCACATCTGTACAGACATGAGTGGTGTGTATGAAGTTACTCCTGGCTTCAGGGGTCCACACATCATGTTCAATTAGACTCTGAGCTCTCTTCTAGCCATATTATTATGTTGATCTCAGAGTTGGAAGTCCTCTGTATTTTGTTGTACAATAAAGCAATTACTAAAATCAATCTCCTCAGCACTATGCCAAACACACACAATTTGGTCAAAGCGAATTTACCACTTTCAATAAAACATTATTTGATGCTTACGGTCTTGCTCAGTGTCATGGTGTTTTTTTGTAATTTTTATTGTGTTGCTTTAATTGTTTTGGGTTTCATTGAAATTGTCCTGGACTAAGTAACTCTTGTGTTCTTGCCCAACGAGTTTCATTGTGCTGACGCCAGACAAAACAGCCCCTGACTCTCCTTGTCAGAGTAATGGTATGGTTGATTATAAACCACCTTTGTGTCCAGCAAGTGAAATGGACCACTTGAAGGTGGGTTTTTTCAGCATCAAAAGGGTAATGATTGGCACATGCAAATATCAGAAGGTACACTACCTTTAAGGAAGGCTGGTTTGGATGCTTATGGCCATATTTTTGCCAGAAACATAAAGGAGAGCAATAACAAAAGAACATTTGCTGCAAGTTAACTTTTGCTGTGCTGCTTTTTAATTGCATCTTGCTTGATATGCTGGATAATAATGATACAATTCCTTTTGTGCCATAAAAATGCATTAGGGCAGCCAAGGCAGTTTCATTGGCAAGGAGTACAGTCCTGGACAGGTCATCACTCCAACACAAGTTACCCAAAATGGTTATTACCCCAATACACTGGTTCTCATTTCACTGACCTCAGCAAGATGTAAGGCTGAGTCAACCCCACCTGATGTGAATTCAACCGCAACAGTGGCTCGAACTGAGGATCCCTAAGGTCTCAAGCCAACCACCCTAACCACTAGGCTGACACCAGGCTTAATGTTGGATACTTCAAACACTAAATTTAATTCAACAAGTAGTCGATCTCTATCTCTCATGAGTGCATTATCGTGCATGTGCAGTGCAGTCGTTAAGATGTATACAACCCAGATGTGTCGACCGGCATGATCACCGGACTACACCTACTCTCTCGTACCCTGATGTGTGAGTTTGCTAATGATTCAACAGCTGGCTGGCCAGGCCTGCTACCTTCCTCATTACACTCGAGGAAATTTTGGCTGCGTCTCACTCTGCCATGTGGCATATTTTGAATACAAATGGTAATATGTTGGTTGGAACAAAGTTTGGAGAGTCTGGCTGAGTAAAGTATCTCTGGGGATAAGCAGATAAATAATCTATATCATCGGTATTCAGAGAGCTATGAGCTTACATACGGTCAGGTGTATGTCTCGACTATATTTGCTATCTTATTGTTTTTGAGCTACACCTCTTAGATTACACCATCCTTGTTGAGGAAACATCGAGCCAAAACATTCCTCTTTGGCAGCAGCTTAGGTTTGTGAAACTTCATCCCAAGAATTCATACTATCTTTACTTTGACATTAACAATGCAGAAGTGGGAAAAGGATAAATATTTGACTGAGACTCCTGGAAGATTGGAACACCCCTAAGCACTGAATTAAATTATTACAATTCCACATTGCTCTCTCCTTACCTATTTTAAATAAATCATATGACATCATATTCTCATTCACTACATGGGCACAAAACCAATGGAGCAGTGCTCGGTTTATGGAGCACCATGCATTTGCAGAACACCAAAACTTTGGGAATTCACCCACGGCTGCTGATTATCTCAATCAACAGCTGTTGGTGAATGAATACCATGGTCATACTCTTGTAGTGCTCAGGTTGCCTCCAAACCTATAAATCTGGTCACTCTTATAACAGTGGTTAGCTCAGAACGACGGGAGTAAAGATAATCAGTGTAGCCTAAAAGGAGTATCAATCAGTCCCACGAGGAAGGACCCAGGGTTAGGACCATGCCAACAGTTTTGATGCAAGCATGCATCACTCATCCAGATAGTGCATTAATTAGGGTCTTGGGGGCAGCAATGATTAATTACTTCCACCTTTTAAATGTTAATTTTGCTCGGAGTACAGCCTGCCAAACAGCACCATTGTGGATGCTGAGATATTTATTTTATTTTCTGTCTTTTTTCCCACGTTTCCATCTTTATGTAAATAATTCATTAACATCAGAGATTATTTTGTCTGTTGTATTTTGCTTAAGGCTACAAAATATAATACAATGGCATTTATTCGATTCGATCTCTCTGGCTCCTTGCTTGTCGAGAAGGCCATTTAATCCCCCTTCCTGCAACATAATTGCCTATGATGATTACAGAATAAAGTGATTATTCTGCGTGTCACTATCTGCCATGATCTTTCCTGGGAAAGCCACATTTCCAAACTGGCCTCCAAAGCCAGTAGCCAATAGGGCATCCTCTGTCGTGCAAAGTCCTCCCTTGGCACACCTGAGCTCCTGACCACATACAAAGCTTTTGTCCACTGCTTGATGGAGCACTGCTCTCCTCTCTGGGCTGATGCTCCTGTTTCTCACCTTTATCGGCTTCACACTGTGGAAACCAAGGCAATTAGGATCATTGGTATCTCCCACGATGAGGCTGAGTCTTTGGGTCTCCCACTCTCTCACCGCAGGCAGGTTAGTGGTCTTTCTGTCTTCTACCGTCTCCTCTATGACCGCCCCCAACTCTATGAGATATGTGCCACCCCCCCCATATTTTCACAGGATGCTCAAGGTTTGCCAGCAACCCCTTCTGGAAAAATACCAAAACCAAGAATCACTGCTCACCTTCACTCTTGCATTCCTATTTTTTCCCACCTTTGGAACAAACTTCCACACACTCTTCCCTCCAGGTCTTCAAAACAGCTGTTCACCACCATCTCATATTTCCCCCATGCAAAACCACAATCTTTTCTACTCCCAATAATCCACCCCAAACCCACCTTCAAATTCCCTGCTTTCCTTCCTGAAAGTCCCTGGAGTGTCCATCTTGTTTACAACGTGTACCCTGCCCCCATCCCTCTCCCTTCCACAGATCTCCTCATGTCTCTGTTCCCCACTATTTTTCCTTCCCTCTCCCACCCCTCTTGTCTCCTGCTCCCCTTGTTGTGCATTCCGTGTGTTGCTGTCATATTAGCCTCGACAGTGTAAACCCCAAAAAATAACTAAAAGAGAAACAAATTGCATCTAAGGTGATTTTTTTGAGACAAGCCAATTGGCCAATCACATCGCTGCTTTCCATGCTTCAACAGTGCATGGTTTTAATCTTGAGCCTTTATTGTGTCCCGATATTCTGAATAATCTGAATCTTGAGCAGAAGACATTTTTTATGCAAACCAATTATGCACTGAAAGTACAAGTTGGTCAATGAGTTAATGACTCAGAAATATTCAGGTACTCCTTCGCTATCTGATGGAGATATGATAAACTTTGGAAAGTCCTAGGTGCGATTATAATAGATAAATCTAGAACGACAACCTTCAACGTCACGATGTTGTCAGATATGCCTCCACCTACATTATTACATCATTATAAATACTTGTACCAAGTCTGATTTAAATCCCTGAATCCAGATTTAAAATATTAAATAATTCTGGCTGCCAGACCATGCATCCGAGCAGGTTGAAATTTAAAACATATATTCCACATGTCTACTCAATCATAACTGTTACATTTCACATCGATTGATGAAGCAGTTCAAGAGAAAGATTTTAAAATAATTTAGTTCAAACCAATATGGCTGCCAGACCATGTGATCTATTAATTATTCATGAACACTCTGGTATCCAAAAGGCTTAGGGAACATGTAAGTCAAGTTTCCCTGTCAAGCTGTCTGCAGAAGAATATTTTAAACTGTTTATTCTTCAAAAAAATCATAGATGCCAAACCATGTGACCTATGATATCAAAGCCTGAGAACTTTTGGTTCCTCATAGATAGGCGATCATATCTGTAAAGGTTCACGTGAATTTGTTCAGCCCTTACGGAGAAGATTTTTGAAGGTTTTATGTGAAAAGCAATATGGCTGCCAAATCACATGACCGATCATGTCATCAATTTTTTTTTTCCAATTACAATTTAGCCCGAGACGACCCTAAAAATGTTCATAATGATCAGATAAAGCGTTTGACATTTCAAATCATGACATCATAAGGAAGCCACGTATGACATCATCAAAAAAAATCACCCTTGTTTCCCATGGGAGTACTTCACATGTGCCAAGTTTCATGTCTTTTTCCATGAAGCGGTTTCAGAGATAGAGGTCCAAAGGTTGTTTTTTTTTCAAAAATGGCTGTCACACCATGTGACTTATGGCATCGTAGTTATCACAAAAAAAAACATTCGACATGAGTCGTTGCATCTATGGTGAAAATTCCGTTAAATTTCTATGGTGAAAAAAAAAAACCATGCCGCTCCGACTCGATACAACCCTGCTTCGATCGGACACCTGACCCACGACGTCCTCTTTAACAAATCAAATTCAGAATGAGTGTCCGATCACATCTTTGTAGTTTCAAATTGCTTAGATAAGGCTTTTTGTCCAACATGGCTGCGAGACCATGTGACCGATGTTGAAATTTTCAACCAATATTCCCCACGCCGTGTCGATCATATTAATATATATATATATATATATATATATATATATATATATATATATATATATATATATATATATATATATATATTTCTCTGAAACCACAAGGCCTTTCGATGGGAGACTTTGCAGTGATGATCCACGATTGTTGCTACAAATATTTTATTTAACAATGATCTCATCAGTCACATGATGTGGCAGCCACATTGGTTTCAAGGAAAATATTTAAAAAAATTATATTTCAGAATGCGATTTCAATGCGAAACTTAGCAGGTGTGTTTCACTGTCCTTGCTCTGTGTAATGCAACACGTTTCATATTGATCTGTTCAGCAGTTTTGGAGAAAAAGGTTGTTTCTATATTCGGTTTTCAAACTAACATGGCTGCCATGACCAGTGGCATTGAAAATTTGGACTCTGCCCAAGATTTGGAAGAGGATCACATGTGTGAACCTTCCTTTTGATCAGATAAGGTTCATTTTTTCTATCCAATATGACTGCCACAACATGTGACCTCTGCCGTCATCATTTCCACACAGTATGCAGGTATATGGTTTGATGATACTTCGTAAATTTCACTTCCATCGGATAAGCAGTTCCAGAGAAAACATTTTTTTTTTGCAATCCAATACTGCTGCTGACCATGTGACATCAATTATTCTTAATCATAACATCCCCAAATCATGGGGAACATGTCTGTGAAGTTTCCCCTCAATCTGTCCAGTCGTTCTGGAGAAGATTTTTGAAGGTTTGAGGGTAAATCCAAAATGGCTGCCAGACCATGTGATCTATGTTATCATAGTTATCAAACTTTATTCAGTAAGGATAGTTGATCATTTGTGTGCAGTTTCACTTCGATCTGTAAAGCAGTTCTGGAGAAAAAAATTCCCCCTTTATCTTTTTTTTCTTAAACATATGGCTGCCAAACCACACGACATATGATGTCATTATAATTTTTTGTTGAAAGATTTCCCAACATGAACCTCACAAATTTCCATTCTGATCGAATGCAGCATTCTAATTGTCGAATTTTGACCAGGATACCACTTCACTGATTATGTCACAGTCAAAATCGGTCTTATTCCCCATGCAGAGAAGATGCCAGGTGCCAAGTTTCAAGTTTTTTTTCATCTTGTGGTTTAGGAGATACAGAGGTCCAAAGTTGTTCCGTTTTTCCAACATGGCTGTCACGCCCACGTGACCTATGACATCATAATTATCGTGAAAAAAAATTCTGCATGATAAGCCGCATCGATGTTCAAAATTTCGTGCAAATCGTATAAGCGGTTGCAGAGAAAACAGAAAATTCACATGAACGTACGGACGGACGGACAACCCGAAAACTGTCACTCGAGGCATTAAAAAAGCTTTTTCTTAGCTTACTCGGCTTAAGACTCGACTATAACTATCAAGGTTTCCTTTTATTCTATTCCCACAAACACTTTCAAAAGAAACCGAAAGCTGGTATCTTGGGAACATAGCATCGATCAAAGGAATGATGCGCAAAAATTTCCAGCAAGCAAACATTTTTTGGCTTCGGGTCCAATTTAATTGGTCAACTTCAAAATCTCTCTTATTGCAGTGGTAGCAACAATATTATGTTAAGGTTTGTGAATGAGAGTTGTGCCTATGACATTGAGACACGCTTTCTACTCCTCCAGATGACGAGCTGTCCACCAAAGGCCTTTGCTGTACACCAGTTAATTTGTAGGTGGTTTGACATTTGCAGGCTATCGTTTCTCACACTTCCACTCCCACATATAATGTCTCAGTGCTTTTGGCAGCGGATATATTTTTTTTATTTGTCAGCAACGGTATTTCCAGAGCATGTGAGAAAACAGTCCGACGTAAATGGTTTCGTATAGTGTGACAGAAATTCCTCAAATTAAATATATTTACTTTCTCATCAAAAAATGTACTCAACACACAAGATGCTAAAATCGCAGGTGTTAAAACAACAAATGAGATCATTGGTTGCAAGATCCTTTTTGTTTGGCGCTATCTAAAAATATGTTTGTTATGATCAATTTCATTACCAAGCCTGTGAACCTTTTGTGATGAAATGACCAGACCACACTCGGTGGTGATACGGCGAGAGCATCCACCCTGTGCATGGGAGATCGTCGGCTCGAAACCCCATCTGAGACATACCAAAGACTTAAGAAATGCTACGTGCTCCTTTATTATGGACAAGCATCCCTCAGTTATTCCTGATGTTGGCATAATGGCGGGCTTGGGATCCTCGGGTCTTGAGTCAAATCCTGCTCGGCTGTTGAATTAATACCAGGTTGTGTTGACTCAGCCTGTCATCCTTCCAAGGTTGACAAAATGAGTGCCAGCTTGCTGCCATCCTGTTTTGGAGTGGCCACCCATCCAGGATTGTATCCAATAGCCAAAGAGATTGCTTAGGAAGCACCAACGCTCTGCACAGTGTGGTCCTGATGGATGGATGGATCCCTCGGTTGGCAGCGCATATTTGATATTTGATGGCCTCCTCCTGCATTGAAGTTCCTTTAAAGTGAACTCTATATTGTCATGTCTTGACTTGGCGTACAGTTTCATTGGTGTGTACAATAAGTTACACAACCTGATGAACATGGAACAAAATGATCACTTTTCCTCCTTAACAATTCCTTTTCAAATGAAAAAGATTGGTTAGTTGAAATTTAAAAAAAAGTCCCTCATGGATGCTTAACCGGATTGTTAATTTCTAGTGCGTGATGTTAAGGTCCCATGTTTAAATCCCGTTCACTGTGATGAAATGACCATCTATTTTCTTGAAATGTCCTTGTGATTTAAGTAAAAGTACATTGATCTCTCAAATTCATTTGTCCTTCCTGCAATATATTGTTACGGATTCGCGCCCGCCGGCGTGCTGACGGCCACGTAACTCGAATCGCGGCACGTCGCCCACCGGACGGACAATCCAGTCGTGACCCTCTCGGACTAACGCCGGGAACCAGTCACGGGTGGACCTTTCGGTCTCACCGCGATCGAGCCAATCAGCCCCCGCGTGGGATAGGGTTGCTCGCCAAATTCGACCGACCTAAGTACCCACGCGGAGGGTAGACCGGGCGATCGCACCTCGCCGCAGGTCGACTTCGGACACGGGCCACTTAAGCGACCCGTTCCGTACTATCGGGATAACCGAGCGGTGTTATCGTCGGCCTCGACGGTTCGATTAATTATCGGGCGTATTCAGCCCACTACCAACCCTTTACGTGAAGCAAGATGAGGCTTCAATGAAAGAAATGACGAAGCGAAGCGGGAAACAGTTCAACCCAAAGCACATTTATTCGCGATGAACGGAAAGCACACATATTCAATTCCACCAAAAGCACATAGAAAAGGAAAAGAAACACAATGCAATTTTACACAAAAAGCAAATGCGACAATGCAGATCTAATACCGATTACGCGAGCACACGGCAACACTTATACAATTTTACTTCACAGACGGCGCCGACAACACATATCCAAAACCAAGGAAAAGAACACCCTCAAAGATGAGGCGGGCCTGAGGCCGAGACCGGGTCGGGCCTACCCGTCGGGTGATGAGACGCGGAGCGGCGATGGTGCCTCAACTCCGCGGGCCTCGCGGGCAGTGTCTGGTAGGGGGTGGGAAAGGGGCCCCCTTGGTCGCACTATCTCAGTGCGGGGGGGGGGAAACAGGAGGGGGTTGCTGATGCTCGGGGTATAGAGGATTTCTACTCTGCCTCGAGTCCCGCGACGAGCGTCTCCACCTCGACCAGGTCGCGCCGTCGGCCTCCCTGGTGTGCAGCTCCCGGCACGACGCGAGCACCCCCTCGTCTGCCCTCGCCGCCTCTCCACAGCTCCGTCCCCTTCGCTCCGACTCCAACGCACACGACGACGACCAACTCCTTATTGCTTCTTCTTCCCAACTCCACCGACTGCGAAGTCTTAACTCTCTATTTCCTTGACTGACGAACGCGGTCGCTTATATAAGCCCCGTGGCTTCGCTCTCTCATCTTTGACCCCCTGCCTTCGACCTTTCACCTCGCTCCCCATTGGCCCGAGAAAAAGTGGGCGTGAATGCATTTTGATCCATAAATTTGCATATAGCGACCGCCCTCCAACGCCCTGGAGGCGGGGCCAAATCGCCCCTCGCTCACCGATTGGACGGAACAAAAGTGGGCGTGTGTCGTTTTTGATCCGTTTTTGGAGCTGAAAATCCGTGGTTTTGTACACGCTGTTCGGCGCGCGCCCTGCACGAGTCCAACACCGGTACCCACAAGCGGCGCAAGAACGGTGGCGATGCGACGGTTGCGAGGTGTGACGTGAAGCGGCGCCGCGGTGGGTGGTTGATGTTGTGGTTGGTGGTGGTAACAATGGCGGTTGGTCCAAAATAAAGATAGTAAAAGAAAAACGGCTATCCTGAAGAGTCGCAGCACGCATGAATAACATTTATTCCCTCTAGACAACGGGTTTGGGCCTAACTACACATATACTTACCGAGATACCTCACCTAAGGGACCTGAATGGTGGTTTGCGAATTTGGTAACCACAACACTACCCCCTCCCCTTTTTACAGACTCGTCCCGAGTCGTCAAATTTTCGTGTGCCATCATGTGTAGTTTTCCCCTAGTACATTTTACCTACGGATCCCTGAGTGCGACATTCATGGTATTCGTGTCCCCAAAATAAATAACCTGAGGGCTGCGTAACTACCTAAACAAACTCACTCACACGGACGACTTAAATAAAATTGCCGGCGCTAAGACAAACATGCCGGGGGCGCACTCATATTTACAGTACATCTTAACCTTAACTTACAAATTTTACACTAAACCATGGCCCAGGATCAATGAACTCTGCAAAAGAAAAGCAGTTAGCAGGGAGCCAGGCTGCTCGCATGCAGTCTCTGGCTCAAAACAATGCAGGTGACAGCGAACGTGGCTGGCTGCTCACACGCAGTCCAAGGCCTTCCTGTTTGAACTGAACGCAGTGAACCACAACGGTGCATGGGCCGCACAAACGTAGTCTCCGTGCCAGCTCAAGTGGCACACGCAATGAACACAACGAATGGATGGATGAATGGATGAACTGAATGCAGTGAACCACAACGGTGCATGGGCCGCACAAACGTAGTCTCCGTGCCAGCTCAAGTGGCACACGCAATGAACACAACGGATGGATGGATGGACACAAACACGGTGCACGGGCCGCCACTGCAGGCCCGTGTTGTAGCTGCCAACAGGGCAGTTCTCGCAGCTTGCAAACTGTTGCCTTGCGGATCCTGGCGCACATGGCAATGAACAGGGGGGGGGCAAAGCAAAAATTGAACGGGGCTGGTGAACATGGGCAGTGGGCATGGCATGGCAAAGGTGATCAGGCAAACACAGCCCGCAGAAGAAGGCCGCTGCAGGCAAACACAGCCCGCAGAAGAAGGCCGCTGCAGGCAAACACAGCCGGCAGATGAAGTGGGCCGGCACAGGCCTTGCAGCACAACAACAGCTGCCGATGAAGTTGGCCGGCCTCTGCCTTGCAGCAACACAGCCAGCAGATGAACTGGCCGGCACAGGCCTTGCAGCAAAACAACAGCTGCCGATGAAGTTGGCCGGCCTCCGCCTTGAAGCAAAACAACAGCTGCCGATGAAGTTGGCCGGCCTCCGCCTTGAAGCAAAACACGGCCAGCCGATGAAGTTGGCCAGCCTTTGCCGTTCAGTGGAGGTTGGTGGAGGGAGTGCGGTGGTGCTGGCCACTTGGAAGGTGGGCTCGGACCTACCTACCTGTCTCCCTCCCAACCTATCGCCTTTGCCTGTCACTGTACATACCCACTCCCTTAATTTGTCAAACCCCAATTTAGCCCCAACTTATTTTTTTGTTGTTTTTATTTTTACTTCCCCACTATAAATCGTCCCCTAACCCCCTTTATCGTCTTTGTTCGGCTAACCTATCCTGTCACCTAGCCTACTCCCAACCCCTACGTTCCCTTCCCGGAGGGGAACAAGGGAGAGCTAACGTCCTGTGCCGAGGCCCAACGAAGCCTCAGAATGGCCTCCCCAGAGTTCGGCGATCTATAACCAAAGTGGGTCCAGCGGCCCACAACGAGAGCGAGGGGATGGATGGTGCGGAGGGGTACATCTCCTAATCTACCCTAACCATTTAACTGTTAAACTTCCCCGGGGCTTTCAACAAGCGCCTCTCGCTTAAACTATTGGTTCTAACAACCCAGATTCCCGTCGCCTGTGTTGGTGTCCTCACAATTTCGGGCCTCGCCCACCAATTTTCTCTCCGTGCCCTCACACGGTCTCCTGGCTGGGACACGTGGCTCCCTTTGGCAGGCACGACCCTCTGCCGAATCTCCCGCTATGGCACCCCCGGGCACTACACTGCCTCCGAGCCTACCAGCTCCCTAACACCGGGGAGTGCCCCCATGGCACCTCCCCTGAAACGCACACGTGGCAGGCTGGCTTCCCGGGCCCCTTTCCGAGGGTCACCCTTGCCCACAACACTGCCCACGCGGCTAATGGCGCCCCGGGCCCCCGCACCAAGCAGGCGCACCCGTGCCCACTACGCTATCCCGGCCCCCCATGGGCCCTTGGCCTACCACGGCCGACTAGCCTGGTGCCCGGGGTACCCACTCAGCGATACTCACCTTTCGCAGCCACGCTCCCAAGCCCGTCAACAGGGCTCCTGCACCCCTCCAAATGGGTCTCGAGCCTACTTTCCCACCAACAACAAAACGACCTCCATTTTTCAATTTGACTAACCCAGCTAACTCACTCTACACTGACCCCGGGGTCCCTTGGGCGGGAGTCACTCCTCCCCCCAATCACTCATCGCACCATGCATTCCCCATTCACTCCACACACACAGACCCGCTGGCCTCACTCACTCAACAAGTACTCACCTCACAACTCACCAACTCTTCAACACACACACCGCTGAACTCTGCCATACTCCTAACTACATCCCCTAACTAACTCGTGCTCCCACGTCGTCCCTTAAACTACAGCACGTTCCTTTTAACTCTACGTAGCTAAGCTACGTCCCCATTACACATTCACTGTCTGTCTCTGTCTCCAAATCAATCATTTTATTTCCCAACCTAAATCTGGCTACAATCCCTCTAACTAATCCATTCCACGGACTCCATGAGGACTGACCCCTGCCCCATGAAGTCGGTCTAACTAAGCTAACCCTTCCCCCTAACTAGTTTCCATCCTGTGCCCAGGGGTCAAGGGGGTCTTCCACCCCTTGCCCAGGAATCCTGTGCACCCGAAAGTGAGGCTTGCTTTTTTTTTTTTTTCATGCGCATCACCAGCGCGGCAACTCGCGCACTTTGCACCTGCCCGTGACGTCATGCAGCTGCACGTGTTCCTCGTCCCTCCTTGGACGGTACCATCCGGCAGAGATACCCCTCCTGCCGGATTCCAACCCCACGTGCAGCCATGGCGTCATCGTGCGCATAAAAAAAAAACACAAGCCCCACGTCTCGAGGGGTTCCCCACGCGAACACATGTGCTTTGCCCGTTGGAGCTTAACACACACGATCGCGTGGAGAACCCGTCCGGTCCAAATCCGAAATCCTGCCTCAACTTTGTCCGTCCGCGGGATCGGCAAATCCACCGCGTGCGTTTCCGGACCGTGACTTCACTCTCGCAAGCGAGCACGTGGTGGTCTCGTGCGTTGCACAGCACGAACCTCGTGCTCACTGCTGGGTGAACCCGGCACGGTCCCCGAAACAACTACAGCCGCTACCCGGTTTTCTTTCATCACATGTCTCCGTCGTCGCCATTCGACCCACGCACACCTGCGTGTTACGACGCACACACTCCACTCCATCACATTCACACCGGGAGACGCGGCTGCGTGCTCCCGCATGCCAACCGACATCTCCCTCACATACCGCTCTCTCACACACACGGTCTCCCTTGCATACGGCCGTTCACTCACGCGTGCCTCACTACTCACACAAACCATACTACTTACACACGCGGGGGAACTCACCCGCGGTGCCTCATCCACACTCCGTGCCTCACTCACACACGCGGGGGCACTCACCCGCGGTTCCTCATCCACACACCGTGCCTCACTCACACACGCGGGGGCACTCACCCGCGGTGCCTCACTCACACTGGCCGTTTCACTCACACACACGGCCTCTTCCACACACGGTGCCTCACTCATACAGGCCGTTTCACTCACACCCACGGCCTCTTCCACACACGATGCCTCATCCACACACGGCGTGCTGGGAAGCACGCACTCCGGCACCATCGCCACCACACCACTCACACACGGGGTCGCTTCCACACACGGGGACGCACTCACACCTTGCACCACACACACAGGGACAACCACACTGGGGATTCGTGTCCCCACAAGGGTCTCCGGGGCCTCTATACCCCCTAAGCTCTCCGTGCACCTGTCCACAGCACTCGTCCCCTCAACCTCGCAAAGCACGACCGAACTCACCTGGTCGTGACTCGCCTCAAGGGGGCATACTCCCTCCCCTCGTTCCTGGAGGAGGCCATCCAGGTGCTCGCACTGGGTCCCTACACGCTCCGCGAGCTCACCCCCATTGTCCTCCACTACCTCCGTGTGTGTGTATTCATCTCTAACCTTGTCCAATTCATGCAGTCTCTCCTCTATTTTTTCTGTCTCCCGTGTCTCTATACATTTATAAGTTTCTGTTGTCGTCACCTCGTGTCTCGTCTCACACGTTTTGGTCTCCCCATTTAATTTTTCCCTTTTGGTCACCGTCGATTCCTCTGTCACGACCCTCGCCCAACACGCCCCCCAAATTATTTTTTTACCCGCCTCCACCGCGGGCCTGTCAGCAGCTGCACCCCCTTCCAGCTCGTTTGCTCCCACACGTGGAGTCGCCATTCCCAGCTCCCTGGTCACGGCCTTCATGCCCGCCTGCAGGCATCGGCCCATGTTCTGCGTCTCACCCCGGAGCTTTTTCGTTTCTTCCTTCATTTGCTGTGTACTCGCATCGATCTTTTCGTTCATGCTTTTTATTTTGTTTATAAATTCAGTTGTGTTTGCATCCATGTTCGTTTTTACTTCGTCCATTTGCTTGTTCATGTTCGCATTCATCTTCGCTGTCATTTCCGCCAGCATGGCGCATAGCTGGGCCATGTCGGGTGCACTCAGCTGAGCCGTTTCGGCAAGGGTCGGCGGGTTTTGGTGGAGAGGGGGGGGGAGGTGTCATACACCGCGGCCGCTGCCGCACCTATTTCGGGCTCTGGGTTCAGTTGGGCGAGTTCGTTTTCCTGTACGGGCATTCCATCCTGGGCCATGGATCCTACACATTCTACATCCATTTCTAATACCCCCGGCTCCCGCTCGCCTTGAGACGCCATCTTGCTTCTCGTGAAGGGTTAATTTAACTCGCTCGTAATTTGGAGGGAATCGGGGGTCGCTCCTCTCACCCCTGGACCGATTCCCGTGAATTTAGCCGGAGACAGGAGAGCCCGTTGTCCCATTCTCCGATACCAGTGCCGCGAGGAGGGCGATGGATTTGAATCCCACTCCTGACACCAGTGTTACGGATTCGCGCCCGCCGGCGTGCTGACGGCCACGTAACTCGAATCGCGGCACGTCGCCCACCGGACGGACAATCCAGTCGTGACCCTCTCGGACTAACGCCGGGAACCAGTCACGGGTGGACCTTTCGGTCTCACCGCGATCGAGCCAATCAGCCCCCGCGTGGGATAGGGTTGCTCGCCAAATTCGACCTACCTAAGTACCCACGCGGAGGGTAGACCGGGCGATCGCACCTCGCCGCAGGTCGACTTCGGACACGGGCCGCTTAAGCGACCCGTTCCGTACTATCGGGATAACCGAGCGGTGTTATTCGTCGACCTCGACGGTTCGATTAATTATCGGGCGTATTCAGCCCACTACCAACCCTTTACGTGAAGCAAGATGAGGATTCAATGAAAGAAATGACGAAGCGAAGCGGGAAACAGTTCAACCCAAAGCACATTTATTCGCGATGAACGGAAAGCACACATATTCAATTCCACCAAAAGCACATAGAAAAGGAAAAGAAACACAATGCAATTTTACACAAAAAGCAAATGCGACAATGCAGATCTAATACCGATTACGCGAGCACACGGCAACACTTATACAATTTTACTTCACAGACGGCGCCGACAACACATATCCAAAACCAAGGAAAAGAACACCCTCAAAGATGAGGCGGGCCTGAGGCCGAGACCGGGTCGGGCCTACCTGTCTGGTGATGAGACGCGGAGCGGCGATGGTGCCTCAACTCCGCGGGCCTCGTGGGCAGTGTCTGGTAGGGGGTGGGAAAGGGGCCCCCTTGGTCGCACTATCTCAGCGCGGGGGGGAAACAGGAGGGGGTTGCTGATGCTCGGGGTATAGAGGATTTCTACTCTGCCTCGAGTCCCGCGACGAGCGTCTCCACCTCGACCAGGTCGCGCCGTCGGCCTCCCTGGTGTGCAGCTCCCGGCACGACGCGAGCACCCCCTCGTCTGCCCTCGCCGCCTCTCCACAGCTCCGTCCCCTTCGCTCCGACTCCAACGCACACGACGACGACCAACTCCTTCTTGCTTCTTCTTCCCAACTCCACCGACTGCGAAGTCTTAACTCTCTATTTCCTTGACTGACAAACGCGGTCGCTTATAAGCCCCGTGGCTTCGCTCTCTCATCTTTGACCCCCTGCCTTCGACCTTTCACCTCGCTCCCCATTGGCCCGAGAAAAAGTGGGCGTGAATGCATTTTGATCCATAAATTTGCATATAGCGACCGCCCTCCAACGCCCTGGAGGCGGGGCCAAATCGCCCCTCGCTCACCGATTGGACGGAACAAAAGTGGGCGTGTGTCGTTTTTGATCCGTTTTTGGAGCTGAAAATCCGTGGTTTTGTACACGCTGTTCGGCGCGCGCCCTGCACGAGTCCAACACCGGTACCCACAAGCGGCGCAAGAACGGTGGCGATGCGACGGTTGCGATGTGTGACGTGAAGCGGCGCCGCGGTGGGTGGTTGATGTTGTGGTTGGTGGTGGTAACAATGGCGGTTGGTCCAAAATAAAGATAGTAAAAGAAAAACGGCTATCCTGAAGAGTCGCAGCACGCATGAATAACATTTATTCCCTCTAGACAACGGGTTTGGGCCTAACTACACATATACTTACCGAGATACCTCACCTAAGGGACCTGAATGGTGGTTTGCGAATTTGGTAACCACAACAATATGCACAGTGTGGCCTGAAAGTCACTTTACACCAACTAAATTTCTCACACCTCCTTCCCTCCCTTCCCCTCCACCCTCCATGCACTATGGTATGCAGCAGCACTGACTCAGGAGAACGATAGAGCACATATGGATATAATGAATGATTAATTAATGTAAGTACTGCACAATAAAACATATATAATAAAAGTTTAAGCATCAATGCTTTACTGGGGAGGGGTAAAAGGACTTTCTGGCCACACTGTACAAGCTCCTCAGTGAGCAATCCATCACTGTATATTAGGTAAAAGGGACAGGTAAGCTTCACGGGAGAACGGCTGACAGTTCATTCAGGCTTGCTGGCAGGGACCGCTGTCCACCCTTTCTAAAAGACTGGTCTTCAATCTCGACTGCATCTGATATTGACTCTGCCTGGGAAAGATTTTCCAAAAGCCTGATTTCTCTCACGCACGTGTTTATCACATGCAATCTGCAGCTATCATCTCCACCCGTACAACCCTGATACACAAAGCCATGTGTTAAAGAAGCTGCTTTCAAGCACCTTGATTTCTCAACGGGGAAGTCAAACCTGGTGTTGGCTTAATGGTAAAGGTGGTGGGTTTGGGATCCTTTGGTCCTGAGTTCAAATCGTGCTTGGCTGTTGAATTAATACCAGTTGGGATTCTACTACTTGCATTTGAGACAGCTATGCGGTATCACACAGGTGCTGCAGCCAGCTCACTGTGGTGGGGTTGGGGTTATTCAGATCAATTATTGCATTCTCAGGTGGGCGGGGGGTGGGGCACTCGTAGATGATGTGCTGCGCAGTCTGTTCCACATATCCGCATGAACAGGCTGCAGATGGACGCAGCCCCCAACGGTGTATGCTGGCGTTGAACCGGTAAACCCCTGTGCGCAGCCAGTTTAGGGTTACCCACTCTTTACGGGGTAGATCTGCGCCTGGTGGAAACTTCATGTTTGGTATGACAGTGAATTGAGTGGATCGAGGGGTTTGCTGCCAGCCAATTCTCCATGTATGTAGGGTGTTAAAATTAGAGCCACACAGGGTTGCTGTGTGGCGAGAGAAGGGGTGGCAAGAAGGCAAACGTTGTCGGCCCAGTTGTTGCGAGTCCTGTACGCGATTGTGTCATGGATGCTTGGTGTCCAGCAGGGCCTTGTTCACCATACTATATGTGTGGTGTTCTCTGCGAAGGGATGCAGGAGCGATGCCTGATAGCACTGGCAGGAACTCAGTTGGGGTGGGTCGCAGGCAGCCGGTGACGATTCTCAAGGTGTCATTGAGAGTTGCATCGAGCTTCCTTATGTGTGAGCTCTGGCACCACACTGGAGCGGAATATTCGGCAGCACTGTAGACCAGGGCGAGAGCACAAGTTCGGGGAGTGGATGTTCTGACTCGCCATGATGACCCTGCCAGATGACGTAGGAGGTTATTCCTAGAGGACACTTTTGCACGAAGGGATTCAAGGTGTTGCTTGAATGTCAGCTGCCGATTTAGTTTCACCCCAAGGTATGTTGAGCAGGGGTTGTAGGGCAGAGGTGACCCATTGACGTTGACTGAGCTGACAGCGGGCCTCCTTGGTGTTTAGATGGAAGGCTGTCAAAGTGGTTTTTTCCACGCTCAGCTTCAGTCTCCAGGTCTTGAGGTACGCTGCCACAGGTGCCATGTCTGATGTCAGTACATCGTCTACATTTGACCAGTTTCTGTCTGAGTGTAGAAGAGCGAGGTAGTCAGCGTAGCCATAGTGTCGTGATGTTGTAAGTGGCAGGTCGCTGATATATAGGTTGAATAGCATTGGAGCCAATACTGAGCCTTTTGGGACTCCGTTTCTGAGACGTCGAGGCCTACTGTACTGTGCATCACTGGTCTTTAGGAGAAAGCTGTGGTTTGCAAGGATGTTTGTGACAAACCGCATGAGATCTCGATCAGGGATTGTCCGGAGGAGCTTCAAAGTTAGACCCTGATGCCAGGCAGTGTCGTAGGCTGCAGTAAGATCTACCAGAATAGCGCCCACCTTGTGGCCTTTCTCAAAACTGTCTTCTATATCATTTGACAGCTTCATGATCTGTTGGGCAGTGCTGCGTCCACGGCGGAAGCCTGCTTGTTCGTCAGGTAGTTGGAGGTGGACAACTGGCTCCATCCGGGCAAGGAGGAGTCGTTCAAGGAGCTTGAAGGGGACACAGAGTAGTGAAATGGGTCGATAGTTCTTTGAATCGTCCGTAGGCTTGTTCGGTTTGGGTAGAGCAATGATGGTTGCCTTCCGTCAGATCTTAGGTATGGACTGGTTGAAGAGGCAACAGGAGTAGAACTCTTGGAGCCAGTTGAGGCATCCTGGGCCACAGTGTAGAAGGAACTCCGGAGGAATGTTATCGGGCCCCTGGGCCTTCCCACTTTTCAGTTGAAGGATGGCAGGAGACAGTTCTTCGGCTGAAAAGGGTGCTGAAAGGGAGCCATCAACACCTGGAGCATGCCACAGTTTTGTGGTTAACTGCTTGATGGAGCAAGTATAGTCCTTGTTCGCGTCCTTAAATCGGCCATTTGTAAGGAGCTGCTCAGCAATTGAGTTGGCCGTCACAGGGCATTGAGTTGGCTTGGAACTTCTACCAGTGAGGCGCTTGAAGGTCTTCCTACTGAAGTGTGTGAAGTCGATTCCTTGAACCGTCTCCTCCCAACGCTCCCTGCGTTTTTTGTCAAGGCAGTTTGTCAGCTGAGATCCCTTGGTGGCTGCCTATTCTCCAGGTTCAGCATTCAGGAATTCATTGTAGTGTGCATCACACTCCTCATCCCATGCGGGGATGTAGCGGTGGCGGAAACCACATGGAATGGTGCTCTTTGCTGAACTGATGAGGAGTTTACAGAGGGCTGAGTAGGCATTATCCAGGTTGGAAGAAATTGGGGTGGGAAGACTATATATCCCTGAATCCACCAGGTTTGTAAACTGATCCCAGTTAGCCTTGCAGAAGTTCCACCTCTTGACCGGTTTTGTCGGGACTGGTTCAATAGGGCTATCTGGGATGATTATCGAAGGCCTATGTTGTGATTTCGCAAAAAGGTCTAGGATAATGCACTGGGGTATAGGGCCATTCAAATTTACGAAGGCCAGGTCAGGGTTTGAAGTCGTGCTCCACCTGCCTGAGTGGAAGCTATCTGGTTGTTTAGGGTCATACAGAAGTTGCACACCAGATGCTGAGGCCCAGTCCTCCAGTGTGGTACCATCCAGGTTGGTTGTGCTGTAGCTCCATGTGGTGCTTCGGCAATTGAAATCTCCAGCATAGATGCAGGGTGGAATAAAGGCAGGAATGGAGTCTGCATGAAGCCGGGATGTTGGTGGCTTGTAGACATTGATGGCAGTGATGCCTTCAATTTGTGTTGCTGCCCATTCCATGCTGGAGTCTGAGGGGGAAGTAGCAATTGTTTTCCACTTGGCTGTATTCCTGATAAAGGTGGCGATCCCATGGATATCACTCTCGGTGTGTGCAGCCAAGGTGAAGCCAGGAAACTTCAAGCAGGAGCTATCACTTATGTGGGTTTCTTGGAGGAGAATTGCAGTAACTTTTTGGGTTTGTAGCAAATGTTCAATAATGATGATCTTGGCCTTAGCGAGGCCTTCCACATTCAGTTGCAGCACAATGATGCCGTCCCGTATGACATCTGTTGATGTCTGCCCTGAAAATGGCACGTGTTCTGGGTTGATACCAGGCTGCGGTCTCTGAAGGTGCATTGGAGTTGCTGTCGCAGCGTTTATATAAACGTTCGTGCTGATACTGCTGCTACTGTCTGAGGTGGGGTTGATTCAGCCTGTCATCCGTCAGAGGTTGGCAAAATGAGTACCAGCTTGCTGGGATGATTGAGCCATTTGAGTATTCTATGTTGGAGTGGTGACCTGTCCAGTATTGTGCCCAATAGCCCAGGTAACTGCTTTGGCAGCATCATGCTCTGTACAGAGCATGCTTCTGATGGATGGAGGTCAAACGTTACTGATGCTATCTTTATCTCCTTTGCAATGACACACAACCACAAGCAAGCTGGAAAACAACATTGGGTTCAACTTAAGGTTGAACTGTCCAACTGAGTTATTTCACCAAGTAGCTGGTGTAGCTTGTTAATTATTTTTCTGCTGCATGCTCCTCTGCATCCTCTCCTTCACCACAAAAATCTTCAATGCAGATTGTGGACTCTGCTCAAGACAAGGTAGAATCAATGAACTTGGTGTTCACTTTCAAAGTTTGCAAATTCAACCTATTGCCTCATCCACCCACTGCCTTGTGGAAGCTGCATTTTTCACCTGAGGAGTTAGAAAAGATTCTGAAAAGCCTTGACTACCTCAGTGACAGGACCAGATGACATCAGTACCCACGTTCTCAAATCGTAATGCAATGTGGATCCAACTTTTGTGTGCTCTATTCAGTTTGTCCAGTACCTTCATCCATCCATCCATCCATCCATTGGGACCACACTCTGTGCAGAGCATTGGTGCTGCCGAAGCAGTCTCCTTGGTTATTGGACATAATCCTGGACGGGTCGCCACTCCGACACAGAGTACCTTCAGCTGGGAGACAAAGAACATTGCTTTAAAAAGAAAGGTACAAAAACAGATCTACATGACTGCAAGTCAGGAAATGCATTTCCAGGTGCCATCAAAGTTGTGGAATCTATAATTGAAGCTGATATCAAATTCCTCTTTGACTGACTTCCTCTTCTTAAAATCCCCAACTTCCTGACCTCCTATCATCGGTTCATAATTTGCTCCAGTCACTAAACTTTGGATGCACTGCGGCTTCTTATTCAGCAATGATGGATGCAATAAACCTTATATAAGAAATCAGGGGTGTGTCTGTCTCAGGGTATATCTGAAGCTTTTGATACTGTTCAATACCCTTCCTTGCTCACCAAGTTTTCTGCCCATTGCATTCAAGATTAAATTCATTCCTGGTTAATTAACTTCCTCTGTAGATGCAATCTCTCAACTGCATCCTGTCATCCTCTGTCCCACTGGGGGCTGAAGTTCCCCAAGGGAGCAGAGGTGACCAGTTGTTTGTTCCTCATGTACCTCAATGACCTCTCTGATCACAAAGAAAATCCCCTTTTCGTCCATGCAGATTATGTTTTACATGACCAACGACAGAACTGCAGCAGCTGCAGCACTCTCAGCAGATCTAGAAAGCATAAGGTACCCGTCTAACACATTGAATATGTTATTTGAAGCAAGCAAGTGTTGCGTTCTCAACTTGTTTCTCCAGAAAGATTATTTAGCAACTCCACCAATCAACTTTCATGATCAGCCATTGAAAAAAGTTCCGTCCTTTAAACTTCCAGGCCTCGTCAACAAACAATGGCATCTCCTGGTTTGACCATATATCAAAGCTGGATGAAAAAAGCCAAACACAGACTGAATATCTTCCATTGTGCAAAGTCGTTCCCCAGTAAATCTAAAATTCTCAAGATCTACAACACACACACACACACACACACACACACACACACACACACACACACACACACACACACACACACACACACACACGCACACTCGTGCTTGGCCGATATCAGCAATTTTCCAGAAATTGGCAGGTTGGAGTCAGTGTGATTAATGACTCCATACACACTGTATAAAACCCAAAAACCTTGAGTAGCTTTCCCTGAAAATCAACATTACATTTATGTGGATGTTTCAGAGATATGTTCACAAACATTATTCGATATAATTAGCTGCATCTGATGGGTGGAAAAAAAAATAGCTTGGTAATTTAGAAAACACATTAATACAGCAAATAGCTTCAGAAATCGGATGTTATTTCACAACAACTCACTGATAATGACGGAGCATGAACCACTTGCTCAGCAGGAAGGAGCACAAACCACTCGCTCAGAATAAAAGAGCACGAACCACTCGCTAAGGATGCTGGAGCACGAACCACTCACACAGGATGACGGAGCACAAACCACTCACTCAGAATGACGGAGCACAAAACACTTGCTCAGGAAGACGGACGACAAACCACTCGCTCTGAATGATGTGGCATGGTAAAAGCACCTGCATTGAGTGAACAATTCGCTCAGAATAACATAGCGCAGTACCGCTATTGACTGGAGGGTGGTTGAAAAGTGGCTTAAGCACAAATGCAAGAACTTCAATTAAATTGTTGATAAGGAATGGCTGGCCAGGCTGTGGCAACCCTGGAGATATCAACCCTTGCAGAACAACCCTGGAGATATCACAAAGGTCAATCGCCCATGAAATAAAGATTGCGGATCAATCCACCACATTGCCTGCTCCATCTGTGCACACGTCACGTGGTACATTTGTTCACGGTCCACACAAACGTAATAACTTTATTTTAAAACGTCCGTTTTTCACCATATTTGCTTTGATTCCCTGTTGAACACTTCACAAAACCTCCAAAATATGGACACATATCTGCAAATGCTGTGGATAAACAGTCCCTCTGGAAGACACGGTGCGCTGCCAAGCAGTAAATGCATTAAACCATATAGCTCAATGAAGGTGGTTAATTTTGGCACATTTCTAAATCATTTTTCACTCAAAATAATTCTCCAGTCGAAAAAGGTAAGTTTAATGTTTTGGAAATTTCACATTTTCGCGTGTATTTATGGAGAAGGAGGGAACATCGCCTTTCTTACTTAAAGTAAACAGGTATATTGGCTTAGTTTTCAGACTCGGTATTTCTTTAAATTATCAAATTTCACTCCAGATTTTGACACTTATTTAGCCCAGAAGATATCCGATCCTCAAAACCGAAATAATATTTTGATGATAATTAGTCTGTGAGTTCATTGTGGAAAATTGCATCATATAATGGCTGGAGTACCCAGCATTGCCCGGGGAAAAAAAAAATAGGAATAAGAAAGGGGGAAATTGTGGTGCTTAATATATATCACATTTATATATCACATTTAATTTGGACATATTTCACATTTCTTTGTCGTTGTCAGCATTTGTCATCAGTGCTCATGAGACTGTCACGGAGATTGTCGTAGTTATGAGCAAGCAAGTTGTTTTGCTCCCTGCGGATAAAGCCCAGTCGCTCTGTCTCAATCTTGCAGTAGATATAGACAAGAAACTGCTCAAAGAGTGTCGCATCTGCAGCATGTGGTTGCCCTCTCTCACCATGATGTGGTAGCTGCAGTACTGCAGCTGTGTGAGTTTTCATCCATCCTGTCCAGTAGCAGTCCTGGCCACTAGATGGATACTGTAGCCATCTCTTCCACATGGGAACACGATGGGATACAGGAGTGCATCAGAAGATGCATGAAGCTCACTGATCCTTTAATGTGCCCCATCGTGTAGTCTGAGGACAATATCTCTGGGTTATTTTGGCTCATTGTCCATTAGGATGGCGACTTCAGTTGCAGACTGGGTGTTATAGAGGTGTGTGTGCTCTCCTTGCAGTCGCTTGTTCTCTCTGATGATGATCTGGCACTCTTCAGAGTTGCCTCCTTCTGCAAGTACATCTCTTGCAGTCTTGAGCTCACGGACCAGATGGTTATTCTCATGAAACCACTTTGTTAGCATATCAATGATGTGTGCTTTGAGGCTGCTGTGGTTCCTGGCAGCCAGCTCCTTGGTGTGCGAGTCCATGAAATAGACCGGGAGGAACTTTGGCTGGCCCTCTTCAAACAGGAGCAAGCTGCCAATGCGGTAGAACACTTGACCTTGGATCCGGAAACTCGGGTTCCAGCCCTGGACTTCAGCTTCCTTGTGCCTGAAGCTCATCATCACAAAGCTGCCATTACACATGCGGATGTTGTCAAGGAAGTGCTTGCTGAGGGGATCTTCGCCTGAGAGAAATTCCTTCTGCAAGGGAGGAAGGGCAGGAGAGGGCTCAAGGCCGACCTTGCCATCGCTGTAGCACACACCCTTGGTCTCTCCCTTTAACTTGGAAGCAGAGCAGTGGGTGCAGACTTGGTCCATTCGCCGATGTCTGCATGAGCTGTTGGATCAGCTGGGCATACGTGAATGCCATCCTGTTGGCATTGTTGTGCTCTTGTGCCCGGGCCAGTGCTCGTGCTTCTGCAGTGCGGTGACGCATTGTCTCAAGTCTTGCATCACACACTTCCTCAGTCTCATTTTGTCGCTGCTGCTGTGCATTTAGCCTGGCATCTTACTCCTCTTCATTCTCCTGTTGTCTCTTAGTGCGTTTTCACTGAGCTGCAGCTGCCTTGGGAACAATGGAGCGCTTCCTTTCACTGGTCTGTCTTTGTCTTATTTTGATCAGGTTGTGAATAAAAAAGACACGATGCGGAAAATCAATCAATTGCGGCAGAAAAATTGAAATGGCCAAAAAAAAAGACGATTTTTTTTTCGTTTTTTTTTAAACATCCAAGATATGCTGTAGTACCTCTTAGACGTTCTGATTCCAAATATGCCTTTAGTTTTGCTCTGGGATGCGTCGTTCTCGAGTTATACGAGGACAAAAAGCATACACTTCTACTTTATATATATAATGGATGAAATCGCTCCAAGCTCCCAATTGTGAAAACTATAACACGTACAAAAATGATGTTCCCAGTGATTCATAGCAATGATGAACAGGCATTCGATCATATGAGTAAGGAAAGTGAAAAAAAAAACTATCGTAAAGAAATCTATGCGGCCTGTTTCAAGTCAAAGCATGGTTGAGCAGGCCAAAGAAAACATGGCTTCATACCCCAGCAAGGATAACCAAGAGACACCTTCAGACCCCAAAGAGAGAGGTGGTCGAGGATGCGCCTGACAAAGGATATAATTAAATATGACTTAATTATCTTCAAAAGGGATGTTTTAATTAACCCAAACACAAAATTTTCATTCATGCACTTCCTTGGAGTTTTGTTCGTATGCATTCAAAGCTTCAGATTGCTAGGTTTCATGGTTTTGGAGTTGTGGAGGAGACACCACATGCACACACATGCAGACGTACATGCGCGTGCACACACAAACACACACACACACTTATTAGTTTTGATGATGCTTTCACAATGATTTCACTTGACAATTCAGTTTAGAAATACCAATTATAAGAAATTCAAGCTATATTTACTGTTTACATGTGTACACACATCATTTGCAACCCACTGGTCAAAAACCACCATGATACAATCTAGGCTCAGGCTGTTTGTGATACAAACGCTTCACAAGACAACAGTATAAACTGTTGACATCTGGGTGTACTGGCGTCTGTGATTGGTAGATAGCCGATCTTGGTTTGCATTGGTATGGCCGATGAAATAAGTCTTGAGTTGAACCCTTTCCAACCTGGTATCATCTGCACATACATCTTCGATAGACAATATGCATCATCCATTCTCATCTTCAGCATCTCAGTCTCAGATATCAATTTCGCCATGTTGACATGTACAGTCGGAGGTCCCTGGCACATGCTGTCCTGGTAGGACACGATGTTTGATGTCATTGGATCACCTGCATGATATTTACTCCTCGGAAGTAACTCACTTTCAAAATCAACATCTGTATCAGAAGTACGTTGAATGATCACACCATTGGTGTTATGGGTCTTGCCAGGATCTGTTATCGTTTCCTCTGCAAAATCGTTAATATCCCAAATGAGCGTTGGGTAGATAGATTTCAGGAAGCCATTTGGAACAATTTCTTTCCTTCTGAGCTGGAAAGTCACCAATGCCGAGTCATGTTCAAAGACTTCTGAGTGATATGT
Source organism: Eptatretus burgeri (assembly GCF_056783735.1). NCBI lineage: Eukaryota > Metazoa > Chordata > Myxini > Myxiniformes > Myxinidae > Eptatretus > Eptatretus burgeri. The sequence goes on along the minus strand of NC_140964.1, from coordinate 95,608,341 downwards.
GGAATGTCCAAGCTGTTCAGCAAGGTGATCAAATTTGAGGACCCTGTCAAGTGCTGGATGGTCATGCCTAGAGCTGAGTGTTTTGGAGTGGATACTCTGTCACCAGAAAACAAGCAGATAATGTCTTGAGAAATTTACAGTAATTTTTCTTTCAAATCTTCTGACCTATAAACGAATCCATCGATTCCGATATCACACGATGCTCCCGTCATCCATGCTTGGAAGTTGAACAGTTGGACAGGTCCAACTTCCAACATATAATCCATACATCCATGTCCTTTGATAATGGAGGCTACTTGTTTTTCAAGCCGATCATCTGACTCAAAATGATGTGTAGCTGCTGGGTGCTATGGTACAGGGAGAGATGGTTGTTGATCAATGCCACAGGTTTCTCCACATCCGCCTCCAAGCTACTGATGAGGGCAGGACTCGAGTCTGCACCTGAGTCAATGATACTGGACGCCAGCACAGTACCCTATTCCATTCATGTTCATTTGCGATGGCCTCTGGAATAGAAGTTGAGGATACTTCCTTTGCAGTTTTTGTCAAATGACCATTGTGTGAGGGAATATCATCAGCACCTCAATTAAATTGAACATGCCAAGCAACAACGACACAAGTTTCGGCACGAGAATAACTTCATCCACAAATTAGATGACATACTGCTCATAGAATGCTTGAAATATCTATTCCACTGCATTCGCATTTGCAGACTGGCTTCATGTGACACCTCTGGTAGGTATGACCTGCAAGCTATATATGAAATTGATGCAGTACTGATAGACTCCTTGAATAATCATAAAATTTTGGAGATAATGGAACCCTTGTAGAAGGATCATATCTGCAAAGGAAAATGTCAACAGTGTAAATGGACAAGTGGGAAAATAATTAACTCTGATATAATCTTTATAGCAAGACCTCTGGTATCTAACCTTGATTGCCACGATGTCCTGTCCACAAATGTCTACCAAGACCTTCTCATCATTGAGAACCTCATCAGCTTTGAGCAGCAGACTTCCTGAAACAATATGGTTGAATCTAGTTGCTTTCATTGAAACTCATGACAACTTATGAATAGGGATAAAATATTGAAATATCGGAGGAGAGAAAATTCCCAAGAGAACAATGGCTCCACCTAAGGAAAGTTTGCTGTTCACAAAGATTTCAAACTCCAGCAAACACACATAAATGTAATATATACCTGACTCATATTCACACATTAAGAGGCTTTTATTTTCCCTCTTACGAGTTTTCTTATCTCATAAGAGGGAAAATCCATTTATCCTTCTTGCATATGATGCATCTGACTGGCAATGCATGTGAGTTGCGTTGCATTGTGAGGGGAGTGTCAGTAAGCCGTCTCAATTTCCTCAAAGGTTTAGACACATCATAAGGATCCACATCATGGGGCTGCACTACATTGAAGCTCATTTCAAATGTCCCTTTAGTCGGGCAGCTAAATAGGTCCCAAGCGCACCCCCCTGAGTACTTATGCAAACATACTTTTTTACAATCCTTAAGGTGTCTAGTTAACATTTTTAGATGTTAACAAGAAAATTAGGTTGGTCTTGTGGTCAATTTGGCTGCCATCTTGGATTTTGACATGCCCAATGATCGAAAAACAGAAATTTTCATAACTTTGAACCAAATTGACTAGAAACACAAATTAAGCATTTATTCTGCACAATTATGGCACGGGAGATTAAACCAAATCATCATTTTTAATATTAGATGACATCTCTAATGAAGAAATAGAAAAAGTCTGATTTCAGCATAACATATATAATAATTAGTCATCATCAACAAGGTAATACAACAGTTCCTCATAGTCATAGACACCAGCTTCCTCTTCATTCTCTTCCTGCTCCTCATCAGGGGTGTCGAAGAGGTCAACTAGTGAACGGGGGGGGGGGGGGGAATTGGACCATGTGACCACACAGGTTCCAGAAATCCATCCATCTTCATCCAGCCATGATCATCCTCTGATTTGGGAAGTTCATATGTGGGCACATGGGCATGCTTCCACTGACCAACCCTGTAGTTGACCTTGTCAACATGAGTAATTAGGGAGTCTCTGCATAGAGGAAGATGAGAAAGTTCAACCTTTGACTTGAATGTCAGTGTTTCCTCTGCAGCATCACTGTGTGCACTTCATCCACACTAGAGATGTGAGGATAGCCATATATCAGGCAGACAAACTCTTCCAGACAGTCATACAGCTTGTCTTTCACCCTCCAATATATGCCCAGCTGCTTGAATGCTGCCTGGAACGTTGGGTACTTTGGAGTTTCTTCAGTGGACCAATCTTTCCTTTGCCTTTGAAAGCAATGGTACAATCTTCTCCAGTAAAACAATAGAGACCCATAAGTGCTCTACAGTGGTCACGTCCAAGTGTGCATGCAACAGAAGGAAGGTAAGCTAAGTATAACACAGCAACAATGGGAATCAGCATAAATTCCTATTATTGTATTTGACTTAAAATTCAAGTTCCAGGATCTTATCACTTAATTAAGCTGCCTCATTTTTGGGTACTTCTCCTCCATACATGAGGAAAGTGGGACTATTGCTATCCAGGCCCAACATGGACTAAGAGTTCCAGGAAGACTGACAAACATGTCAAAAGGTTACAAAAATTTTACAAGGAATGACCATTGCTGACACAGTTATCAGTTGCCAGTAAGCAAGGCCTATACAATATGAAATAAGAGTTATAATGTTGTTGGTCAGTTTATATGTGGTAAGTAACCACCATGGATCCAAGATGAGGCATATATGATTCCTTAGGCATGTTTTTTAACCATTTTGAGAAGTATGACCCATAAAGTATTATCGAATATTAAAATGATCTTATAAATAAACTTGTCATGTCAAAATTGTATGGAATAGATGTTTCAATTGTATTTCTAGCATGTTTGGTTCAAAAGTTATGAAAATTTCTGTTTTTCGAGAATTGGGCATGTCAAAATCCAAGATGGCAGCTAAATAGACCCCAAGACCAACCTAATTTTCATGTTAACACCTAAAAATGCTAACTAGACACCTTAAGGATTCCAACAAAGTATGTTTGCAAAAGTACTTATGGGGGTGTGCATGTGGCCTATTTAGCTGCCCTACTACTTCTACTTTAGAGAAATGTTTCACAGCCCCATCAATCCTTGAAACATTGCAGTATCTGTAGTAACAAATACATATGAATTAGTTGGGCAGAGCACTTCTAAACTCAATGATGGCTAATCTATCAAATAAACTGCAATGAACAATGAAAAGCACATTCTCATACCCTATTTCACTCCATTAATTTGTATATTATTCGTTAGGTTTGACTGACTGATCATTAATAGCAGTTCAGGTGGTATCCCCAGGTCGCCTTTGGTGTGGCCTCCTTGGCTAAATCTCTGCTTTCAATCGCAATATCCGGCTCCTTTCCATCGAGCAGTTGACAAATTTTCCCCAACTCGTATCACTAAACCGTACAATTTTGCCTTTTTCATTGCCAAAAACATGGCAAATGCATCGAAATTCCATGGGCGCAGACATCTTGGCATTAATGGCGTCTCTCGTGTGCACTGATGTGACTTCAGGTGCAAGGTTGATTTTGTCGTCATCTCGCGGATTTCAGAGAACCTTGAAATAATCGTCGACTAGTTGTAGTTTTATAAACCCTTGGTGCTCATTGATGTGCAAACAGATGAAGTAGGGGAAAAAAAGATTCTTCATCAGTGATCTCAATCTTTAAATTATGAAAGAATGAAGTTGCCCTTTGAGAGATCAAGCCTGAATTGATACAGATCTTTGGCCCACGGTCTAAATATGGGATTTACAATTGCAAAACTTGTCCTATATTTGCCGTAAACAATATAAATAATTGTACAGAAACGGCTAGATCTTAAAAGTTAAAATAAGCCAAATAATTAATTACATGAACAACCTCAAACATAGTTTACTTATTGACTTGCAGCAAAATGTGTGATGCAATGTGTTGGTGAAACAATGCAAATATGAAATGTAACAACGAATGCACATCGGAGCAGCAAGAAACTCCGATAAAACAACAGGTGGACAACTACACACTGATCACTTTACTGATGGATACTGTCAAAATGCGAGCTTCAGTGTTCATGTTGGAGAAAAGATAGGCGGTAAAGGCCGAAAAAAGGATGGGATGCTCGATAAAACAATCATACAATTACAAAAGCATCGAGAACTTTTCTGGATGAAAGAAATAAGAACTGTTTACCCATACAGATTAAAATACAGAATTAATGATACATACATACAACATCATGGTCAAAGGAATTAATGATACATACATCCAACTTATGTTTTTAACACCTTACCACGAGAATCTCAGACACAGAGAGTACATAATTATGGACTCAAATATCCAGTTACAGACACACCACAATAAATCGTAAATTATAGGTTAGATCTTAACAAATCAAATATCTCCAGATTAATTAACAGCAGTAGAATTAAGATCAACACTGAAAAACAAACAAAAAAAAATCGGACCATGTGTCCTGAAGGTCACCTGGATCAGGAGCAACAGTCACTCAAATCCCCTGAAGACCCCCTTAAACCCTAATTTTTTAGCTTACCTGCAACATAGTTCTGGGGAGCTTATGGGATGGTGCATCGTCGGTCCGTCTGTCCATCCACAAATACTTGCAAATTCTTCTCTGAAACTACACATATGATTTCGATGAAACTTTACCACAACCTTCATCACTCTGTAGTACTAACGTTTGTTCATAGCATTAAAAAAAAATAAAAAACGAGGCTTGTGGGGGTCTACGGGGGTTGCCCCCTATCCCCAAATAGGTATTTGCTTTCTTCTCAGAAAAGGTAAAGGTAACGGTTTTACGTTTGCACGAAGAAATGAATCACACCACCACGGTGATGATACGATGCGGAGTATTTAATGAAACAACAGTACAGCACACGAGAAGAGCCACCGGAACACAGTACATGTCATGGCTGAAACCCTACCGCACCGCCGTCCATTGCATAGATAATGGCGTCGTGTATATATTTAAGCAAACCATTAAACTTAACTTTTTTTTTTACTGTTCAAACGATTATATTGGGTGAAGAAAAAATTATGGAATTTGCAGAAAGTGTAAATTCATTGAGTGAAACAGTGCTTCATAACCTGCTTTTGCAATCCATGACAGCACAGTCCACAGTGGTCCTTTTTTTCTGGATATTACATACGCAGTTTGCTGTTTCCGTTTTGAGCGATTTGCTCACATTACAAAATATTAATATAAATAAATCTACACAAATAAAAGGCAGTGTGTGTGTGTGTGTGTGTGTGTGTGTGTGTGTGTGTGTGTGTGTGTGTGTGTGTGTGTGTGTGTGTGTGTGTGTGTGTGTGTGTGTGTGTGTGTGTGTGTGTGTGTGTGTGTGTGTGTGTGTGTGTGTTGTTGTTGTTGATGATTGGTATCTACATATGCGGGTTTCAGAATGTGGAATGGAGTCTTCCCAGATCAGGCTCAAAGTTTCCACCTTCATTTCAATAAGGGGTCATGATTCATGGACCAAGCTGTGAAGTTCTCTGTTGTCAAAGTTTTGTGCCGGGGGCTCTGTTCAGGATCGTCACTGAGCCTTGGGCAGCTTCCAAATGTAGTTTGTTTGTTACAATATTCCCAGGGATGGTTTTTAGCTCACCTGTAAAGTAGTTCCGGGGAGCTTATGTGGTGGCGCGTCGTCCCTTCGTCTGTCCACAAATACTTGCAGCAATTTTTCACAAACTACACATAAGATTTCAATGAAATTTGACCACATCCTTCATCACCTGTGATGGCATGAAAATTTTACGGGGTCTGAAAGGGTCTACAGAGGGATTTCTGGTGGGGGGGGGGGTTCCTCCCCAAAGAGGTATTTGCTTTCTTCTTAAACGATACACACAATTCTGATGAGATTTCACGACAATCTTCATCACCATTGACGTACCAATGTATGTTCATGACATTAGAAAAATCTGCTCTCAGGGGATTTAAGTGGTGTTGACCCCAAAAATATGCATTTGTTTTCTTCTCCAAAACTACACCTACAATTCTGATGAAACTTGACCACCATCTTCACCACCCATGATGTACTAAAGTTTGTTCATGACATTTAAAAATATCGGCGTCGAGGAGGGTCTTTGGGGAGAGGGGGTTTGCCCCCCAAAAATATGCATTTGCTTTCTTCTCAGAAACTACACGCAATTCTGATGAAACGAGCAACATCTTCACCACCCGTGATGTACCAAAGTTTCTTCACGACATTACAAAAAAGGGGTCTCAGGGTTTCTATGGGAGGGGGGTTGCCCCGCAAAATATGGATTTGCTTTCTTTTCTGAAACCACCCACACAATTTTGATGAAACGACGACAACCTTCATCACCCCTAATGTACCAAGGTTTGTTCATGGCATTAAAAAAACCCCATAGGTATTTACTTTCTTCTCCATTATATATTTTGTGGGTCATCCATGCCTTCCAGTGGTTGCCTGATTATCTTATCCAGCTTCAACCAGGTGAGCGCTCAGGGGTATTGCCCCTGTGTTTAATATCTCTGTGAGGTTCTTTGTCATCATTCCTGTAGGCCCAGCTATCACTGGTCCAACTTTGTCATTCTTCAGCTTCCAGGATCTTCTCACTTCATTCGTGAGGCCTTCGTGTTTGGTCATTTTCTTGATTTCTGCATTGTTTCGTCCAAAATCACTGTTATTAACACCTCAATAAGCAATGCCTTGTTCCGGCTTTTTGTACCCAAGCATAATATCTGGTTACAACGCTTTTGTTTTTGATGTTAACACTCGATGGGATCATTAGTTCGTATGTGAGCAGGAGGTTCTTCCATGTTTTCTGTCATTACTTTTGGTTCAAGTTCCCACAAAATTTCTGGACCTGGGACATCAAAGGTTTTGCAGATGTGCCAGTGGATTACATTATAAGCTCTGTTGTGTTGTTGTGTATACAGCTGTTCTGCCATTAGCTTGTTTTTATCTGTGTGTTTGGTCATTAAGCATAACATATTCTCTTTAATAACCCCACTTCCACCCATCGACTCTATCTCTTCTATTTTTTTTCATATCTCCCTCTCTCTCACTCTCACCCTCTCCTCACTTCCCTCCCTCCCACTGTATAGCAACGTTTGGTGAGGCATAGGTCTCGCCCCCCCCCTTTCCTCACTCTTCTCCCCTTCCTTGCTTCCCCTCCCTCCTGCCTCCACTCCTCTCTTCTTCTCTCTGGCTTCCCTCCCTCTCTCAACCCCTATCAGCGAAGCGATGGGTCGTATTTGCTTGTGCATTTATCTATCTATAATTCCAGCAATCTCTGTGTGTCGGTGTGTCTGTATGTGTGTTTGTCTTTGACCGCCGTTTCTCGACAACCACTGGTCCGATCTAATTGAAACTTGCCAGGAATATTGCTGGGGACCTGAGGATGTGCCTTTTCAAGGTTTGATATTAATCGGACAAGTGGTTCCCAAGTTACGGCCATTTATTTGACAACCAATGATTGGACACGGTGGTATGACATCACCATTTTTTTTTTTGCACATACGGCCACGCACGTACGGGCATGCCGGTAAGTACGTCATCCATCAGATTATTCAAAATATGTTGGTTGCAAAATCTGTGATGGGTGTACGGGCATGCACTTCAAAAGCAAACAACAAAATCTGTGACAGGTGTACAGGATAACGCACATACAGGCACGCACCTACGGGCACGCACCTACGGGCCCGCACTAGTCTATCTATAATTCCAGCAATTTCTGTGTGTTTGTCTGTCTGTATGTATGTGTGTGTGTGTGTGTCTGCGACCACCGTTTCTTGACAACCCCTGGTCCGATCTAATGTTAACTTACCAGGAATATCGCTGGGGACCTGATGATGTGCCTTTTCAAGGTTTGGTATTAATCGGCCAAGTGGTTCCCAAGTTATGGCCATTTATTTATCAACCAATGACAGGACACGGTGCTATGACATCACTATTGACGTCACAATAATTTTTTTTTTCGCACATACGGGCATGCACGTATGGCCATGCATGTACGAGCACGCACTCATATATATATATATATATATATATATATATATATATATATATATATATATATATATATATATGTGAACAAAATAAGTACTCTACTACTTTATATAATCTGAATGAGGTTGTGTGGTGTATATGAAAATGGCAATTAAATTATCATCACCTCAAATAAATTTACTACTGCTGTGCCTCTGGAGAAGCTTGAACATGCTATCGCGTTTAAGGCTCGCAAACACGATATGCCTCGGTGCCGGGATCTTTGATCCCGCAAATGGCCAAAAGGTTTTATAACTAAACTAGATTCAGTTACAACTTACCACTCCCCATGCTCACCCAAGGAATGCTGAATTTTGGCAGCAGCACATGTGGAAGGCAGAAGGATGGAAAATGGTTCTTTGCTTTTCAAAGATTTATTTCCAAAGCTCATAAATTGTGCCACAGACCACAATCTTAGTAAACAATGGAGAAAGTAGGTGAGGGCTTACAAATCATGCTGAGTGGTGTGCATGGCAATACTGCAGCTTGGGAACAGGAAGAGCAGGAATGATGCTGTGGAGGTGAGGAATCATGAAGTGGCATCTGCATTTCAAAAGAGGAGTCCCCCCTATCCCGACGACAAATCAGAGCGGGAGATTCAGAGAGTGGGAGATGAAGAGCTAGAGAGAGGAAGAGAATGAGGTTCTTTGTCCAAAGGGCCCACTCCAACTCTACTCCATGCACATTTCCAGACAAAGACGTCATGGACTCTGGGACCACCTCTGCTTGTAGCTGGTCCTATGATTGGCTGCCTGCTGCTTGTGTGAGGGACCATTCTCAGGACACATCCACTATATGGGGTGGCCTCAATAACAAAAAGTCTTTATCCCCTTTTCTGGGCCCGAGGGCACATCTCTCCATCATGGTTTGTGGTGCACCAGCCAAACAGTTCATTCAATGTGGTTTTATAGCACATGGCGATTTGCCGTGTGTTTCCATGCCCAATTTCTCACCTGGCCTCACCTGTGCAGGTGGTTTCACGCCACACAATCTTGTCCATCGTTATACTGTCTATAAATTACATGTGCTGCCTATTCAGTATCACGTTTTACAAGATGGCATGCTCTGACATTTTTCCTGTTTACAAGAGTAAATCTCTGCATTGCAAATCAGACGGACCATGCTATTCTTATCGCAATCAAGCTGTGAATCCCCCTCTTCCACGCAAGATGCAACAACACTAAACCCTTTCTTGTTATCTACAAAAATGACAACTCAATGCCAGGTGCTGCTATTCTAAAAGAAACACCTGATTATGATTCTAATATGCATACACATTAATTGCCTTGCCCTATGTCAGGCATGCTGAGAAACCAACTGATTGACAAAAGTTCCATCCTTCACACAATTATTCCTCATTAGCCCAGAAACAGTACACTATTTCATTACATTTCAGCACCTGTAATGTGAAATAGCAGAATTAACATGAAGTCTAACCCGTGCTGACTTTCACCTCAAATTCCCTACACTTGTTGGTATTGGTGATTTGGGGTACTCTTGGGGCCTTGTTTCATGCTGCCATATACAATAGTTATGAGGGCCTACCATCCATCAATTGAGACCAGACTCTGTGCAGAGCGTTGGTGCTGCCTTAGCAGTCTGCTTGGCTATTGGGCACAATCCTGGATGGGTCGCCACTCCGACACAGGATACCAGCAAGCTGGCACTCATGTCTGCCAACCTCAGAAGGATGACAGGCAGAATCAACCCCACCTGGTATTAATTCAACAGCCAAGTGGGATTTGAAACCAGGATCCAAGCATCTCAAGCACTCCACCTTAACCATTAAGCCAACACCAGGCATAAGGGCCTCCCCATTGGCCTTGTAATACAGCTGGCTGATCATTACATCAATAGAGATGGAAAATTAATTGTGCACTTGCTTGCGTTGCTTACAAATGGCTGAAGGAAAAAGAAAATCAATTGCATTAACTCATCGATTGTGCAACGATTTATAGTCATGGGGAGTCATCCAATGCAAAGCAAACTTGAAACCACGAGTACGTGCCCGTAAAAAAAAAATAAAAAAAATACTAATAAATAAATATTCAAACCGCGAGCAACAAACAACCACACAGGCCGTTTCTTCGCTCTCGAGTGCCCGAACATGCGTGGCCTGGAAGTTCGAATATTATTCGCAGTTACGATTATTCACAATTTAGTTTTAATACCCAATTATTCAATTTGCGGCAACGTATTTTACCTTTTTTGCAATGTCGTGGCAAGGAAAAACAAAAAGAGAGGAGAGAGAAAAAAAATTTACTTCCTGGTTCGGAGCATACCAGCACTCTGATGTTACCGAAATTTATACACCGGCTAATATGAAAACGATCATAACTTGGGGCATTGTGTTTATCTATAAATGCGCATAAGAAATCGAGAAATTATTAGAATACACGAAGTCATCATTATCCGGAAGTCCGTACGTTGTAACCCGTAATGGCAAATGCGGCTGAGCTTCCCTTCCCCATCAGCCACGCCCACACAACAACGCATCTTGTCATTGGTTTGGTAAATAAATGGCCATAACTTGAGAAGCACTTGTCCGATTAATATCAAACCTTGAAAAGGCACATCCTCAGGTCCCCAGCAATATGCCTGGCAAGTTTCAATTAGATCGGACCAGCAGTTGTCGAGAAACGGCGGTCACAGACACACACACACACACACACACACACACACACACACACACACACACACACACACACACACACACACACAGCTGGAATTATAGATAGATTATTCGACACAAAATGGCCTCGTTGGCATTTGGTGTTCGACAGTGTGTGGACAATAACGATTTGTACAGTGTGAATAAATATACAAAGTACGAAAAACTTTGCATCCAACAGCCAATTGCACAAAGTATCAAGTTGAAAAACAAATAACCAGTTTTTGGATGTTTTATCTTTTCAGGCCTGGATGTTATGAATAAAAAATATATGTGAAATAAGGCTCAAGGAAACTGCACAATTCTTATGAACAAGTTTCGAAAAAGCGGCTTCAAGATTATTGGAATGTCCTGCGACAAAGCTGAATCTATGGGCCTATCACTTTCCTATTGCAGAGAGTTCAGTGGTCTCTCTGTCTTCCACTGCCATTTTTCTGGTCTTGTACCCTTCTGCTCTTTCCTTGCTCCCCCTACCCCCGAGGTTTCTGTGGGGTGCACCTGGTCCACCATCAGACCCCTTCTGGTGAAACTCCCAAAATCCAAAACCACTGCTCACCTCCACTCATTTGTTACTCTATTTTCCAACCTGTCAACTTTCACACTTTCTTCAATCTCATTCTTCCCTCCAGGTCTTCATGACAGCTGTTCATCACCATCTCAGATCACCCTCATCCAAAACCATGATCTTTGCTACTACCCTCTCCCATGAACTTCCCCACCCGCAAGCTCACATCCTTCAAAATTTCCAGTTTTTCCTTGTTGAGAGTTCGCTTCTGTAACAATCTTGTATCCATATGTTCTCGTTCCCCTGATTCCTCCCCACACACAATATTTGTCCAAGTCTCCCTCTGCTTTGTCCTTCAACCCTGCTGTTGGTCTTACCCCCCTCTCTCTACTGTTGCTTTTGAAATGTTGCATCCTGATCTGTTCAGCATACAAGCTCTTCCAGGAGCCTTGACCTTGCATACAAAAAGGTGATATGACCGTCTCATTTTGCACATAGCTACAAATAGATCCTGTAGATTTGGGAAGAAAGCAAACACATCTACCTCTTTCAAATAACATCAGAATAATTTTTGTATCAAAAAGATTCTGATCAGAAAAAAAAAATATATATATATATATATATATATATATATATATATATATATATATATATATATATATATATATATATATATATATATATATATTGTTACGAATTCGCGCCCGCCGGCGTGCGATCGGCCGCGTACCTCTAATCACAACCGAGTCGCCCACGGACGGACAATTCAGTCGTGACTTTCCGGAGCCAACGCAGGAACCCTGTCACGGGTGGGTCTTCAACCTCACCACGGCCGTGCCAATTGTCTACCCGCGCAAGATAGGGTCACTCGCCGAATTCGATATACTGAAGTACCTGCGTGGGGAGCCGACCGGGCAGCCGTACATCGACGCAGGTCGGCTTGGGACACGAACCGCTTAAGCGGTCCGTTCCGTTCTGCAGTAATAACCGAGTGGGTATTATCGCCGACCTCGCCGGATCCGATTCTATTTAATGGGTGTTTGAAACACCACTATTTATTCCGCGATGCAAGATGGCATTTTCAATAGGGGGAAGAGGATGCAACGAACGGGATTCATTCAAACCAAGCACATTTATTTAGACACATGCACGTATGTACAGCCAACACGTATACAGGCAAACAAAAGCAGGCAAACAAATGCAAGGGAAAGCACTACGACCGAATATGGTTATTAACCTCCACCATTGAAGATAGGGGGTTACTGTTTTCACCCCTTTCTGTCTGTTTGTTTGTTTGTGAACAGTATTACGGAAAAACTCCTCGACGGATTTTGAGGAAACTTGGTGGGGGGATTAGGTATGGTCCACGGATCATGCCATTAGATTTTGGACTTGGTCCAAAGTCCAATATGGGCGCTGTGCGCGGCCATTTTGAAAAAAATATTTGAATTTTTGTTTTTGCATTTCTACATGTTTTAAGTGATTTCCAACCCCTCCCCCCCCCCCAAAAAAAAAATTGTTAGAGAAAAAAAATTTTTGCAACTTTTTTTTTCAACAACATTTCGACATGTTATAAGTGATTTCCAACAAAAAAACATGCCAAAATTATAATTGCGGCAGATTTTGGAACTTCAGGTGGATATACCCACGTAAAATCAATTTCTGTCTCAAGGAATCCAGTTATGACGAATGAATTGAGTATGTAAAAGTTAAAAGTAAAAGGGAAAGTTGCAAACTATAACTCTGTGAGCACTGTTGATGTCAAATTGAATGAATAGGATATCAGGTTCACTTGAGTGACCGAGCAGTATTGGCGGCGGAGGTTTTGCACTCTACCGAGTGCTCCCCCTCTAGTTATTAATGTAATCGCTTAACAGTTTTTACTTGTCAGGACACGGCGCCACAAGATTCACTCAAAAGGAAGGAAAGGGCCACTCTCATAGACGAGAGTGGCAGACAGGGTCCGTGGACCTTTATAGTGCGTGAGCCTTGGTTGAACGAATGGGCTCGCGAGACCGATGTGGCTTACCCGCACCCTCGTGGTGCGACGTCTGCTCGCCACGGCCACCAGGACAGCCGCGCCTGATTGTGGCCTTGCGACGATGGGCAGGTCGTGACATCTGCTCCCCACGGCCACCAGGACAGCCGCGCCTGATTGCGACCTTGCGACGATGGGCAGGTCGTGACGTCTGTTTCCCACGGCCACCAGGACAGCCGCGCCTGATTGCGGCCTTGCGCCGATGGGCAGGTCGTGACGTCTGTTTCCCAAGGCCACTAGGACAGTCGTGCCTGATTGCGGCCTTGCGACGATGGGCAAGTCGTGACGTCTGTTTCCCACGGCCAGTAGGACAGACGCGCCTGATTGCGGCCTTGCCAAGGCGAGGTGATCCGGGCCCCGGCTGGCAACGCGGTTGAGAGGAACGAACGGGTCTTTCAGTGCTCTGTCAGAGTTGATGCTCTATAAGAGTTGATGTTCTATGAGTCGAATGCTCCAAGACCCGGTCCGTTCCTCAACGATGCGCAAACTGCGCCGAGGTCCGATCACCTCGGACTGCCTTGGCGCTGGCAAGCTCTCCCCGGCTGTGGTCTCCACGCAGCTCCTTGGCTTTCCCCAACTGACTCTATCCAGACTTCCGGCTCCACTCGGCTCTCCGACCCCTCCAGACTGCGGGCTCAACTCGACTCTCCGACCCCTCCAGACTGCCTCGAAGCTCCGTTCTGCTCACCCTTATATAGGGCCGGGGGGACGAGATTTGGCCTTTGCTCTCTGACCCTTGACCCCACGCGGAAAGCGGACGTGGTAGGAATCATCAGCCCTCTGGATCCGTTTTTCGAGAGCGAAGCTTCCACACAGAGCGGACGTGGTAGAATCACCAGACTTGCGCTGCACGGCAAGAGAACCCTTGCCTCTCCCTGCAGCGATGCCGTTTGATCGGATCCCGCCGCTGCTGGCGCAAAGATGGCGTCGTTTTGGGAACGAAGGTGAGGCGATGTTTGTGGTGTGGGGTTGTTGAGGGTTGTGGAGGTATAGGGGCGATGGTGGTAGTGGTTTGGTTGTTGTCATTTGGGAATGATGTTAGTAGTGGTGATTTGGTTGTGGTGGGCGGTAGAGGCGATCGTGTTTGCGGTGAGGGTGGCGTGGTTGGTGTTGTGGTAAAGGGGAGCGATCTTGTTTGTGGTGATTTGGTTGTTGAGGTATGGTTGGTCCAAAATAACTATAGAAAAAGAAAAACCTACGTCAAAGGGTCACAGCCCGGTGAACACGAAGAAATTCCCTCTAAACAACGGTGGGGAAATCTATCTGAGCATAAACTTAGTGGGATAACTGATCTAAGGAACCTTTATGGTGTTCTGCAAATTTCCACAGCGTGGTTTGGTGCACGTATGTAAGTGATCCTAATTCGTATGCGTGAATATTTACCCGCATGCAGAAGCTGTCAGTCGCCGACAGACCGCCGATGAGTGAGGATGTGTACGTGAGCGCCGTCAGATTTTCGTTTTTGACAAAATGACGGATCACTGTGGTCTCATCGCCAGTGATCACTGTGTTGAAGAAGTTGGGATCGCTGTTCACAGTCTCCAGCATGTCCTGTGTGATCTCCAAAGGAGTTGCTTCTGTTCGATCATTAGCAGCTTTGGCACGAACTTCGCTGAGATTCTCCTTAAGCCCAAATCCTCAGTCACAATGGAATGAATGGATCCAATGCTGACGCCCGCCTCGTCTGCAAGTTCTCTGATCGTGATTCGACGATCCTGCATCAGCAGGGTCCTCACTTGGTCAATGACGATCTCATTTCGGGATGTTGAGGGCCTACCAGAACGTGCTTCACTTTCCACTGATGTGCGACCATCTTTGAAGCGGTTGTACCACTCTTTTATCTGTGTGGTGCCCATTGCTTCGTTCCCGAAGGCCTGTTGAATCTTGCGGATCGTTTCCTCTTGGGAATCACCAAGCTTTACACAAAATTTGATGCAGTAGCGTTGTTCAAGTTTTTCCGTCATTTTATCAAAAACGAAAATCCGACGGCGCTCACTTACACTTCCTCACTCATCGGCGGTCTGTCGGTGACTTACAGCTTCTGCAGGCGGGAAAATATTCACACATACGAATTAGGATCGCCTACATACGTGCACCAAACCATGCCTCCCTAGCTTCATTTGTTTATGCACCAAATGTTAAGGTTGGATACTTTTTGAACACCCCTCGTATATATATATATATATATATATATATATATATATATATATATATATATATATATATATATATATATATATATATATATATATATATATATATATTCAAAAAAGTTTTAATATAATGAGAAAATTTGCACAATCCTGTAAATTACTTACCGACAATGAGGAGTTTTTATCGAATACTGAAGACCTGTTTTGCATACAGTGAATCACAAAATAATTCATGGACGATAGGATATTTCTTTTGGGAGGGTGCATGCCATTGTTTTGTCTTGGTAAGCCTTCCCTTATATGATTGGGAGAGGCTCATAACTGTTGTCAGGTTTGTTTCTACAATTTGCACCTCCAATTATTAATGGCATCCCACTGTTTGTTAGAGCCCTTGGAGTACTAAACTACCATTTAGGTTTTTATTTTTCTTCTATTTATCTTTTTGCACTCCCGAACTGTCAATTTCTGAGCTGTATCTCAAAGCCGGCTGGGACTTTTTGAATAACATTTTGAAACAACAATGTGAATACAAACTATGCGAGGTTAAGGTATATATTTTTGACCCTGACATAATATTTAAGGTCATGACCTAATGACAGACATTATAACATTTTTCACCATACATCAACAAAAGTTTGTCCGATCTGAACGAAATTGTCCTCTCTAAATAGCCTCGAGAAAGACACATATAAGTTGAATTCAATTTTGCCTCAATAATGGAAATACAAAGCATGTGGTTTGACAATTTTTTTAAACTAATTTTTATCTCTGGTTTACTATCCCAGTTGTCTTTATTGGTTTCTAGTCCATAAAATATATCAGTAAATGAAAACTGCTTTTCCTTTTATCTTGCCAA
The DNA here is from genome assembly GCF_056783735.1 of Eptatretus burgeri. Classification (NCBI taxonomy): domain Eukaryota; kingdom Metazoa; phylum Chordata; class Myxini; order Myxiniformes; family Myxinidae; genus Eptatretus; species Eptatretus burgeri. Next base: position 95,592,039 of record NC_140964.1, on the reverse strand, counting down.
ATAGTCAAAAACACGGTGTATTAGAGAGTTTCTTCTTCTTCATTTTTGTTCCAGTATTGGCTCGAGCATGCATTAAATGCAAAACAAATTTATATCTCCGGAAACATTCATTGGGACTGATAGGGGACATATATATATATATATATATATATATATATATATATATATATATATATATATATATATATATATATATTGCAAAGCAATTCTCGCTCTTGTTTTACAATGGTTTCAACCTACCGCCATAAATCTTCTGGCATTTTGTCAACCAAGTCCAGCTCTGCAAAACTGTTTTTTTTTATCTTTGTTGCATGTTGCTTAGACACATTTTCAAGGTTGTATCTGGTCAGAATTAGAGATTTTTTATTCATCTGACTCACTTTGATTCATTTTGTCACAAGGAGTTCATGAGCTGTCCCAAAGTCTGAACCTGGCAGAGTATTGGCAGAAGACCCAGAAGCTTGAAGTCCTTTAAATTAAGCTTCTGGGTCTCACGATCTGCCGTGATCTTTCCTGGGAAAGAGCCAGTCGCTGACTGGGCATCAAACATCATGCAAAGTCCTTCCTTGGCAAACCTGAGTTCCTGACCTCATACAAAGCTTTTGTCTGCAGCCTGATGGAGTACTGCTCTCCCCTCTGGGCTGGTGCTCCCGCCTCTCTCTTTTCTTGGCTTCATGCTGTGGAAACTAAGGCATTTAGGATCATTGATATCTCCCGTGATGAGGCTGAGTCTTTGGGTCTCTCATTCTCTCACCGTAGGCATGTGGGTTTTATTTCTGTCTTCTACCATCTCCTCTCTGGCTTCCCCCCCTTGCTCTCTCTGAGATATATCTCCCTCCCATATTTCACAGGGTGCTTAAGGTCTGCCAATAACCCCCTTCTGGTAAAACTACCAAAATCAACAAGCACTGCTCACCTTCCCTCTTTCATTCCTCTCTTTTTTCTGCCTTTGGAACAAACTCCCACACTCTTCAATCCCACTCTTCTCTCCATGTCTTCAAAACAGCTGTACACCGCCATCTCTTATCTTCCTCCACCAAAACCACAATTTTTTTGACCCCCATTAATCCACACCCAACAAGACCCAATCCCACCTCCTTCAAATTCCCTGCTTTCCTTCTTGGAAGTCCCTGTCTTGTAAGGACCTGAAAGTCCCTGTAGAGTCCATCTTGTTTTCCATGTGTACCCCACCCCATCCCTCTCCCTGCCACAGATTTCCTCATCTCTCTGTTCCACAGTTTTTTTGTTTGTTTCTTTTTCCCTTCCATCTCCCACCCCTCTTTTCTCCTGCTCCCATTGTTGTACATTCCGTGTGTTAGCTCTCATATGAGCCTCGACAATGCATGCAAAATAAAAAATAAAACCTTCTCCATCTTCTCCAGTTTGCTTTTTGGTTGTTTGAGCCATGTTTTTGCAATTATAAGCTCATTCTCCACACAGTAATCCAGAATTTGCTTCCCTGACTCATTTTGGATACCAAGTCTATGCTTTCCTGCTCCTGCTTCTTTCATTTTTGCATTCTGGTCTCCCACAACAATTAAAACATGTATTTTAGGCACATCTTCAACCAGTTCCAACAACTTTCCAAAAAACTCCTCTACATTTTCTTCATCTGCTGCAGAAGTTGGTGGATATATCTGAGGGATGGTGGTGTTCATTGGATGCTCTTTCAACCTCACTGATATTAACCTGTCATTGACTGGGTTGGATCTCAGTACTGACCCTGTCATCTTATCATAAATCACTGCCACTCCAGTTATTTCACAAGATTTGTGACCAGAAAAGAACACTGCAATCGTCATATTCAACCTGCCCCAAGTTAGTCCATCAAAGCTCCCTCATCCCCAAAGTTTCACTTCTTGTCCTCTCCCTATCTCCCTTTGCAAGATCTAACTTTCTCTGATTCATTGACCTCACATTCTATGTTAGAATTTTGTGAATATTTGAGAAGCATAGAGCTCGACGCTAACTTCTGGCGACCTCGGCGACTGGATTTCTTTGTGAAGTTGATCCAGTCCCATCATAACGGTCAGTCTGACTCATAATAACACTTTGCTCTTACCCAGGAACCATTGGGTTCTTTCAAATAATTGGTGCTCATCATCAACACCATCGCTAAATTTCTGTGATTACTGATTGTGATTGTTTTCTTGGAATGGACTGAAGTGGTTTGCCATTGTTTTCTTCTGGGCATTATCTACAATAGACAGGTGATCATAGCCATTGTTTTCCACTTGAGAATCATCTGCCTACCTTCAAGGCCATGCAGCCATTATTGGCAACATGTGCTGCCTGCCTGCATGGCCATCCAACACTTGCTCCTATGACTTCACAAAATGCTGATCAGGTCAGGTCAGGTATGGGAGCATGCATCATAGCAGTGTGTCACTGCATCTAATTACTGCTGGTACTCCAAGGGCCTCCATCTGGCCTTCCTCCCAGCAGATGCCTGGTCCATCCCCATCTCCTAGATATGCCGATCAACCTGCTGCAACCACAAGGCACATGGTCGGAACATTGGCCTACCCCACTCACGAGGCTCCCTCACTGAGAGAATCTGGTGAGCAGGATTAGCGTCAGGAAAAGGAGCACATGTCCATAGAGCAGCAGCAGCTGACACTCATGAACTATGCAAGGAACAAATCTCATTTGAGACTAGTAGAGCAACTGCTCGTTGGACACAAAGTCCAACCAGCGAGAGCAAAGGATTCTCCAAAGAGACCTGGTAGCAAAGTTATAAAGTCTCCATCTCAGATCCCTGGTCAGAGTCAAAACCTCACATCCGTACATCAAGACTGGAAGCACCAAGGACCTAAAGACTCAGACTTTCATCCTCCCGCACAGGTACCGGCAGCGCCACACCCCATGATCCAGTGAATCCATGACATCCCAGGCCCAACCGAGACGTCTGTTAAACTCTGGCTCACAGCCAGCAGAGATATGAATATCACTGCCAAGGTAAGTAAATCCCTCCGTGACCTCAACATCATCAGCACAAACTGATACAGACAAGATAGCAGCATCCAAGATGTCATTGATAGCCTGGATCTTAGTTTTGAACCAGAAAACCCGTAATCCCAGTGGCTCTCACTCCTCATTTAGCATGTCGCAGGCACCCTAATGGATATCTGGAGTCTCCGCAAAGATTACTGCATCATCTGCGAAATCAAGGTCAGTTATCTTGACATTCCCAAATGATGCAACACAGCTTGATCGCTCTGACATCCTCCCCAGAATCCAGTCGACACAAGTGCTGAAAAGTGGGAGCCAGTACAAAACCATGATGACCTCCAGTAAGAACTGGAAATAAGTCAGAGATTGTATCACCACATCTCACAGTGCTCTCAGTACCAGAGTACAGTTCAGACATCAGATTGATCAGTTTTGGTGCCATCCCACAAAGAACCAGAATCCTCCAGAGGGCATCCTGATTCACTGAATCAATTGCTTTACAGAGATCCACATAGTCTCCAAGCAACCACTGCCAAAACTCTCGTCTGCATTCGGTGAGGACCTGGAGAGCAAGGGTACAGACAATCATTAACCTCTTTGGTGTAACGCATGACTGCTCTGGATGCTGGTGCTCAAGCAGATGTTGGCGAACATTCTCAATAATTATCTGAGCAAAGACCTTGCCCAGCACTGAGGGCAGTGTCACTCCTCGGTAGTTTTTGTAGTCCTGGTGATCACCCTTCCCTTTCCAGAGAGGGACAACAAGGCCCCTCTTCCAGTCAGTTGGGACGATGCCTCTGTTCCAGGCATAGCACAGAACTGCATGCAACATCACAAATGCAGCATTTCCCCAGCCTTGAGAAGTTCAGCATGGATGCCACAGATCCCTGGAGCTTAACCCAACCACAACGGGTTCACCGCAGCCTGTTTTCACAAAAGAAGTTGGATCACAGCTGATTGGAGGGTCAGCATTTGGGATAGCAAATCCCTGACATCCAGCTCAACAGCTGGTGGATCAGCCTGGTGCAGCCACTCAGAGTAACAAGCCCAGTGTGCCTTCACTTTGGATGCTCTGTCAAGAGCACACCGCCCTCCGCTCTAACTGCAGCACAATGAGGGACAGGCTTTGAGGAACGCAATGCATGACTTCCCCTGTAAGCAGGACGAGAATCACTTGACCACAGGTGATGCTCTACCCCTTCACAGATGCCTCGCACTTAGGCCTCCTTGTCCAACCAAAGCACACATTCAGTTTTTTGCCTCAGCTCCCTGAACAGCTCACCTCTGCCATTAAGGCTGACCCTTCAACCCTGGCCAATGGTATGCAGTGTCCCTTGAGAGAAAAAATTCTTCTTCGCTCTTCGGTGAGTTCCAAGACACCCACTGGCAACATCAAGGACAGTGGTCTTGAAGACACTCCACAACTCTTCATGGTTCCCCAAAGCAGAAACACCCATCCTCCCCCCCACCCCCACCCCCAAGTCCACACTCAGCCTGTTCGCAAACTCCGCGGCTTCCCTCCCATCCTTGAGCTTGCCAATATGCAGCCAAGGCTGGGATGGCACCATTCTCCCGGATATAAGCTGCAACTTCAGAGTTCCTACAATATGCCTGTGGTCGGTGTTGAGGAACTGAGCACTCTGGTTAACCCTGCAGTTCTGAATCATCCTGCAGCGACCATCAACATGCACATGGTCAACCTCCTTTGTCACACCACCAGCTTTGGAATACCAAGTCCAGTGATGAGCATGTGGGTGCTGAAACCATGAACTGGCCACCTTTCGTCCATGACTTCTCACAAAGTCAATGAACTTCGTGCTACTCAGATTCACAGTTCCAGACCCATGGGGTCCAACACACGTCTCATAACCATCCCCATCAGTTCCAGTTGATGCATTGAAATCCCCTAAGACTAGAAAAGTATTTCACCTGGGGTGCTGATCAACCCCAGATTTGAATGCGGCATAGAATGCATCCTTTACGGTGAGATCACTTGCTTCATTCGAAGCATATGCAGAGACCAGTGAAATGACACCCAAAGAGTGACGAATCCTTAGTCTCATAATATGACCGTTGACCAGTGTTACCTCAATTATCATTGCAGACAGCTTATTGGACGGAGCTACAGCAACTCCTTTTGCATGACAACCATCATAGCAACCAGTCCAATAGTAGGTGTAACCACCCAACATGATCTCACCATTATCCGGTCTCCGAACCTCAGAGAATGCTGCAATACCTATGTTCAAACGCTTAAGCTCAGATGATAACAGAGACAGGTGATCATCCTCTCTTCAAGATAAGACATTCCTGGCACCCACCCAAAGGGACTGCCTCAGGTTAACTCAGGGAGACCGCCGTCTGGTGGACGACACCTCACACCACTCTGCCATCCACCAACGCAATCTGACCCTCAAGGTTTACCCCTTTATTTTCCTCCCATCATCAAGGAATGGGGGTCCTGAAGGCTTTGCACCAATCCCATCATCCGGTGAGCTGCCCTGTGGATGGCAGCATCACAGGAGGTACTCCCATGGAGGGTCTATCAAATTTCCTTGCATTTATTGGTTTTGCAGAATGAAGTGTTCTACAGTGGCTGGAGTGCAAATCCTGCCACTAACCTCCTCAAAAGAAAAGTAACCCAACTGAAGGAGGACGTCCGCAGACACGTGCACTAGAAATGGATGACCGTCGGTCACAAGGAGCTCCTCTGCCCTCTGACAGGTTTTGTTTTTAATCCTGCTGGGTGTCCATGTCTATACATATCCAAAAGGAGATTACACAAAAATGGTAAACAAAGCAATGTCCTGTAAAAATTAAATTGCACATTTTCAGCGGATGAGACACCTCCCAAGGCACCCACCCACCTCACTGCACCATGGGATTCAACAAAGGTGGAAACGAACGTCTAATTGAGTTTTGATTGAAAGCATGGGTACTTTTGCCAAAACGAACAACAAAGCAGCTTGGAGAGCAATCGTCAATTGGCTTAAGCACTCAAACAGGCACTCCAACTGAATGTTTCATAAGAAACGACTCGCTTGGCATACGATTAGCCATCACCAAACCGTCATATTAAACATACTCATTCCAGAAATGCCCAAATTGTCAAATATGTCCGAATTGGACAAATAAACACTTTTTTTTAGAAGTCGGAACTGCTGATAAGTTCGATTCCGGAGATTACTTTTGTAATTCGGCTTAATTTTAGACATTCTCGAGGTTATCGTGTGTGCGGAAATGAAACATGGTCACGAACACTGGCGTCTCCGGGCGTTTATAAGTACTGCAATGTACCCAGCGATTCATAACTATTATGAACAGACATTCGATAATATAAGTGACGAAAGTGAAAAAAATAATAATAACTTTATCATCAAGAAATCGTTGTGGCCTGTTCCAAGTCAAGGCATGGTTGAGCAGGTCAAAAATCACAGTGGCTTCAGACCCCAGAGAGTTAACCCAGGATACGACTTTACTCCCCAGAGAGTGAGGTGGCCGCTGAGCATCTGATAAAGGGTATAATTAAATAAGGCCGTTAATTATCTTCAAAAGGGGTGTTTTAATTAACGCAAACACCCAATTTCCACTCTTGCACTTCCTTGGAATTTTCTTTGGATGCATGCAAGGTTTCATGCTGCTTGGTTTTATGGTTTTGGAGTTACAGAAGACACACACACACACACACACACACACACACACACACACACACACACACACACACACACACACACACACACACACACACACACACACACACACACACACACACACACACACACCCTTTTAATAGTATGTATTCTGATGTTATAAAGACCAACTCACAAAGAAAATAGAAACGTGCAAATGCTTGGATTAGTCTCCTTGTCGACAATGGGAGAATTTTTTTTTGCTTGGTTGATACCAGGAAATTGACTTTATTAAGAAGTAACCAGCTGAAGGTTTTTTGTGTTAAATATGTCCACAGAGCAGTCTTAATTGACCCCAGGGACTTGTCTATATGTTGTTAGAGTCCAGGGACCTGTCTATGCTGAGCTATTTCATGGAATTTTTTTTTTCCTTGGAGCCCAAAGGTCATTTCTCTATCAAAATAGAATTCAAGGAGCAGTTTTTATAATGCTGTGGGTGCGACTAGCAGTCTTGCTATTGCCAAGGGATATGTTTATCTCGTTTTGGATCCTCGAGAGGGTGTCTTGTCTTTTCATTCAGTGCCGGGAGATGTGCGAAAAATGCTGTCCATGGTGCTGCCTCTGTTATTGCGAATCCCAGTGAGCTTGTCTTGATTAGATCATTTTATTGGCAAAAAAAGCAGTGCCCTAGCTGCAGGAAACCCTCAGGGTTGCTTGCATGTCATGCTACTGACGTGCAATAAATTGTGGAATAAATGCTTGTACAGCCTTTCGCTTTGCACAAGCAGGCGAGGCCACACATGCTTGCTTTGTTTACTTCGCATATATATGCTTATTACATCTTTGTCATCACCACCCACAAGCCAGAGGCACGTACGTGAGGGCGCATTAAAAAAAGGTCTATGGATGAGACTCACAATAGCCCAATAAATGCAAAGTATAACGAGGTGAATAGACATGGATTTTATTCCCAGTTATATGCACTTGTATATTAAAAAAAAAAAACCAATAAGTTGTTGCATGTTGGGCTATTGTATGTCCTTTGCAGAACATTTTGAACAGCCCTCGTATTTGCAATGCTTTCCTTATCATTTATGTTTTTTTTAGCACGTATATGCAAGTAAAATATCTACGGAACGAGAAGGGCACTTGGAAGAGTGAATACCCCCACCAGGTTGAACAGTCTACGTTTTGTATGCCACTGATGGGCCAGATCTGCATCTGGACCTGAACCAAAAGTCTCATTGACTTGTTTTTGTTTCCTTCCCAAATCATCCCCAAAGTTTTGTCATGAGCTGTCCACAATTTTTTTTTTGAAATTCCATGCTATATATCATTTTTAGCCCTTTCTCTCAATGGTGATGCATCACTTTAAAAAAATTTTAAAACTCTCCTATCGAGATACAGATTTTCACCCGAATCTAATCAATTTGTCCTTGTCGCATACCCAACCTGTCCACGAAGTTTCGTTCAAATCTGTCCATAACGTTTTGAGATATCCTGCTCACAGACAAATAGACAGAAAAAGAGTAGGTGAAAACAAACATAACCTCCATCTACGTTTGGTGGAGTCGCAAAAAGAGCAATCAGATGTTTGTATGCTGTTGTGTTTCTGTTTTTGTGAGGGAATGTTTGTGTTTGTGTGGTGTATTTTATGTGGTGTATATGTTCATCTTTCGGCTGCTCCCGTTAGGGGTCGCCACAGCGGATCATCCGTTATGATCCGCATACTGATTTGGCACAGGTTTTATGCCGGATGCCCTTCCTGATGCAACCCTGGTCGCCTCTTACGACACAGTGATAAGGATTGGGTTTCGCCATGATTCCAGGCTGCCCTACACCCTCTCATAGCACGGCCCAGTGCAGAGCTCCGGTCCTGAATCGATACTCCAATCCATCCCAAGTAATCCCAAGTAGCCGGATTACAGGCACACGCCACTACGCCCGGTTTTGTGTGGTGTTTATGTCTGGTCTGAAAATTTGTTAAAATCGTCCTGAATGAAAGTATTAGCATATAAAGCATAATCATCAGCAATTTTCCATCAGTAAAGGCCCTGTCACACCTTGACGTTTTAGCCAGCGTCTGGTAACGTATCGAAATGTTTGTAAAACGTTGGCGTACGCTGAACTATTGATGTTTTTTTCCAGTTTTGGGCGTATAATAACGAGTTGGACGTATGCATAACGTATTAGTAACATACACAGAACGTTTCGATAATTTATAGATAACTTATACCAACGAATGCTTAGCGTGTTGTCGGCGTTGACAACCTATGCCCAACAATAGTCTAACTTATGCATAGCGTGCGGCAGCGTATCGCCGATGATCACGTGGCATAGCCTATTAAAAGGCTGCCGCTCATCGATTTAAATCATAACCGCACCACAAATCAAAGTGTCATGTCACCATCATGCCAAAGAAAAAAAAAACCATGGAGTCTGGAACACTGACGGGTTCCTCCTGTGAAGCCCATTTTTATATACCAATTCCCCTAAACGCTGCCAATGCGCCATTATACGGTAGCTGTAAGTTAGAAACACGTTCATCAAGTTCTGTGGTCGTCCGGAAGACGTCAAATACGTCTACATACGTCAATATGCGTTGGAGATACGTTACACATAGGTTCAAAGCACGTTACTCATCGGTTAGAAATAAGTTTCGGGTACGCGAGACATTACCTCGACGTGTTTCGACTTATGAGTAACTTACAAGTAACGTGTGTCAACGATCGCATAACGTACCTACAACTTATGGCCAGCATATGCGGAACGTGTGAGTCATACGCTGGCATACGTCGAAAAATTTTGAGCATGCTTAAAATTTGTCGACGAGCTCGGCGTACTACGACGAATGCCAGCGTGCTTCAGCGTGCTCTTAACGTATACAAAACTTACCCATAACGTATTCGACGTGTGCCAGCATATTCGTCAAATTTTTCATACGTCGGCATACACTGGATAAAACGTCAAGGTGTGACAGGGCCTTAAACAGTATAAAGCACCATTATAAAGCTTCTTATTCTTTTATATGTAGCACAATGCTGCGTCATTGGCTGTGGGTGTGGCTGATGCAATGCCCTCTATGTTTGGGCAGGAATTTGGAATTTGGCCATGATGCCTCTGATAGCGCGTCTACTATCAACATCGGTAAATGTAATCAGGTAGTTTCTCCCCAGCTGACTTAATATGCTCTCCCACCACCAATGGGTGTCTCTGCATGATAAACATTGCAGTTTAGTTGAGGACAAACAAACACCGTGTTTTTAGGTTTTGTAATACAGATTACAAGCAGGGTTACCTGGCATTTCCAGGCAACATCGGGTCCCTTTTCCTGCCCAACCCCTTCCCCTGCCTCCTCCCACCCCACCCCTTGAGGGAAGAATTACATCACGATGCTATAGATGTTTATCCTCATCACCATGCCATGAATATGGGGTGTGTTCAGTTACCAAGTTTCTTATAGAGCACTTGCCAAGTGGCTTAAGCACTCAAGCAAGTACTCCATTCGAAACCATTGATAAGGAATGGCTGGCTTGGCAAGCACTAGGTTACTGAACACACATGGACATCTCAACAGCATACAGTGCATGAGTATTTTTGTTGTAATGAAAACATAACTTGTTCAGACCAACACATCCACCCACAGACACAAACTTCCTGTTACAACCATTATGCACATGACAGGACCTGATGTGGCAGAAAATGGCGGGACCGGTTTTCGGGAAAAATGCACTAAAATGTGGAATTGCACCAAATCGAACTCTTGTTCATGTTGCAGGTAGAGTCAAATGCAGTGTTGTTGCAGATCCCGTGTGCTACGCACTCCTTCTTTCTTGGTAGCTCTCGGTCAAATGGTTTGCGCTTGCATAAAGGACAGACCAACAGACGGGCCAAAATATACATTCAAGATTAGGCGACAGTGAGACACTTTGCACGAAACTGCCACGCTTTCATATTTCCTACTCTTGTTAATCTATTCTTCTGCTCCCTCTCATCGTCATAAGCAAATAAACTTTCTCCCCTCCATCCTCCATCATATCATTTTTCCATGAGTTTCAGTCTGGACCCTTTTTTTATTTTTTATAACATATATCCTCTATCATATCATTTTTCCATGAGTTTTAGTACGTTATAAAAGAGGCTCCAATTATTAGTGCATTTCTGCGCTTGTCGACATTGCTGCGTGATGACATCATGTGTTGGGATGTCTTTTTTTCAGACTTCACAAGGAAGCAAACACGGGATATGTTTGCTTGGAACAGTCATTGCAAATTCTGGTAATTCTGGTAAGCAACATGTCATTGTCTTGCAGAAAAAAATAACTGCGTTTGACATCCCACAATGAAATATCGCTATTTTCTTTCCTCTGCATAATATGAGAATTAACGTACCTTCATTGGGCAGTGTGTATTAGACAGCTGCCACGATCGCTGTGGATAAAACATGCAGTACCTCATTTGAGTTGTCATTAAAATGTTACTTTTTATCCTCAAAATGGTATTTTCATTTAATGATACAAGATGCGTTCGTTGTTCAGTCTTCAAATGTACATGAGGCCTTGAAAACAATCTGAGCTACGTGAAGCGAAAAAGATGGTGGCGATTTCTGGATGGCTGGAGGGAATGGCTTGTAGAATGGGCAGCGCTTATGACCCACAGACACAGACAGACAGACCCAAAGACACAAACTCAGCTTTATAAATTAGATATAGAATTAATGAACTTGCTCATGTTCCAACAGTACTTAATTAATGGACGTAGTCACCTTCCAATAGTAAGTAATTTAATAGACACTCATGTTACAATGGTACATAATTAATAGACAAACTAACATTATGTGCGGACAGACAAACAAACAAACAAACAAAATACACTCAGCATGATACTTGAAAGATCTATCCAACCCCCCCCCCCCCAAAAAAAAAAAGTTGCCATGATACATCAAAATGTCCATTTCATTAAGATTAAAATTGATGATCTCAATCAAAGCCAGGTCAAATGGATGAAAATTTATGACTTTTCAAACTAACATTAGTGATTTTAGAGGTTTGATCTTGAGTTGACGTTTTGACCTCAAAATAGTTGGTTTCCCATTTCAGTGATGCACGATACAATTTCTCTTTGATTTTCAGGTCAATTGGATCTCAATTGACGATTTTTCAGATGAAAATTGATGATTTTAGAAGTTTGACCTTGAGTTGACCTTTGACACTTCAACCTCAAAAATAGTTCGTTTCCCAAATCAGTGACCCAATAAGCAAATCTTGTTCAACTTTCAAGTCAATTGGATGAAAAATAACGATTTTAGAAATTTGACCTCAAGATGATCCATCAGGTCCAAACCAGTGTCGTCGCGAGGTGACGCTGAGCCGACCCCCTTTTCATTCCTGCAAATGAATGGGGCGGGGAACTCCCCCCTCCCTCAAAACACTAGCACTTAGTTTGGCCCTGGCCTTGAGCCCCGCACGGGTCTTGAAGTTGCTCAGGTGTTCAAGGATCCGGAGGATCGGCACCTGGGGATCATTTCCCCAGGTCGGCTTCCACCGAGTCTGAAGACGCTGATGTTGCCTTGTGACACTCCCAGCAATGGTTCCTGGTGCAATGTGCTAGCACTTCAATGGATGTGCACCCATCATTAAGATGTAGTCCTTGACCCGACAAGTCTTCATTCGATCTCTAAGATCATCTGGCATCCCCGGGAAGCGAGGAACTGAACCGACAAAGGGAGTGTGGATCAGATGCATGATCAACGAGGAGTGGGGGGAAACTATCAGCGGAGCCTAACTCCACCATGGCCTTCCACCCCTCACCGGCCGTCACCAGCCAAGGCCGGGACAAGCAAGCCAAATCAGCATCCCAAACAGACCCGCCTGGTTTGGCAGCCAGCGACGCGTCCGGCCTTAGTTGGCCCAGGTCGCCGCATGAGCCCAAAGCTGCCTAATTGGTGAGGTGCATATGGGAGTAAACCACAGGATCTTGCCCAAGAGGCCAGTCCAGGTTAACCACCCAGAGAACCTTGGTGATCCGCGTAGTTTACTCTGGGCACCTGGTTACAAGATCCTTGGTCGCGGGCCCAAGCACAACCCACCAGGGGAGGTCTTTACTATGATCCACAAAGCGAGCTCAAAATTTGACCTTTGATCTTTGACCTCAAAATCAATAGGCTTCTCAGTTGTGACAACATCTACAACAAAGTAAAGTTTCATGATGATTAGTTTAGAATTGTGACATGTAGGCGATAGAAAGACAGGCAGCCAAACAAACAGAATAACAAAGTCGAGTGACCAATATACTTGAAAATCTTCGATTTTGCAAGTGATAAAACAGACCCAAATGCAATACCCTCTCTTCTGGTGATGGGAATAAATGATAAAAAGTGTTATGTTGCAAATAAGTTTTTGATCTCATTTTCCCATGTGTACTGGGAAAGAGAAAACATGGCATGTTTGACAGGAATGCTTTTGAGACGTTGGTAACGTTACATTTGCTACATCAAAGCAATAACTTGATTGAGATGAAGAAACCGAATGACAATAGCATAAAATGCATTACAACTCAATAATACGTGTTCTGAAAAAAAATGCTGCCATTACTTTTTGGAAACACTGCACCACGAAAATGTGCCTCCAAAGTGGAAAAGGTATGAATAACCTTAAAAACAAAAGATGAAGTTCATTCGCATGATATCGAGTTCAAGGTCTGTGCTTTAGTTTCAACTCGAAATAATTTGGATGCTTTCACCCAGAATATTTAACCGAAACAACATCTCGGCTCATAGAAGAACGAGGTGACAGAGTAAAAACTGCAATTAACTGGCAGTGGGCAATGTGGACAAAGTTTCACTGAACAGACAAGAAAAGGGGAGAGGGACTGGAGGGGAGGGGACAACATGCAAGTAAGAGTGTTGTGTTGGGTGTGGTTATAGGGGGTAGAAACTATCACATCGAGGGAGGGGGGAATGATATGCGATGCAAGGGCACCACTTGTTTGAAGCTTTGGAAGGAAGAGTTAGATTGAACAGCATCAGGAAGGTGATTCCTCAAACTGTATTTTTATTTTTTTATTTTTACAAGAGTGGAAGTTTGCACTCATCCTTGATTTTGGGAGTTTAACCAGGGATGGTAATTGGAAGAATGAGAAGATCCTGGAGGAGTTGGTGAGAGTCAGAGTTGAGAGAACAGAGGGAGATAGACTGGAGGATAGACAGTAAAAAATACAGAGACCACATTGTGCTTCAGCAACAATAGATACTGAAATTGTTGAGAGCTTTCGATTCCAGGCAAGCCAGGGGAGACAGCATTTTTCCATAGCAGTACTCTGTTGACCTTTGGACAAAGGCTTTGTCAGCTGTGAGTCGTTCTGATGTTTCAATAACAACTTAGAAAGACAGAGGAGGACCAGTCTGTAGCTGGTTTGGAGAGCCAATGTTTTTTTTTAATGGACAATGTGAAGGCTCGTATCAGAGCTAACACACAGAACGTATAACAAGGGAAGCAGAAAACAATGTGGACCAGAGACATTAGGAGATCTGTGGAAGGGAGAGGGATGGGGCAGGGTTCATGGGGGGTAAACAAAATAGACACCACAGGGACATTCAGGAAGGAAAGCAGGGAATTTGAAGGAGGTGGGTTTGGGGTGGATTAACGGGGGTAGAAAAGATCGTGATTTTGGATGGGGGAAGATAAGATATGGTGGTGAACAGCTGTTTTGAAGACCTGGAGGGAGGGGTGGGATTGAAGAGAGTGTGGGAGTTTGTTCCAAAGGTGGAAAAAAAGAAGAGGAATAAAAGAATGAAGGTGAGCAGTGATTCTTGATTTTGGTAGTTTTACCAGAAGGGGGTTGCTGGCTTACCTTGAACACCCTGCAGAAATATTGGCAGGACAGATAACAGACAGAATAGGGGTGGGGGGAGGGGGGCAAGGCCGGAGAGGAGATGGCAGAAGACAGAAAGACCACCGACCTGCCTGTGATGAGAGAGTGAGAGACCCAAAGACTCAACCTCATCGCGGGAGATACAAATAATCTTAAATGCCTTGATTTGCACATGAATTAAGCCGAGAAAGGTGGGAGGCGGGAGCACCAGCCCAGAGTGGAGAGCATCACTCCATCAGGCTGTGGATGAAAGCTTCATACGTGGTCGTGAGCTTCAGTGTATTCGATGACAATGTGGGGTTATCTGCAAAAAGCAGGGAAGGATTTTCCAGAGTGTCATCGTGGTCATTAATGTATCTTCTTGAGAAGCAGTAAGTGTTGGTGGAGGGACATTTTCACCAAAGAACCACAATTAAATAATAAATAAAAATATTTTCAACTATTATTAATTTGTATTACATCCTTGACACCTGTGACGTTAGCGGAAGACTTTTGGAGAAAGGTATTTTCTGGAAAAATGCTTTAATTAAATGAAAATAGGGCGAGTTATCACAGGCACCCTGAATACATTGCAAAATTCAACTTACATGGTGGCTAGCAGATGGTTTGTTCTTCTCGGGTATGACTTGTCATCATGTTACGCCACTTGCTATTTCAGAGCGTGCTTGCTTTGTGGGCAGAGCTCCTTCACTCTAACAAATTCATGTGTGTAAGGGTTTGCATGTCATATGTGAATGGCTGTCATTTGTCTCATTACGGCAACCACATCACCTTCATTTAATGCTCATTTGATACCTCAAAGGTACTCGCAGCACAGTGGAACCAACATTGTACACAAAAAATGGCGATTGAGGAGTTCATAAAATTAAAATGTTCATGATCGTAAAACATCTCAAAAGTGCAGTGGGCATGTTGGTTTCAATTACAAACGAGCAAGTGAGATGCATAATGGGAAGTCAAATCATTACATACCCTCATTTGCATTAGGAGTGGAATGATGATTCAGAACCAAGCAAGAGGGATGCTGAGAGGGGAGTAGTTGGGGAGGAATGGGATAGAAGGGTGGGCATATTTGGCTTGTGATAGCAACCAAATTAAAAACATGGATCACTATCAACTGAAAACATAATCCTATTTTAGCCTTCAAGACCAAAGGCACAGCATATGGAAGAGGAATAAAATAAGAAGTGCAAAATGTAATAAGTAAGTTAGAAAGCTTGCTTTGATACAATACCTGGTGCCTCCAAGCAAGGCATCACACGTAAGAAGAGGAGGAAGCCAAATAAGTGGAGAAAGAAGAAGGCATTTAATTGTGAACCAGATATTGTTTATTCTGACTTCTGAGAGAGGTTGATGATGTGCCTCAAATCTGACATATTATGAGAGAGGGTGATGATGTGCCTCAAGCAACTGCGCTGAACACATTGAACCCAATATAATACCTAAAGCTCTTTTCAAACTACAACGACCACATGATCGATCATCAATACTAAATATTTACTGTATCACCACACTGAGTTGTCCATAGAATGCATTTCTTTGTTATGAGTCTCAACACTACTGAGACATTATTAGTTCCCACCTAGTTTCACTGGAGGGGACTATAGGTTTGTTCTCCATGTGTCCGTCTGTCCCACCTGAGGTTTTTCAGACTTTTTTCCCATACCCTTTAACATTATCAACTGAAACTTGGTGAATGGCTTTATAATGAAAAGTTACAGAAAAAGTTCGAGTTTCGGGGAATTTTGTCTATTTTTGATAGAGTTATGCCCTCTTTGGATTTAGAAAATATCACATTGGTAGGGGAAATGTATTGTAAAGCAATTCTCACTCTTGTTCTTATTATCATTCATTATGAGTGATTTTGCTTGGACAAAAGGATTTATTTTTGACCTTTACCTTCAATTATATTTTCATTTCGCTTTTTCAATGCCTGGGGAACAGGGAATTAATTCCCTGCTGATGATCGTTGATTGTGTGAGACATGTCCACAGAGGTCCTCACATTCATTAAATGAAATTTGTCTGATGGAGGCCTTGTGGACATAACATAGGACCAGCAAGGCAAAATGTAGCATAATTAAGGATTTATATTATAGGCCCACAAAACAAACACACATATATATATATATATATATATATATATATATATATATATATATATATATATATATATATATATATATATGTTATTAACACCTCCCACACTCCTCAAGCCGAAGCTGCTGCATAAAGCAACCAAGAAGGCCTACTCAAGGTAAGTGATTTGCTGTTACAAACCCTTCCCAGAGTTTCTCCACAGCTACAAAGACATCTTTTCTGGTCGGGGATTTAGGTCGGGGCTCCAACTGGGCCACTATATATATACATATATATATATATATATATATATATATATATATATATATATATATATATATATATATATATATATATATATATATATATATATATATATATATATATATATATATATATATATATATATATATATATATATATATATATATATATATATATATATATATATATATATATATATATATATATATATGTATATATATATATATGTATATATATATATATATATATATATATATATATATATATATATATATATATGTATATATATATATATGTATATATATATATATATATATATATATATATATATATATATATATACATATATATATATATATATATATATATATATATATATATATATATATATATCGATACAGTGCCTATAGAAAGTTTACACCCCCATTCAAAATTTTCACATTTTGTTGCCTTATAGCCTGGAATTAAATTTCATCAAATCAGACTTTTCCACTTTATTTACACATCATAACCCACAACTTCCAAGTGAAAGACAAATTTTCCAAATTTCAGAAAATTAATTAAAATACAAAATTAGAACATCTTGGTTGGATAAGTGTCCAAGTCCCTGAGTTAATACTTGGTGGAAGCACCTTTGACAGCAATTCCCGCTGTGAGTCTGGTGGGATTGGTCTCCACCAACTTTGCACAACTTGACTGAGCAATATTTTCCCATTCTTCCGTACAAAGCTGTTCAAGCTCAGTCAAGTTGCTTGGGCAGCATTGATGGACAGCAATATTAGAGGCATGCCAGAGAATTTTGATTGGATTTAGAGGAGAGGAGGAGATTGGGACCATACTCTATGCAGAACATTGTTGCTGCTTAAGCAGTCTCCTTGGCTATTTGGCACAATCCTGGATGGGTGGCCATTCCGACATAGTATACCAGTATGTTGGCACTAATTTTGCCGACCTCGGAAGGATGACAGGCCGAGCTAACCCCACCTGGTATTAATTCAACAGCTGAGTGGGATTGGAACTCAGGACTCCAGGATCTCAAGCCCGCCACCCTAACCATTAAGCCAACACCAGGCATATTGGATTTAGGTCATGGCTCCACCTGGGCCACTCAAGGACATTTATCTTTTTGGTGCTTAGCAACTCCAATGCAGCTTTCGCTGTGTACTTCGGGTCATTTTCATGCTGAAAGGTGAACTTCTGTCCAAATTTCAGCTTTGTTGCAAAGGGCAGGAGGTTTTCCTCTCAAATTTTTTCTGAATTTTGTTCCATCAATTTCCCTTCTAATCTGAAAAGTGTCCCAGTACCAGCTGATGGGAAACATACCAATAACATGATGCTGCCAGAGTCATGCTTCAGAGTTGGGATGGTGTTCTTTGGGTATTGGGTTGGGTTTGCACCAAACATAACTTGTTGCATTCAAGCCACAAAGTTCCATCTTGGTTTCGTCATACCACAAAACTTTTTGCCACATGGCTTCAGAATATCCAGACTGTTTTTTCCAGACCTCAAATGGGACTCAAGGTGAGATTTTTTTGAGTAATGGCTTCTGCCTTGCCTCCCAACTATACAGGCCAGAATTGTTGAGTGCTTGGGATATTGTTGTCACATTCACACATTTACCAGTCTTTGCCATAAAGGCCTGGAGCTCTTTAAAATTGACATTGGTCTCTTGGTGGCCTCTCTGATCAGTTTCCGCCTTGCTTGATCATTCAGTTTTGAGGGTCGACTTGATCTGAGCAGTCTTGGTGGTACCATGTGCCTTCCACTTCTTAATGATTGTCTTCACTGTGCTTCAAGGGATATTCAAGGCCTTTGAAATATTTTTATTCGCATCCCCTCATCTGTGCCTTTCGCCAACTTTATCCCAGAGGTCTTTTTCAAAGCTCCTTGGTGCTCATGGCTGAGTCTTTGCTATAAAATACACTAACCTGCAGAGTCATCCTACAGGAACAGCTGATTTTATGCTGAAATAATCAGAATCACCACAATTTAACACATTTGGAGGCCAAATAACTTGTGTGATTTTGAAGTTGATTGCTTTCACCTTAGCTAATTTGCAATTGCTATTATATGGGGTTGGACACTTATCCAACCTCGGTATTCTAGTTTTGTATTTTTAATTAATTTTCTGAAAATTGAAGAATTTGTTTTTCACTTGGAAGTTGTAAGATATGATGTGTAAATAAAGGTGGGAAAAGTCTGATTTAATGCAATTTAATTCTATGATACAAGGAAACAAAAGGTGAAAATTTTGAAAGGGGATCACAGAACCTTTGGACAACATCCAAAAATGAAAATATAAATAAATGAAGAAAAAAATGCAGTTGAGCAACCTGAGACAATGGGGAAGCACTGTTCGTTATTGCTTGCAATGTGTAAGCATACCCTGCTAATATATATATATATATATATATATATATATATATATATATATATATATATATACATATATATATATACATATACATATATATATATATATATACATATACATATATATATATACACACACACACACACACACGAGGTGTGTTCAAAAACTATCCGACGTTTGTTCATAAAAAATACTCTTATCCAGATACAACAAACTTACACTAAATCTCCTTCAAAGTAGTCCCCTGAGACTGCCACACACTTCTCCCAACGGTTCTGCCACTGTCGGAAGCAGCACTGGAACGCCTCTTTTGAGATGGCGCGCAGCTGGTCCGTCGCATTCCGCATGATGTCTTCTCTGGACTGAAATCTGGTCCCTTTCAGGGGTATTTTCAGCTTGGGGAAAAGGAAGAAGTCACACGAAGCCATGTCGGGAGAGTGGGGAGCCTGAAGAAGCACAGGTGTGTTGTGTTTGGCCAGGAAACTCTATCAAATGTGAAGAATGGGCAGGTGTGTTATCGTGATGGAGCTGCCAATTGACCGCTGCCCACAGGTCCGGCCGTTTGCGTTGCACAGCGTCACGAAGGCGACGCAGTACCTCTTGGTAGTACTCTTTGGTGATGGTTGTGCCGTGTGGTGCGTACTCGTGATGAACCACGCCACTGGAGTCAAAGAAGACGGTCAGCATGACTTTGACATTGCTGCAGACCTTCCTTGCTTTTTTTGGCCTCGGGGATGTTGGATGCTTCCATTGTGATGACTGGAACTTGGTTTCTGGTTCATACCCATAAACCCAGGTCTCATCACCAGTGATCACCGTGTTGAAGAAGTTGGGATCGCTGTTCACAGTTTCCAGCATGTCCTGTGTGATCTCCAAATGGAGTTGCTTCTGATCGATCGTTAGCAGCTTTGGCACAAACTTCGCTGAGATTCTCCTTAAGCCCAAATCCTCAGTCACAATGGAATGAACGGATCCAATGCTGACGGCCACCTCGTCTGCAAGTTCTCTGATCGTGATTCGACGATCCTGCATCAGCAGGGTCCTCACTTGGTCAATAACGATCTCATTTCGGGATGTTGAGGGCCTACCAGAACGTGCTTCACTTTCCACTGATGTGTGACCATCTTTGAAGCAGTTGTACCACTCTTTTATCTGTGTGGTGCCCATTGCTTCGTTCCCGAAGGCCTGTTGAATCTTGCGGATTGTTTCCACTTGGGAATCGCCAAGCTTTACACAAAATTTGATGCAGTAGCGTTGTTCAAGTTTTTCCGCCATTTTGTCAAAAACGAAAATCCGACAGTGCTCACTTACACTTCCTCACTCATCGGCGGTCTGTCGGCGACTTCTGGAGGTGGGAAAATATTCACGCATACGAATTCAGATCGCCTACATACGTGCACCAAACCACGCCTCCCTGGCTTCATATGTTTACGCACGAAAAATTAAGGTTGGATACTTTTTGAACACATCTCGTATATATGTGGTTATATGTATATGTATATATATATATATATATATATATATATATATATACATATATGTTTTTGTGTATTTGTATATCTATCTATAATATATATATATATATATATATATATATATATATATATATATATATATATATATATATATATATATATATATATATATTAGGGTGTTTAAATTTTCCGAAGTTGCTATTTTCGTGTCACTTTTCACATCCCATATGTTCTATTCATCTAAGTGACTGGTATTCCAAATTTTATACAAATTGAATAACATATAGAAGTTGCACACTGCTATCACTTTTGTAATGCTTCGGCATTGCACACCCTGTGTTAAGATTGCGTCAGTGTTGCGTCCTTTGTTCATTGCAACTGCCAAGAGCCTTGGCCATGATGTTTCACACATTTCTATATCTCCATCGACTGTTCACCAAGCTCGGGCAAAGAACCGGAAACAAATGACAAAGGAGATCGAAGAGTTAGTACTCAAAGATCCTCCTCAGTTGGTCTTACATTGGGACAGCAAATTGTTGCTGACAGTTGTCACCGGGAATGTCAGAACTGGAAGACCGAGTTGCTGTTCTCGTAACCGGAAAAATTTTGAACATCTGCTTGGCGTGCCTGTTGTGCAAGGTGGAACTGGCGACAAATGGCATGAGTCATCATTCAGGAGTTGAACCGATTCGGTATACATGACTATCATTGGACTCTCGTTTGACACTACGGCATCAAATACAGGACTGATTCAAGGAGCATGTATGAGGATTGAGAAGGAAGTTGGGCGAACTCAGCTGTGGCTGCCTTGCCGCCATCACACCCTTGAGTTGATCTTGAAGTGTGTCTTCGAAGAGTGTTTACACGTACCAGCAAGTGGTCCTGAGATCCAGATCTTTCGAAGGTTCCGAAAACGTTGGCATTTAGCCGATAAGAAGTCATATATGACCATACTGGACTAAGAAGAGCCTGTCCAACGGTTTCTAGAAGACCAACATTTGAAAATGGTTGACTACCTTCAAAAAGTCTTGAAAGATGCAAGCCATCCACGAGAAGATTACAAAGAGTTTATACATCTCTCTCCTCTTTATTGGAGGTTGGACTGGAAGTGAAGTCAAATTCAGGGCTCCATGAGCCCTACATCAAGCAAGATGGATGGCGAAGGCCATATATGCACCTAAGATTGTCCTATTCAATGAACAACTGGAGATGACTGATCGAGAATTGAAGGGAATGAGAAAAGTAGCATATTTTGTCAGCCTCGTATATGTCTGCTTTTGGCATGAGGCAATTGTGAGTCGATGGGCACCAAACAATGACATGGACATGATTCAACTTATGAACTGTTACCCGGATAGAGACGTCAAGGAGAGTGCTTTGAAGGCGGCTAATAGACCTTTTGGTATCTGTCAGAAACAAATGTTGGATTGCCTTTCCTGGATGAACGTATTACTCTGGCAGAGAAGGAAATAATGTTCCAGAATTTGGAGAAGCCGGAAAGGAAGAAAGAATCGAGACGATTAGAACGAAAAAACCCATACCAGTCTTTCAAGGGAAAAACCTGAGCGACTTCGTCACCTGCCGCACAAAGACATTATATGAATTATTTGGGGTTGGCAAAGGTGGACGAATACTGTAGCGATGCGCTAAGAAGCTCCATCAATGCCCTTAAAGTGGTGAATGACACTACAGAAAGGGGCATTGTCCTGGTAAAGAAATTCAACGAGTCAGTCAGGGATGAACAGCAAAAGCATTTCCTGTTGAAGGTCGTGGAGCACCACAGAAAAGCCGTCACCAAGCGAAGAAAAGCAGGAGTTGCATCTTCCGAAATTATCTAATGCAGTTAACATGAATATTGTTAAGTTCAGTTTCAACTTTTTTGATGTTCAGTTTTGTTGGTTGTATTTCAGAATAAAAAGAATCAACTAATTAATGAGCAATATTAATATAGAAACTTATGTCAATAATTATTGATAGGGTATACTTACAATAAATATTAACATTTGCGAATATTTGTATAATGTATATGTTGAATTAATATGCTTAAATTCATTTCATTGTGTTATGTTCAATGTTTTTTACACTTCTTAAGATGTCTTATTTATTTATATTTTGCAAATAAATCTTCTTCTTCTTCTTATATGAACTGGAGAAAAACTTCAAAAGTGTGCAGACTGTGCAACCTCTAAATATTACCGAATCTTTCTCAAAATTGGTAGACATCCTTTACATATCAACAGGAATGAGGGCATGAGCAAAGTCAACAGAAATATCATATTTTAATTTTAAACCTATAATATGAAATACCCTTGTTGTTCGTCTTTCGGCTGCTCCCATTAGGGGTCGCCACAGCGGATCATCCGTTATGATCCGCATACTGATTTGGCATAGGTTTTACGCCGGATGCCCTTCCTGACGCAACCCTGGTCGCCTCTGAAGACACAGGGATAAGGATTGGGTTTCCTCATGATTCCGGGCTGCCCTACACCCTCTCATAGCACGGCCCAGCGCAGAGCACCCGTCCTCAAGCGATCCTCCAACCCAAGCCTCCGAGTAGCCGGATTACAGGCGCACGCCACTACGCCCACTATAATATGAAATACCCTAAAATATATTTATATATATATATATATATATATATATATATATATATATATATATATATATATATATATATATATATATATATATATATATATATACATACACACAAACACACAAACACACACCACTTGGCCAAAAGTATGTGGACACCAGATTGTCCAACATCTCATTCCAAAATCATGGACATTAATATGGAGTTGGTCCCTCCCCTTTGCTGCTGCAACAGCCTCCACTCTTCTGGGAAGGCTTTCCACGAGATGTTGGAACATTGCTGTGGGGATTTGCTTCAATTCAGCCACAAGAGCATTGGTGAGGTCGGGCACTGATGTTGGGTGATTAGGTCTGCCTCGCAGTCGGGATTACAATTTATTCCAAAGATGTTTGATGAGGTTGAGGTCAAGGATCTGTGCAGGCCAGTCACGTTGTTCCACACCAATCTCGACAAAACATTTCTGTGTGGACCTCGCTTTGAGCACGGGGGCATTTTCATGCTGAAACAGAAAAGGGCCTTCACCAAACTGTTGCCACAAAGTTGGAAGCACAGAATTGTCTGGAATGTCATTGTATGCTGTAGCATTAAGACTTTCATTCAGTGGAACTCAGGGGCATCGCCCAAAACATGAAAAACAGCCCCAGACCATTATTACTCCTCCACCAAACTTTACAGTTCGCACGATACATTCAGGCAGATGGCATTCTCTCCTGGCATCCCCCAAACCCAGATCTGTCCGTCGGATGTATATATATATATATATATATATATATATATATATATATATATATATATATATATATACATATATATATATATACAGTATATATAAATACATACATACATACATATATATGTATATATATATATATATATATATATATATATATATATATATATATATGTATATACATATATATATATATACAGTATATATACATACATACATACATACATATACAGAGTGAGTCAGAAGTAGCGCCCGATTTCTGTCAGTTGATTGTTTGTTTGCCATTTGTATTACAGTGTACAAGAAGGTAGAAATAAATGAATGACATGTTTATCTAACCATTTATTCAAGAAAAAATTATTACAGAACTGTATCAAGCTGTTTTACTTGCAATTTTCAAAGTGTCCTCCCTCGTGATCGATGCACAATTGCAGCCGAGCAGGCACAGAGCGGCACACACGTCTGCAGAGTTCGATATCAATTTCCTCAAATTTTGCAGTGATTTGAGCCTTCAATTCCTGAATGGTACAAGACTTTTCACGATAAACAAGGTCTTTCATGAGCCCCCAAAGAAAGAAATCTGGAGGTGTAAGGTCTGGGGAGCGTGCCGGCCACTCGATCGGACCGCGGCGGCCAATCCACTTTCTGGGAAAGTTTTCATCAAGCCACTGACGAACATAACGTCCATAATGAGCTGGAGCTCCATCATGCTGGAAATAACAGTCCTGATCTTGTACCCTGGGCCAAAAGAAGGTTTGCAGCATATCCAGGTAACTTCTGCAGTGACAGATCCCTCAAATTAAAAGGGTCCAATTGTCCTGAATGGAGATATGGCTGCCCAAACTATCACTCCAGGTAAATTTACCTCCTTCTCAACTGTCACTCTTGGGTTATTCGCAGCCCAGTAGACACAATTGTGTCTATTACTTGTGCCATTAAGCTTAAAACATGCCTCATCTGACCACCACATGTTGTCTTGCATTGTGCCCTCTTCATGAAGTTTAGCCAAGAACTCTTCGCAAAATTGAAGACGGCGGTTGTCATCTCCATCATGAAGGGCATGCAGTAAGCGTGGAATGTAAGGTTTCCATTTTTTCTGGTGAAGGATACGGATAACACTTGATTGGCTCACTTCCAACTCTGCAGGTACATGGTGAGTTGACTTTTACAGACTTTGTTCCAGTCTTCTGATGGCTTCTTCAGCCTTAGCTACAATCGTTGCCGTTTTCGGACAACCGGACTTCTTTGCAGTGGCTACAGACCCTGTTGCTTCAAATTTCTCGACAATCAATCGTATGTTTGTTCCCTGAGGTGGGTAAATATCGAATTCCTGTGCCAAACGGCGTGCCGCCATCGTTGGTTGTTCATTACATTTGTAGGAATGTTTCACGGCCACAATGCGTTGATTCATTGAAAGGTAATTCATGGTTCAATTTGGTGCAAATTCAGTAACTTCCCAAACTCGCAGCAATAACCTGCAAAACAAAATCAAAAATAAATAAATTACGAAAATTAATAATCTGCAAGACAATTATTAACAACATGACTTCCCAGAAAGAATCTGACAGCCGAAAAAACAGAAATCGGGCGCTACTTTTGACGCACGCTGTATATATTGGGCCCAAACTCTGTGCAGAGTGTTGGTGCTGCATCAGCAGTCTCCTTGGCTATTGGACACAATCCTGGATGGGTCGCCACTCCGACACAGGATAACAGCAAGCTAGCACTCATTTTGCTGACCTCAGAAGGATGGCTATGGTATACCTATTTTAACCAGGGTATACACGGCCCAGTATACTGGTACTCATTTCGCCGACCTCAAAAGGATGACAGGCAGAGTCAACCCCACCTGGCATTAATGCAGCAGCTGAGTGGGATTTGAACTCAGGATCCTCGGATTTCACTTTGATAATATATAGGAGTAACCTCTTGCACGTGAAAATGCAACATATAGTTGGCCATAGGAGAACACAGGGGCTGGGAGGTATATTCAGAGTTTGTCAAATGTTTGGCCCTGGGATTTGTTTATGGTCATCGAGTATGCGAGTCTGACTGGAAATTGCATCCTCTGCAGTGTAACTGGAAGGTTGGCGTCTGATGGGGCAAGTTTAACATGATATTGGCCAAGCCCGAGACTGAACAGGAGCAGTTGAGA
The DNA here is from genome assembly GCF_056783735.1 of Eptatretus burgeri. NCBI lineage: Eukaryota > Metazoa > Chordata > Myxini > Myxiniformes > Myxinidae > Eptatretus > Eptatretus burgeri. The sequence goes on along the minus strand of NC_140964.1, from coordinate 95,565,915 downwards.
GTGACCGAGAATCAAAATGCAAATTTCAATGAACGGCATTTTTTTGGCGCACATCCGACGACCGAACACCGCTTGGACACTTTACTTTGAAGATCACACACGCAAGACACAACACATGTAACGATGGCGGTTGATATTGACAATTAATGTAATGAACGGCAGTTGTTTGGGTGCATCTGACAATCGAACACCTTTTTAATTTAAACAGTTAACATGCACACATTCAAGGTACTGAATCTATTGACGGACACCGCGCTTTCAAAGAAAAGAAGAGAATCCGGGCAATGAAGTGATGACCTCATACCTGTTCCCTGGTTCCCCCTACCTTCAGATTATAGCCTTTGATGTTATCTGGACGTAGGCCTATTGCAACTTATTTTCGGGTGTTTTTAATATGTACATTGGATTTCAGACACAAATTGACAGTCTAAGAGGGCGTGTTCAGTCCGGGAAAGAGCCAATCGGGGTACATCATGTTGGCAGAGCTCTGGCGCTCATCGTTCCCCACCTTACACGCTGATTTTTAAAACATGACAACCATTGCTGATGTTCTGAGCTATACTATTTATTATCAGTTGTGTTTATGTTCAGTGTTTGATGCAATGAGTACTCCCTTACTCGAGTTCATATTTTTTGGATAGATGGCAGCATTTACCGGACAGCAGTTCAGCGATGGCGACCAAACGGGAATAAATGCGGCGTCGATGGGTTGAAAATCTTGTTGAAGCCATGTTGTCATCGAATTGCAGCTTAGAAATTTAGTGCATCGTCTTCGTCACATTAAGAAACCCCAGTATATGGAAAATGAGCACATTCCTGCCATTGGTTTCGGATGAGAAACGTCAAATTACGCGCAGATGTTAACAGAAATAATATTTTTTGTAAATAAATGTTTACTTTAAATACAATGTTTCTTGTGACATTTTTTGAGTCAAATTAACCTTCTGAGGTAGTCAGCATGTGCAGAAGAGGGTTTTACATTACAGATGCTGTTTTCTCGGAGTGGCATTACCCCTCTCAGCGGTGACGGCACACATCGCCATGCAAACAAATGTAAAAATTAGAAAATCGCCCAACATTCCCAAACGTGTCCATCTGGCGTGATCTCACATAGCCCATGCTGTTCATTAGACAACAGACCACCCACATGCCGAAAGTGGCGACAATCCGTCCGGCAGTTTTGGAGGAGATAGTCAAATTACATATATATATATATATATATATATATATATATATATATATATATATATATATATATATATATATATCTTTCTAACCATTGAATGACAGACTCACTTACTGGTTATTTAAGATCGGGACCTTCTAGGTGATGTAGAAAGCTGAAATTTTGCATGCCGATGGACATCAATGCCATTACACCATGTAAACTCACAGAACTGTTGGAATACATCTGTTAATGAAAATATCAATATAAATAAATTTAAAATCAAATGCAGGTGAGCGATCCAAGACATTGGGGAAGCATGTTTCATTATGGTTTGCAATATGTAAACATACCCCGCTCGCATATTTTCTAATATAAAGCTCTTTCTTACCACTGACTCACTCACTCACTGATTCACTGACTGATATTAAAGATCGGTACCTTCCGGGTGACATAGAAAGCTGAAATTTTGCGTGCTGATAGACATCGAACCCGATACATCGGGAGAAATCACAGAACTGTTGGAAAACATCTGTAAATGAAAATATAAATATTAATAAATGAAAAAAATAATGAAAATAAATAAATGAAAAATCAAATACAGTTCAGCAATCTGAGAGAATGGGTAATTGTGTCCCTATATCCCTTCCATCCCTTCTATCTATCCCCCTCCCTCTTTCCCTCCCCCCCTCCTTAATATTCCCGTCAGTGAAGCGACAGGTTGTGTTTGCTCATCCACAATAAAAGTTGTTATTATTTTGAAGAGGTAAAGTCCAAATTTTTCCAAATTTTATGTTTGGTAATGACAAAATTGAAGTTATGAGTGATTATCTATACATAGGCTGTACTTTCCACTACAATAGTTCTTTTAACAAGGTCATTTTAAAATAAATATCTCGATCAAAAACAAAAGAGTTTTCCTTTTTTACAGAAAGCATGCAGATTGAATCGTCCTCTTGATGTTCAGTGTGAGCTTTTCAAACGAATAGTAATGCCCATTGTTTTCGTTTTTTTTACATAATTGTGAGGTTTGTGGTTTTATAAATAAATGAAAGTTATGAAATGAAAATACCACCCATGTTGAAATTTTCCATAATATATTTATTAAACAAATTTTACCTCTGAATCAAAAGGACTGCAAACTGTGTGGTACTTAAGGAAACAGGAAGTTGCCTTCTTCGAGACTTTATTGACAAGAGAAAGGTATTTTTTTGGTTGTGAATTTGGTAGTGGCAAGCAGAACAAATTTTCTGCTGTTATATTTAGATTATCAAAGTGTATTCATGAAAGTGAAATATTTGAGTCGAAGTGGATATCGATTGTGAAAAGTATTCTTGATCACTGTGGTTATTCCAACATCGTATGCTTTTTCTAACTTTGATAAATCATGGTTTGAATTGGCATTACACGCAAAATTATTGAAAGTATGTTCAGATTTCGCATGATAAAGTCAACAGTAACCCATTGTGCTCAAATTACAGTTTATTTCAGAACAAGTTTTACTTTAAACCCTATTCACTGCAACTCTCTCCAGTCCTCAGGGTTAATATGTGTAAACTTTGCTGTGACAACCATATTCTTCCTGTTTCTCATGTAATTCGAAAGATACTTTTCAACAGTTATGTCCATTATGTGAGTCTGATGTGACCGGTGACGAATTTTTGTGCCGTCTTGTCTGTCCAGCATTCAATGAAGCTCGTAAGAAGTGTATGAAATGTAATTATTGGGAAAATCCCCCAGTGAATAAAATGAATGAGCTATTAAATGTGGGTGAGGTTGGTCAGTTTGTTGATATGTTGAAGTTTATTGGTATCATATTATCGAAGTTCTAATAACTTGTTAATTTATTTGCTGTCATAGATGAATTTTGTATGCTGAATCATGGTTTTGCATTATATCCCTAAAGAATGCATTATATCTCGACATCTGTATCCAGACATCACACGTCTTGTGGATGTTTTTATTCTCATGTTTTCTTTACTCTCATGCCCTGAGAGGGTTGAAGAGTAAATAATAAAATTCAATTCTAAAACCTTTTTTTATGATGTTACAAACACCATGGTTCGGCAAGCTAGACAACAAGATGCACCTCCAATTGCTTTCTTCAGGTGTAATGGAACTGAATAGTATCATTTCGCCTGCAAAGCCCAAGGATTTATCGGACATTTAAGTGATATATACATATACAAATACATACATATACAAATCAGCAAAACCAATGACCCATAATAATAAAGCAAAAGTGGGGAGTCAAAATAGATATGATGACCATTAACAAATGAGAGACAGAGAGACAGAGAACGAACTTTTAACAGTTAATACAGAGCCGCACTGGGGAATTTGTTTCATCAACCATTTTCACACCTTAGGTGTACAATAATAAAGCTAGTTTGCATCATGCAGCCACACACACACACACACACACACACACACACACACACACACACACACACACACACACACACACACACACACACACACACACACACACACACCCTTTTTTCAGAGAAAGCCAATTAAATTAACAGATCCAGACTTTGCCTGTATCTAACCTGACAATCTGGCTTATATTTTTGCAGCTTCTCTTTAGTCCTATTCACATCACTACCAAAAGTGCAACATCTTTTAGCAATTTAAACATTCGGTGTGAAATCTGTACATCCAACTTCAGCCCCATCGATATTTATGGACTAACACTGTTCTTCGCATTTTGCATGAAGAGCCTTATAACACAGTTTCCTTCTTTCATGCACTACGTCAATCCCTTCTTGAGGTGCAGTCAACTCAACCGTAATGATCTTTTAAAGATTCCACTCTGCCCATAGCTACCTTATAAATCATCAGCAGCTACAGAAGCCTCGGCAACAACCAGTGATGGGAACACCATTACTCAAATTTATCTGGTAGTTGAGTTCTCTCAAGGGCTTTCAGACCTTTTTCTGCCACATGCTAAATCTTTCAGCTCATGCACCGTCTGACAAAGACACTGCATGCATTCTTCACAAGCTCTTAACATTCAGTTCCTTTACCATTGTAACTTTCTCCTCTGCAAGGAATAATGACTACTATGGATGTTTACTTTCTGCAACATCATGCACATGCTCATCTTAACATCAAACTCTATTATGCACCAATCCAGTCCTTTCCCTGGGTTTATACAACAATGTACAAGTGATTTCCTCTGACTTTTCCATTAGGATCATCTCATCTATCTATCTGTGTCTCTATCTATCTATCCATATATGTATGCATTCAAGAATGGGTCACATAGAAATTGTTTACAAGACTCTTCTCATGATATCTTTACTGCATAACTTTTTCTTGTTCAGCAATCGTCATCTCAAACTCATTGCATGTTCAAGCCACCTTGATCTTCTCTGCATAATTTCTTCATTCACATCCTTTTGTCCTGTCATTTTTGCTTCTTCATTTGAGATTCTTTCTGGCAAGAAAACCTTTCAAATTTTCTACATACATCTCTGCTGAAATCCTCCAAGTTTGCCCTCTGTATTTTTGGTTTTCTTCCAGCACTCTGCACCACACAAAAGAACTGACTTTATGTTGGAATTGAATATTCTCATTTTAGTTGCTCACAAATTTTTTCTTTGTCCATACTTTTTTGAGACCAACTATTGGTTTTCTTTCTTTATTGATACTGGTTCCAATATCTTTCTTAGTTGCTCCATCTTTATGAGCCACCCCCCCCTCCACCATCCCCCTATGCAGGAGATGGGTGTGTGTGTGTGTGTGTGTGTGTGTGTGTGTGTGTGTGTGTGTGTGTGTGTGTGTGTGTGTGTGTGTGTGTGTGTGTGTGTGTGTGTGTGTGTGTGTGTGTGTGTTCGTGTTCAGGACGTAACTTCTTTTTTTCCCATTTGAGCTTTTATCATCAAATTTTCAACAAATCTTTATTATGTGAATATGAAGAAAATAATTAAAAATTAGGTCAAAAAGTGAAATATTACAGTAAGTATAGATTGCCCTTATCAACCCGGCCATAGTACTTTCGATGCATGAAATGCAGTTTTTTTCACCATGGTGCCAAGTTCCGGGAGTGCGTTCGCAAGTGGGAAGGAAAGTTGATTTCACCAAGACCTCTCCCTGTGAACTGTTTAATCGTTTCTCAGCAGGCAAAATGATTAAAAGTGTTCCGGGCTTTTTCGAGAAATGCAGAGAAAGTTTATTATGCTTGCTATACTCGAACACCAAGGCCTCCACATCAAACCTCAGAGTCTGAGTTTCATTTGTTGAGTACAAAAAAGAAAAAAAGAAAAAAGACCATTGCTGATTTCACCAAATAGATTCATGATTTCATAATCAAAATATAAGGAAGGGTTGAATGGATAAACTGTACTTTAATCTGAATTGATAAATGCCAGAGGCAGAAGGCCATTAACACATAATTATGGGCAGATATAATGTAACATTAGAGGGGATTAACTCAGGAATAAGTTAGCAGCTAAATTATCACCATGTTATCAATCCATCAATTATAATTAATATCAATTAATCAATCCATTGAGGGAGATTAGGATTAGCTATGTAATCTGGACTGATGTTGCCTACATTCTGGATGTAGAGTTTTGTGGACCAAGGGCTGTCCACCTTTGTCTCTCTGAAGATTTCTCTATCTGTATCTCTTCTTTTGCTCACTCTTTCTCTCCCTCTTTCTCATCTGTTATTCCTTTTAGTGCATGTTCATATCTGATTTTACCGATAAAAGTTAATTTTTACGAGGTTGTAACAAACGATGCCAATGAACAGTTCAGAGAAATCAAATTTTTTGGTTTGCGGGCGCCAGCAGTGACGACTATTTTCGTTGTGTCTGTGTGTCTGTTTGTGACTCTCTCCAGAGCATAGCTCCGTGACTTTTAATGCGATCTTGATGAAACTTGGACACAAGCTAGATATCATGGTCTAGTTGTGTCTTTTTGTATTAAGGGCGTCCCACCGCCCTTGTGGGCGGAGCCACGCCCACTTGAACTTTTTATTTATTTTTATTTTTTCTCGATTTTTTACTCGCAATTTCATTTCCTAGAAGCTGTGCATAATGTCCATACGTACAACATATAAAAAATCCGATTTAATTTGGTCAATTTTGATGGAAGAGATATGTTTTTACAGTAGGGCTTCCTCAAAAACTTCCACTAACTCAATTGTACCTATCGTGGCGTTGTTCAATAATGCCCGCGTACCATTGTCACCTCCCGGCTTGTATTCTCTTTTCTTCAGACTGAAATTTCTCCAAACTCATGACGGATATAACACAAGTTTAGTTAGATTTTTTTTTAAAGGAGTCAAACACTGATAAAATGTGATGTAAAAATGTGATGTGAAATCATCAGTGCTGAAGAAGAAGAAGGGATGAAGAAAAAGGAAAAAGAAAAAAAGAAGAAGGGAAAAGGAAGAAGAAAAAAAAGGAGGTAAAAGAAGGAGGAAAGAAAAAGAATAAGAAGGAGGAAAGAAAAAGAATAAGAAGGAGGAAAGAAAAAGAATAAGAAGGAGGAAAGAAAAAGAATAAGAAGGAGGAAAAAGGAAGAAGGGAGGAAGAAGAAGAAGAAGGAGGAAGAAGAAGAAGAAGGAGGAAGAAGAAGAAGAAGGAGAAAGAAGAAGGAGAAAGAAGAAGAAGGAGGAAAGAAGAAGGAGGAGGAAGAAGGAGAAAGAAGAAGGAGGAAGAAGAAGAAGAAGAAGGAGGAAGAAGAGAAGAAGGAGGAGGAAGAAGAAGAAGAGGATAGGAGGAAGAAGAAGAAGAAGAAGAAGAAGAAGAAGAAGAAGAAGAAGAAGGAGAAGAAGAAGGAGAAAGAAGAAGAAGAAGAAGAAGAAGAAGAAGAAGAAGAAGAAGAAGAAGAAGAAGAAGAAGAAGAAGAAGAAGAAGAAGAAGAAGAAGAAGAAGAAGAAGAAGAAGAAGAAGAAGAAGAAGAAGAAGAAGAAGAAGAGTAAAAGTAGAAAAAAAAAATAAAAAAAACAAGGAACAAGAAAAATACAGATTAGCAGAAACTCCCCCAACATCACGAGAAACAAACGCAGCCGCAATGACTGCATTCTGCCCTCCCCCCATTCCTATGATCTCCCAGTCATTCTGTTGTACTTGAGTCGGTTGTTAGTACAATCTGGTTCAGGACACAGTTCAAGGCCAGAAAACCTTTTTTGCTCGTTTGTAAAGCAGGGCCATCACCGTAGAATACAAAACACACAGGAAACGGCGCTCTGTGTTGAGGCACACAGGTGATCATGTTTAACCCTTGACCAGTCGAAGATCCTGGGGGGGCGGGGGGGTAAATATCATGGCAAGGGTTCAGCTTTGGTCTAATTTGCTCCTTCTTCATCTGCTTCTCCTTCTCACTCTCACACCCTCTCTTGGTATTTCCATCAGCAAAACGATGGGTGGTATTTGCTCGTTATCTAATTTGTGCAACTAATCACATGCCCATGCAAACAGTCCATCAGTGCACATGTTTTCTGAATAGCTTACCTTTGACGGCGAAGTCGAACACATAAATGCCTAAAACTGTTTCCTTGAAAGTTTTTAGCACAGAATAAAAAATACAGCACATGAATAAAAAAGTGAATATACAAATAACAAATAAATACAGCAAGTGTGTAAAAATTAAATATACCAGTCGTAGACTTTTGACTATTTTGCTCACATCGTGAGAAACATAAGCACGAAGTGGCGAGCATAATTTATTGCCATCACTGTGCATGTGGATTACATGTCATAATGAGACCTCTCGGGGAGATATAATAGCCACCAGAAAAGGAAAAAATATTTATTTAGCAATACATCAGGGTGTTCCTCCTTTCCTTACATATGCCAGAATTTGGTCTGATTTCTCAATGTGTTGAAGATATATTTAGCAGTTCCAGGAACAGTTGATTTATATGAAGCAGAAAGATTTGTCTATTTAATGACAGTACACTTCTCTTTTTCCAGCCCCCAAAACATCTCTGTAAACCCAATGATCTCGTGATGGGATTATGCCTGCGGAGATCTACCTGGCTCATGTGAGGACTGCAATGTGCCTCCATGACACATTGAATATATTGATCAACAGTAAAGTAAGCTACATTGCACTTCCCAAACTCAAAAAAATTCCTGCAAAACTTGCTAAACTAGTGATGTGATACCAACCACTAATCTCCCGAGGGCACTGATATGCTGCCCGCAGACCACTCGCAACTCCGCTCGCCTCTGACAATATTGAGGACCACAATGTGCCTCCGTGACATTGATTACACCACAGTAACGATGACATGAGCTTCTCCATGAGATGTAATGTGCTCCCCCCTCCTTCCCCACCCCCCATCCCCCCAATTCCATTCCTCCAATGATCCTCTCCCAACCTCGAAAATAAGAATAAATCAAATTACACATTCTCATGGGACAATTCAATCCACCCTACAGATTCCCACTGAGGTGAAGATCTAAGATTTCTGCTTTATTCGAACAATCTCAGCAAACAAGTCACACGACAGGGACAATGGCTGATGGTGTCATAGTCTTGGGCTTTTCCAACAATCCATGTGCAGATAATCACAAAATACAATGCAGTGATTGAGCATTAAACATTGATCTTCTGGTTCTGGTTCCCCTCACGTGTGAGGCTGGTTCGAGCAGTTCCTTCCTTTCCCCCGACATATACCTTTTAAGCTACGCTTCCCGAACCAGATCCATTGTGTTTTAGTGTTATCTTTTCATTCCTGTGTTGCTGGCCATGTTTTGTGTCAAACCACACCAAGTTGTGTTGAATTTTCGAATTTGTGTCCCTTTCAAAGTCCAGCCAACTTGACTCGTGCTGCACTAGTTGGCATGTTGCTTCTGTCTCTGCTCCACATGCTTTGCTTTCACTTCTTTTAAATTGCACACCGCTCATTCCTAATTCCATATCTCGGTGGTGCATGACGTCATCGCCGTGCGCTGAAAGTAGGGCGTACTCAGTTTTTACTCCATCTTCTTTCTTGTTACTTGCAAAATCGAAGATTTTTCAAGTACATTGGTGATGTAGTCGATTTTGTTATTCTGTCTGTCTGTCTGTCTGTCTGTCTGTCTGTCTGTCTGTCTGTCTGTCTGTCTGTCTGTCTGTCTGTCTGTCTGTCTGTCTGTCTGTCTGTCTGTCTGTCTGTCTGTCTGTCTGTCTGTCTGTCTGTCTGTCTGTCTGTCTGTCTGTCTGTCTGTCTGTCTGTCTGTCTGTCTGTCTGTCTGTCTGTCTGTTTGTTACCTGCAGGTCGCAATTTTAAACCAATCTTCACGAAACTTCACCACATGGTAGAGTTTGTCAAAAGGAAGAAGCCTATTGGTTTTGAGGTCAAAAGGTCAAAAGGTCAACATAGGCCAAAGGTCAACAACTTAGGTGAGATTTCTAAAATCCTCAATTTTCATCCGATTGACTTGAAATTTGAAGAGGATTTATATTTCATGTCAATGAATTCAACCAACGAATTAGTTTTGAGGTCACAAAGACCAAAAGGTCAGCCTAGGCTCAAGGTCAACAACTTAGGTGGTATTTCTAAAAAAATAAAAAAATGACCGTTTTTACAGCCATTTTTCCCTGCTGTGCAGGGGTTTGGCTTTTTCTTGAGACAATGTTTTATGGCCGGATGTCCTTCCTGACGCCAACCCTGGTCGCCTCTTACGACACACAGGGATATGGTACACCTATTTTAACCGGGGTATACACCGGCCCAGTGCACTGGTACTCATTTCGCCAACCTCGGAAGGCTGACAGGCTGAGTCAACCCCCTGGTGTTAATTCAGCAGCCAACGGGGCTTGAACTCAGGACCCTGGGATCCCAAGCCACCATCCTAACCACTAAGCCAACACCAGGCTTCAGGTGGTATTTCTAAAATCCTCAATTTTCATCCAATTGAATTGAAATTTGAAGAGGCTTTATATATCAGGTCACTGAATTCAACTAGCCAAGTATTTTAAGGTCAACATCGACCAAAAGGTCAACATACACCAAAGGTCAGCAACGTAGGTGAGATTTCTAAAATCCTCAATTTTCATCTGATTGACATGAAATTTGAAGAGGATTTTCATATCAGGTCACTGAATTCAACCACCACTTATTTTTGAGGTCCACATCAGCCAAAAGGTCAACGATAGGCCAGATTTCTAAAATTGTTAATTTTCATCCGATTGACTTGAAATTTGAAGAGGATTTATATTTCAAGTCACTGAATTCAACGAGGCAATTCTTTTTTTTTAAGTCAACATAGACCAAAAGGTAAACATAGGCCAAAGGTCAAAAACTCAGATGAGATTTCTAAAATCCTCAATTTTCATTCGATTGACTGAAAATTTGAAGAGGATTTATATTTCAGGTCACTGACTTCAACGAGGCAATTCTTTTTTTTTTTAAAGTCAACATAGACAAAAAGGTAAACATAGGCCAAAGGTCAAAAGCTCAGATGAGATTTCTAAAATCCTCAATTTTCATTCGATTGACTGAAAATTTGAAGAGGATTTATATTTCAAGTCACTGAATTCAACCAGCCAATTGTTTTTGAGGTCAACATTGACCAAAAGGTCAACATAAGGCCAAAGGTCAAAAACTTAGTTGAGATTTCTAGAATCCTCAATTTTCATCTGATTGACTTTAAATTTGAAGAGGATTTGCATATCAGGTCACTGAATTCAACTAGCCTATTATTGTTGAGGTCAAAATTGGTTGAATTGCTAAAAATGTCAATTTTCATCTGATTGGCTTGAAATTTGAAGTGGAGTTGCTTATTTGGTCATTGAATTCAACCCCAAATTATTGTTGAGGTCACCTTCGGTCAAAAGGTCAACATAGGCCAAATTGCTAAATTTGTCAATTTTCATTCCTTTGACGTGAAATTTGAAGGAATTACATATTTTGTCAGTGAATTCATCCACCAATTATTTTTGAGGTCAAATTTGTTTCACAGATTTTGCAAGTGTCGTGCCCTGCACCTTGTCGTCTGGCTTGTTGTTTGTTTGTTTGTCTGGGTGATATCTCAGCCATCCTTTGAGCTCGGAAGCTGAAATTTGTGGACAAATGTGAAGATATGCTTTGGCAAAAACGTTATTTTCTTATGTTTTGATAATCAATTAATTGATTCATTACTTAATTATTATCAATTGATTAATTATATATTTATTTGTTTCTCATCCTGGCAATATCTCGGGCATATTTTGAGCTTGGAGGATGATATTTTGACATGATAGTAACCAAGTAATTTGGCTATAAGGGGTATTTTTGATTTGCTGATGAATCAATTAATCGAATAATTATTCATTTTTCGATTAATTACTTAATTTTCAAAAAGTTATGGATCGGATAAAACAGATTAGGTATGCTATTCAGCAATTGAATGTGAAATTAATTATTTTATGATTATTATTTATTTATTTTAATTATGCAAGCAATCAATTGATCAATCAATTAGAGTGCACCGCTCCCTCCCAATTCCAACTCTATCTGCTGCAAGGCAGCATCGCCAGGTGCCGAAGGCTCTGGAGAAGGCTGAATGTATCAATTATGTGTTTGCTTCCAAATCTTGTGTCTCCAACCACTTACTCGCTCTACCCACCCTACCCTGTGGCACCAAACTTCTCCTGGACTCTGTGTCTTTTGCACCTGAGAAGGTGGATACATTTCTTACATCCGTTGACTCTGTTTCTTCAAATGGATTGGACAGCATCAGCTCGCATGTCCTAAAAACTTCCAATGCTGTTCTTGATAATCCTTTTTGCTTTTTGCAGTCTATCGTTTGCCCTCGGTTATCTTCCATCTGCTTCAACGTCAGCTAACATCACTGCATTATATAACCAAGGTGCACAAACCTATCCCCTTAACTACAAACCTATCAGCTTGCTTCCAATCATCAGAAAGGTCAGGGAATCCATTATCGCAGTGGACATCAAATATTTCCTTGTCACCAATTGCCTAATCTATGACCATCAGCTGGAGTCAGAGCAGGTCACTCGACCTTGAACATGCTGCTTTACTTTCCAAAGAATTGATGGAGGCCATCAATGTCAGAAATGAGACATATGTGGAGAATTTGATGCAGTCTGGCACCCTGCCCTGCTCTTCAAACTCTACGTTTGGCAACCAAGGCCAACTACACACTTGGCTTACTGAATTCCTCCATTTTTATCACTGACGTGTGACTTTCCACATTATCCTTTCTTCTCCTCTCTGTCAAGGCTGGAGTGCCAAAATGCAGTGTTCAGGGCCCTATCCAATTCCTATCTTCATCAACGATCTCTCTGACTCTGGAAAATCCACTCTATATCTTTGGGGATGACTCCACACTCTGCCAGAACATTCCCTATTCTTCAGATAGCAGGCAGAAGCCTCTTCTCTCTCCCTCCAGACCATGATAGAATCAAGAGTTGGTCAAACACTTGGAATATGTCTCTCAATACTAATGATTCTCTCTCTCTCTCTCTCTCTCTCTCTCTCTCTCTCTCTCTCTCTCTCTCTCTCTCTCTCTCTCTCTCTCTCTCTCTCTCTCTCTCTCTCTCTCTCTCTCTCTCTCTCTCTCTCTCTCTCTCTCTCTCTCTCTCTCTCTCTCTCTCTCTCTCTCTCTCTCTCTCTCTCTCTCTCTCTCTCTCTCTCTCTCTCTCTCTCTCTCTCTCTCTCTCTCTCTCTCTCTCTCTCTCTCTCTCTCTCTCTCTCTCTCTCTCTCTCTCTCTCTCTCTCTATATATATATATATATATATCACTCTCGCTGAAAGGACCATCTGGCAAACCATCCCATCTACATTCTTCACAGTGCTCTTGAAGTTCAGTCACTTAGAATTTTGGGCATCACTATCAGCCATGATCTTTATTGGAGGTAAGGTAGGGTAGATAGCAAGTAAGTTCATCACTCAGGCAAGTTAAAATCCCCCATATTCAATCCTCTTCCATCATCACATGGCTTTCTAAATTATTCATGTGTCCATCTTTCCTGCTCTCCCCTCACTCTCTCCTGGAAAAGCATCTTAATATTCTTTCAATCTCTATGCACACAGAATCCTCTCTGTAAATATGGGACTTTAGAAGTGGTGTGGCTTAAGCACTCAAGTAAGCACTTCAATGAAAAGGTTTATTAGTCTTCCACGAGCTCTGATCCTCAAAACTGAAGACAGATTTCGATTATACAATGAATTAGTCTGTGAGATGCATTGTGAAAAATCACATCATATAATGCATATGATTGCTCCAAACTCCTAATTTGAAAACTATAGCATAGAAAAAAATGATGCATACAGTGATTCATACGGTAGGATGAAGATCAGGCATTCAATGATCTGAATGAGGAAAGTAAAAAATAAATTTTGAACTCTTTGTAGTCAAGAAACTGGTGCGGCCTGTTCCAAGTCAAGGCATTGTTGAGGAGGCTAAAAAAAATATGGTGGCTAAAGACCCCTGCGAGCTGACAGTGGGCTGACCACAATGGTGTGTCACCATCTTGGTAAGGCTTTTTTATTTTTATGATGAGCACCCTGTTAATAATCATCAAAAGGGGTGTTTAAATTAAACCAAGTACATAATTTTCATTCATGCACTCCCTTTGAGTTCCCTTAGTATGCATGCGAAGTTTTGGGCCACGAGGTTTCATGGTGTTAGGGTTATTGAGGAGACACACATGACTCCAACCACACCAACCTTGTTTGTCTTTACCCCATTGGTCCAGCATGGTCCGTACTTTAGTATAACCGGGAAGTTCTACCCCAGTAATTTGCTCTTGTTAGCCAGTGCACACTCACTGTACTGCTCCTCAGTAGTCCGGGTGTGTGCTGAGGGCACGACATCACAATTAACTCGGCCGTTCACAGGTAAGGTATCAGGCGATGCAATGTAACCCTGTCCAGATTGCCAGTGCCAATCGGAGTTTGTGGTTGCTTAGCAACCTGCTGGTGCACATAGTCTGTGCCCCATGGTCTCAGGACTGGGTGTTTGGGAGGCGTTGTTCTTTCTATCATCGAATTTTTACCACGCGCTTCCAGCAAGTATTTCTCTGTATATATTTACACACACACACACACACACACACACACACACACACACACACACACACACACACACACACACACACACACACACACACACGTGCTCCATCAGCAGCAAAGTGCCAGTGTGTGCAGCACAAAATAAACCATGATTTTCAGTTTTTCTCAAAACCTTCAGCACAAGAGCAACAAAGCAAAAGCTGCATTGACAATTTTATTGTCTCAAAAGCTGACTGTAAATATTTGAGTAAAGTTATGAATTATTTTTACACATGACTGACCCGTTTCCCAAAAGCTGCAATATTTGTGCAGAAATTGATGGCTGGAAAAATACTTTTTAGGGCTTTAATTATGGGTGTTAGGCATTTTCCCCAAAACAAAACGGGTCTTGGCATTAGCAAATTGTTATCGACGTGAATTATTTGGATGGAAACTATTGCCACAGCATCCCACGGTCAGCCCTCCGACAGGGCCAGTCCTCACTGTCCATTTCATGATGTTCGCCCAAGATCGTGCGAGGGGGCGAAGCAGCCGAGTTACTTCAAGATGGCATCTTGAGCACATGATTGTAATGCATGAGGTCGCTAAAGGCATATCCCAGAGGGCTGGGAATAGCAGGGGTGGATGTGACATTGCTGATGAAGCTTGAGCAACGGCATATGCCACGCGCTGCAGAAACTATTCGTTTGACTGACATAACATTCTCACAAAATACTCTGCCAGGAATGCCCTCTCCTCTTCTCGCTTATCACTTTCTTTCTGAACTCCCTCTGCCTGATCGATGACCTTCCAGACAATTTCCTACAAACTTGGCAAATATTTCTGTGCAGAAAAAAAACTGATAGAACAAAAAAGGGCACCACACAGGCAACACAACCATTATTCACCAATAAACAAATGGTACACACAACCCACATTCGTTTTAATATCACCATGTTAATATCAAAGTTATGTCCTCTGATCTAGAAATATATATATATATATATATATATATATATATATATATATATATATATATATATATATATATATATATATATATATATATATATTGTTGTGGTTACCAAATTCGCAAACCACCATTCAGGTCCCTTAGGTGAGGTATCTCGGTAAGTGCATGTGTAGTTAGGCCCAAACCCGTTGTCTAGTGGGAATACATGTCATTTATACGTGCTGCGACTCTTCAGGATAGCCGTTTTTCTTTTACTATCTTTATTTTGGACCAACCGCCATGATTACCACCACAACCACAACATCAACCACCAACCACAACACCGCTTCACCACAACCGCCACGACCTTCACGTCACACCTCGCAACCGTAGCATCGCCACCGTTCTTGCCCCGCTGTGGGTACCGGTGTTGGACTCGTGCAGGGCGCACGTTGAACAGCGTGTACAAGATCACGGATTTTGTGCTTCAAAAACGGATCAAAAACGACACACGCCCACTTTTTGCCGTCCAATCGGTGAGCGAGGGGCGATTTGGCCCCGCCTCCAGAACGATCGATATATGCAAATTTGTGGATCAAAAAGCCTTCACGCCCACTTTTTCTCGGGCCAATGGGGAGCGAGGTGAAAGGTCAAAGGGAGGGGGTCAAAGGCGAAGCTACGGGGGGATAAAAGGACCGT
Source organism: Eptatretus burgeri (assembly GCF_056783735.1). Classification (NCBI taxonomy): domain Eukaryota; kingdom Metazoa; phylum Chordata; class Myxini; order Myxiniformes; family Myxinidae; genus Eptatretus; species Eptatretus burgeri. The sequence goes on along the minus strand of NC_140964.1, from coordinate 95,550,151 downwards.
GTTCGTCAGTCAGAGCCGTGTGGAAGTCTGGAGCCCAAAGCCTGCAGTAGCTGGAGAAGCTGAAGAGAGTCGCGAAGGGGAGAGTCGATCGGAGAGTCCAACGAGGAGAGCCCAAAGAAGAGTCCAGGGTGGAGAGTCCAGAGGCGGAGAGGCGGCAGCGGCGAAGGCAGACGAGGGGGTGCTCGCGACGGTGCCGGGAGCTGCACGCCCGAGGAAGGCCGGCAGCGCGACCTGGCCGAGGTGGAGACGCACACCAGGGATAATAAAGATCCTCTATACCCCGAGCATCAGCAACCCCCTCCTGTTTCCCCCCGCGCTGAGATAGTGCGACCAAGGGGGCCCCTTTCCCACCCCCTGCCAGACACTGGCCGCGAGGCCCGCGGAGTGAGGCGCCATCGCCGCTCCGCGTCTCATCACCAGACGGGTAGGCGCGACCCGGTCTCGGCCTCAGGCCCGCCTCATTCTTGGGGGTATTCTTTTCCTTGGTTTTGGGTATGTGTTGTCGGCGCCGTCTGTGAAGTAGAATTGTATAAGTGTTGCCGTGTGCTCGGTAGTCGGTATTAGCTCTGCATTGTGTTTTCTCTTTTATATTTGCTTTTTGTGTAAATTGCATTGTGTCTTTTCTGTGTGCTTTTGGTGGAATTGAATGTGTGCTTCCCGTGTGCCGCGAATAAATGTGCTTTATTATTGAACTGTTCTCCCGCTTCGCTTCGTCTTTTTCTCCCATTGAATCCCCATCTTGCTTCACGTAAAGGGTTGGTAGTGGGCTGAATACGCCCGATAATTAATCGAACCGTCGAGGTCGACGATAACACCGCTCGGTTATTCTGATAGTACGGAACGGGTCGCTTAAGTGGCCCGTGTCCGAAGTCGACCTGCGGCGAGGTGCGATCGCCCGGTCTACCCTCCGCGTGGGTACTTAGGTAGGTCGAATTTGGCGAGCAACCCTATCCCACGCGGGGGCTGATTGGCTCGATCGCGGTGAGACCGAAAGGTCCACCCGTGACTGGTTCCCGGCGTTAGTCCGAGAGGGTCACGACTGGATTGTCCGTCCGGTGGGCGACGTGCCGCGATTCGAGTTACGTGGCCGTCAGCACGCCGGCGGGCGCGAAATCCGCAACAATATATATATATATATATATATATATATATATATATATATATATATATATATATATATATATATATATATATATATATATATATATATATATATATATATATATATATATATATATATATATATATATATATATATATATATATCCATCAGGACCATACTCCGTGCAGAGCATCGGTGCTGCCGAAACGTTCTCCTTGGCTATTGGGCACAATCCTGGACAGGTCCCCCCTCCAACACAGGATACCAGCAAGCTGGCACTCATTTTACCAACGTCAGAAGGATGTCAGGAAGAATAACCCCCACCTGGTATGAATTCAACAACTGAGTGGGATTTAAAATAAGGAGCCAAGGATCCCAAGCCCACCATCCAAACCATGAAGCCAACACCAGGTGCATATATATATATATATATATATATATATATATATATATATATATATATATATATATATATATATATATATATATATATATATACACTGTCAAGACTGTCACCAACAACTCACCAACTGTCAGGAATTATCACCAACTCACCAACTTTCAGCAACTTTCACCAACTCATCAACTGTCAGGAATTGTCACCAACTCGCAGAAAAACGGTCCTCCCATCCTTTTTATAGGCTACCAGTCTGGGCGGAGCCTCAAGCAGACTTCAGCCAAATCCACCTTGCCTATTGGCGCATCACTGCACGTGACCAACCGTCATTCTCGCGATCATCACTTCCTCGTTCAGCCCGACATGAAAAAGAGCCAGCCAGCATCCATAGAGCTGCCAAACAGGTCATCAAACATCGTTGGGAAAAGGTGGATGTTGAATGTCAATGAAAGATAGGTAAATGGGTGAGGTAAATGATCCACAACCATATTTGATCATCAGAATAACCGTTCAGGAAACGCCCGCTGTGTGCTTAATCAAATGTCCTGTAAGTCCAAAGTGTAAATAAATCGTCCACCTCAAGCCAATGTGTCCCGAAGGAAACGGGGTAGAACGAGCCTCCGTTGGGCTAACTGCTATCTCTCGCATGCATGAACGTGTCGTAAAGAGGAAAAGGCCATCCCATAAGAAAGTGAAGCTGTTCTATACCCTTCTCCAACACCTCAAAGTGTTAGAATCCCACGAGACAAGGAGATGGGTCTCTCGTGGACATGCATTTATGGAAATAACTGTCTGAGGACCTGAATATTGTACGTATTTGTCGGATCCGATTCTGAAATCAATAACAATATAAATATATATATATATATATATATATATATATATATATATATTACTTTATACTTACATATAGATAAATTTATTTATTTATTATTTCTATGTATGTCACCTGGTGTTGGCTTAGTAGTAAGGGTGGTGGCTTGGGATCCTTGGGGTCCTGTTTTCGAGCCCTGCTGTCCACTGAATTAGCATCAGGAGGGGTTGACTCAGCCTATCATCCTTCCGAGGTCGGCGAAATGAGCACCAGTATACTGGTAATTATCCCTGCATGTCGAAGGCGACTGAAGAGTTGGAGTCGGGAAAGGTATCCGGCCATAAAAACATTGCCACAAGAATGGGTACCGTGATTGGAGCCCGCAATAAAAAAAACTGACCCCTGCTCAGCGAAAAAGGCTTTAAAATTGTGTGATGATGATTATTTGTATACATGTATGAATAATATACATATGCATATATATATATATATATATATATATATATATATATATATATATATATATATATATATGTATATATGTAAATTGTTACGGATCTGGAAACCATAAGCATTCAACATTCAGATGTCCCAAAAGTCAGTTATGTCGTTAAGTTTGTGTGTAGTCAGATCCCCTTCCTTTTATCAAGTGGGAGAATCAAAGGCGTGCATTGCGATTTCTTTTTAGTTAGGTTATTAAATCTTTACATCCAACGAATCCTCCAACGAATAACCAACAACCATTCCATTCCCCATCACGATCCACTACCCACCCGCTGTCTACAAGCACTCTGACTTTCCAAGGCAGGGTCTTACAGCCGTTCCTTGCCGCTTCCACCAACGTTCCTTCCACAAACGTTGTAACTCTTGCACGACAGCCTGTGCAACATTGATACTGTTACTCGTCAAGTATGAACCCGCGTGGTAGAGTGGCTGGGGTTTCCCGGCAGGGCCGTTGCAGCATTGATTCTGTTACTCGTCGAGTGTGGGCCCGCGTGGAGGAGTGGCTGGGGTTTCCTGGCAGCGGCCAAGGCCCCGCCCCGGAAAGGTGGGCCGTAGGACCTGTGCAATCAGAGGCGGACAGCGAGGTGTGTTCACCAAGGCCCCTCCCCGCTGAGGGAGGTCCATAAATTCCCGAGCACTCTCTGAGGCAGGTGGTCTTTTTGAGATCTTGGAGGGTCTTTTTGAGGCCTTATGTGTTTTTTTTGAGGTTTTGGAGAGTGTTTTTGGGGTCTTGGAGAGTCTTTTAAAAGTTATTTTGAAGAGTTTTTGGTGGGCGTCGAAGCGGTGAGCGTGTCTCTGCTGGCCCTCTACGAGGAAGGGAAGAGCGACCCCGACCCCCCTCCGTGGAACCTGGCCATTCACCACCCGAGCTCCACAACGAACCTCAAGTCCCACACGTGCAACTGGGGCCCAAACCAGCGACCATTTTCAGGTGCCGCATCGTGGAGCACGCCCTTCCTCCGACGGTCAGATACACCACCAAACTCTGACCCCCAGCTTGTCTCTCTCCACGGCTGCGAGAGTCCAATAAAGACTCTGGGTTTATTTTCATTTTTGTGTGTGTCTGCGTCTTGTAAGTAGAACTGAATAAGTGTTTTTGGATCATTGTAAATACTTCTTGCATATTCACGTTAAGTCTTGCTTTGTGGCTTCATTTACTGAAAATAAAACTTGTTAGAAATGTTCCCAGTTCGTTTCCGTCCCTTCTTGAATTGGTCCAGCATGGTTCGGATCTGAGTTTAGGTGGGGTTTTTTCCCCGATAATCCATTCATTCCAGCTGGCACGGCTTTGGCAGTTTCCGCCTGGCTGCACCCGAACCGGAGTTGGTAGTCAGTAGTTGGAACTCTACCGCAGTCGGTGGAGTGACCCGGTTCGAGCAAGACGTGCGGAGGGCGTGCTTTCCCCGGTAGTCGAAATCGCGTAGTTAATTAGATAAATTGGTTATAGACAAATAGACCCTACGCTACGCGTTTGAGATATTGGCGTCCACGGTGGGTTAGACGACCCGCCGGCTCGCGGAGTTATCCGAGGGATGGCCTACAATTCCAGGGAGTTTGGTGGGAGACGACACAAGCTTTCCCCACCTAGTGGTCGTTCTCGCCACCGACCCCTGGCCCACATATCTATATACACACACACACACACACACACACACACACACACACACACACACACACACACACACACACACACACACACACACACACACACACACTGATGAGTCAAAACATTATAACCACCTGCCTAATATGCTGTTGGTCCTCCATGTGCCGCCAAAACAGCACCAACCTGCCGTGGCATGGACTCCACAAGACCCCTGAAGGTGTCCTGTGGTATCTGGCACCAAAACATTAGCAGCAGATCCTTCAAGTCCTGTAAGTTGTGAGGTGGAGCCGCCATGGATCGGACTTGTCGGTCCAGCACATCCCACAGATGCTCAATCGGATTGAGATCTGGAGAATTTGGAGGCCAGGGCAACACCGTGAACATTTCATCATGTTCCTCAAATCATTCCTGAACAATGTGTGCAGTCTGGCAGGGCGCATTATCCTGCTGGAAGAGGCCACTGCCATCAGGGAATACCATTGCCATGAAGGGGAGTACCTGGTCTGCAACAATGTTTAGGTAGGTGACACATGTTAAATTGACATCCACATGAATGGCTGGACCCAGGGTTTCCCAGCAGAACATTGCCCAGAGCATCGCAATCCCTCCACCGGCTTGTCATCTTCCCACAGTGCATCCTGGTGCCATCACTTCCCCAGGTAAACGGCACACACGTACACGGCCATCCACATGATCTAAAAGAAAACGGGACTCATCGGACCAGGCGACCTTCTTCCACTGCTCCAAGGTCCAGTTCCAATGCTCGCGTGCCCGTTGTAGGCACTTTTGACGGTGAACAGGGGTCATCTTGGGCACTCTGATGGTCTGCGGCTACGCAGCCCCATACACAGCAGGGTGCGATGCACTGTGGATTGTGACACAATCCTTTCCTGACCACCATTAAAATTTTCTGTGACTTGTGCCACAGTAGACCTTCTGTCAGTTTGGATCAGACGGGATAGCCTTTGTTGCCCTCGTGCATTGATGAGCCTTGGGTGCCCAACACCATGTCACCGGTTTGTGGTTTGTCTCTCCTCGGACCATTGTCGGTAGGTACTCACCACTGCTGACTGGGAGTACCCCACAAGCCCTTCCGTTTCAGAGATGCTCTGACTCAATCGTCTGGCCATAACAATTTGGCCCTTGTCAAAGTCACTCAGGTCTTTACTCCTGCCCATTTCTCCTGCATCCAACACATCAACTTCAAGAACTGACTGTTCACTTGCTGCCTAATATATTCCACCCCTTGACAGCTGCCATTGGAACAAGATAATCAATGTTATTCACTTCACCTCTCAGTGGTCATAGTGTTTTGGCTCATCAGTGTATACATATATATATATATATATATATATATATATATATATATATATATATATATATATATATATATATATATGTACATCATAGTACAAGGTGGTAAAATATACATGCACAATGTGATCTTTTATGGTCCTTTTCACGAACATCAGTCAGTTTCCGAAGTCCTAATCGTGGGTCTGGAGCAGTCTTAAATACCAAGGACTATTCTGGGTGGTTTTGAATTGCTTTCAAAGTGCAAGGAAGGAATTTACAATTTGGCTAATGTACCTGCACATATTAGGCTACTTTTTTAAAAGGTCATGTGGCATCTACAGCATCCACAAGTCAATGTGAGCGAGCATACAGTACAGCCAGTGCAATGGCTCTTTCGAAAGAATCGCTTCGTAATACAACACCCTTCCTCAAAGGCACAATGGTGACAGTTTTTTGTGCAATTCTCTTCAAATTAACCAGCCTTTAAAACTCAGACAAGTCTCTTACCTCTGAGATGTCCTGGCAATCTATTGCCTCACCTTAAAGAAATCTATTATTAGCCTCAGACAGCCCTCTTCTGACAGGCCTGATGTTTGTCGTAATGGTTAGGTGGCTGGTTTAAGATCTTATTGTCTTGAGTTGTTGACCTACACCAGATCATGTCGACTCAGCCTGTTATCCTTCACAGGTCAGCAAAATGAGCTAATAACAGCGGCATGCATCAGCAGCACAGTTGTGCTCCCAGAAAATGATGCAGCAAAGCAGTCAAAGTCTTCATATGAATAAATAATAAACTAGAAGGGCAGTTGGTTGAGCATATATCTCCACCCCATAATGCCTGATCTATGAGAACATATCAGGCCCAATACATTTTTGAAATATCATGCCATACAGTACTATATCGTTTTTGGCCCTATCTCTCAATGGTGAAGAATCACTTTTAAGAATTAAATAACTCTCGTATCCAGATCCAGATTTGGATCTTCACCAAAATCGAAACAATTCATCCTTATCACACACCGAACTTGTTGACCAAGTTTCGTCCGAATGTGTTCCCAACATTTTGAGATGTCGTGCTATATATATCTGTTTAGACCTATTTCTCAATGGTGAAGAATCACTTTAAAATTATTAGATCCAGATGCAGATCCCTCTTCTTAGGGATAAGGCAAACAACTGCACGTCAACAACTCAGGGGTAATAAGCCCTTCTGGAGGCTGTATAAAACCAGAGAGTTGGTGTCAATGCCACCCAATGCTCGCCTGTTTATACATTTATCGTTTTGATTAAAAGACTAGTCTAATAATATTTTTTTTATAAAAGCATTGCAGTGAAGTCTGATCCAAACAATTTTAAAGCAATATATGTATTTGTATATTGTAATCAGCAAAAAATAGTGTGGTAGATAAAAACATGAGAAAGGAAATAACTTGCACTAAAAACTTTAACATTTTCACGCTGATGCTCATGCTCACGCCGGGGGTATCACTATAGCTCTCTGTTCTTCGAACAGGCGAGCTAAAAACTGAAAGTAAAGCAGGACCAAGCATATCCCAAAAAGTTTCATAAAATTCAGCCGGCAACCCATTAAATCCAGGAGCCTTATGGTCATCAAGGCCTTCCAGCACAGTTTTGACACCTTTTTATCATCACTGAGGTCCTCAGCCTCTAATCGAAGAATCTGTTGTTTCAAGGCGTCGATACATAATTGTTTACTTCGAGAGCAAATGGTTTTCTATTGCTGACAGAAAACATAGATTTGCGCCTTCGCATTGTCCCACCACTGATAGAGGTTTAGAAACTGATGTTGTAAATACACAACCCTCTCCCAAAAAACCTCAAATGATGACTTGAAAAAAGGAACACTCAGAAGGGAAGTATTAAAACTCAAATACAATGTACTGTGTTTAAAACCAGGAAGTGACAAGCACAGTTTTACGAAGTAATGGTCAAAGAAACCAGAAGGAACAATATCTGTATGTGTCACAAGATTGGTAGTAGAGTTAGGAATGTAAAATTTATCAAGTCGAGCAAGTGAAAGATGATTTAGTAAAACCCGACACCAGCTAAATTGTTGCAGGTTCGGGTGTAGTTGCCACCATATATCGTTAAGATCATGATTCGATATAATATTGGAAAGGGGCCTACTTGACGCTGGATGTGGCTATGCACTGTTCCGATCTAAAGTTGGGTTCAAAGTAGAGTTGAAATCCCCTGCAAAGCACAACAACGTATCAGAAGATAGATGTTGCAAGAAAAGAAAGGAATGGTTTTAAAAAGTTCCTCTATCTGTAATGTCGCTTGGAGCGTAGTAATTAACAAAAACAAATTGTTTCTGATTGTATTGAAGCTCTACAGAGGCTAGATAGCCTGGGATGATTTCTTTAAAAATAGGGGGAGCGACAGACTAACGTGTACTCACAAAAAAAGCAATACCCGCACTCGCAGAATCTGTATTACTAAAAAAACCAAGTGCCATTCAGCTGTTGCTGCCACTCAGCCATACAGTCTAAAGTGGCACGACTCTCTTGTAATAAGAGGATATCAATTTTTTCCTTCCTGGCGAATTGCACAGTCTGCAACTAACGCAGCTGACTGCACCCACCATTAATGTTCAAACTGGCTATGTTTATGAAAACATATGCAGCAACTCAACCATTACTAGTTTAATTCTTTCCTTGCTGTAACAAGATACCTTTTCAGTCTTTACAGTGAGTTATCAGAAACATGAAGGGTTGCAGATTGCTGTGCAACACTCTGAGTGCCAATAATGAAGGCACGAGTATAAACGAAGAAATCTCCAATTTTCAAGTATATTTTATGATAACTTTTTTGGAAGAAATCCATGATTTCAGTAAGAGGGATAGAATCTCCAGATACGCTCTGATGGGAAGTTGGCGTCACCATCACTTAGTGAGGCAACGGAATAACCTCCATCAGTCACAGTCATTGCATTGAGAATCCATTGCCAAATAAATGGGATAATCAATGCAGCACTCTGAGATTTCATCTTGAGCATCCTGCTGCACAAGAGCTTTACAAGGCTCAGCTGCCTCAATAGATGAGTCAATCACAGACAGATCACAAATTAGTACACATTCACCACTCCCCAGATAGGGAGGGGGGAAATGATCAACACAAGGTTCAACAGGGGACAAACATGGAGGCTCAACCTCACATGGAGGTTGAACCTCAGAACACTCGAGAGACTCGGCTAATGTATGGACAACACTGAAGTTCTCAATATTTATCACACAATCCTAAACTGACTCTGGAAGTAGAGGAGGTTGAGGATTTACCTCAGCTGGAGCTAACTGCTAAGGAGGAGGTTGGCTCCTTCACTAACCACTTGAGCGAAGGTTGGGGGACCAGCCAAGACCTTATTGTCTGGATTGCTGAGATTGGAGAAAGATGAGAGGGTTATTTTCCTATTTCTCTGTTTGTTTACAATGGGGCTCTCAGCACCCGTACTATTAACATTATCAACAATGATCTCAGTATCACCCTGTCGTTCATCACCAGCGAGGCTCGTGTCTCCAACCATGGACCTATTTGGGCAGGAGACTTTTAAATGACCATATTGGCCACACTCAAACCAAACTAGAGACTCTATAGAGACAAAGACCCTAAAGTGTACCCTTCGACCTTGAAGGTCAATACTGCATTTAATGAGGTTACACCACTTGGTAAAATCACATAAACAAAACGACGAAAGGACATGATATGTTTTAAACAGTTATTTTCCCTCGTAAAGGAACCATAGTAACTGAAGAAACGACAGAACCAAGTTTGTCCAGTTCATTAACCAGTTGTACGTTCTTAATGAACGGAGGAATATTAGAGAGGGAAACCGGAACTGGCGGCGTGTCGAGAGGACATAGCTGGACAAACAGGTCAGGAGGAAAGAAAAGCCCATGCTCGACTACTTGAGCAACCATGTTTACTGTAAACACCAACATTACCACATGTTTATTCATGCAAACAGCCACTTTTACATTCTCCAAACCGATTAACTCCCCAACAGCGAGGATAATGGCCTCTACGTCGCAGTCAACCATTGAAAAATTCATGGGGATAGATGATTTGAATAAAGTAATTTCCTGGGGAGGAGAGTGTGCTGTGGGTGCCTGAGGAGGAGACACACACACACACACACACACACACACACACACACACACACACACACACACACTGTCGTCTGTTGCGATAATCAGCATATAGATCAATGGGATGCACCTGCGGAGCATTGGCAATCACCTCAGCAGATTTCAGTCTATCACCGACGATGACTACCACGACATGAAAACCGAAATATCACACTCCGTAGCCTGATATTATATTCAACCTGAAATTATATGTCATAAATATGTTCCGGACTCAACCAGACAGTTATGTGGAATAACTGGACATTGTGCTGTGTTGCCTGTACCTGTTGATGTGAAGATCAAGCTCAGGGGGTGAGGAAAGCAATCATCCGGTGTACATTGCAGACATCGAGGATTCATGCATCCTGGATCTGGACTACTTACTTCCAAGAAAGTGCGAGCTCAATATTGGTGACACGCAACTTAGGGTCAAGCATCGGATGGTGTGAATGGAGCCTGTGAGGACAAGGAGCTCTGAGGTTATACTGCTTTGCAGACTAACTGTGCCACCGAAGTCAGAGATGGTGACGCTGTGCAAGATCATGTGACCAGGAGACACACACACAGCATGGTCTCGTGGAGGGTAATTTGCAGTGCAAGCTTTCAAAAGGACTGAGGGTAGAATGAACCTTGCTTCATCCAGTTCAAAGGTGCATTTGAGTGGTTGTGAAGAATGTTGCCAGTGTCCCAAAGTAGATTCCAGGAGGGACTCTGGTGGGGGCACTGCCAAGCGTTTGACCAGGTTCCACCAAGTATTTGGAAACAGGGTAAGGTAGTTGGGCATAATAACTTTCCACGACATTTATGAGACCTTTTCAAGAGGAGTTCCACTTGTCTAACAGAAGGGCAGAGGGCACAGGTAAAGAAACTCCTGACATCATATGCAGATGTCTTCTTGGCCATAGATCATGACTTGGGGTGCACATACCTGGTGAAACATTGCAACAACACCAGGAATCATCACCCAATCAAGCAGCAACTGGGTAGACTGGCTCCAGCCAGATGGAATGAGATATAAAAGGTGATGGCAGACTTCATTCAGCAGGGATCAGTGCAGAGATCCTGCAGCCTGTGGTCATCAGTAGTCATCTTGGTGAGGAAGGAAGATGGGTCGATGAAGTGCTGTATATACTACAGGGCGCTGAAAGAAGTAACTGTCAAGGACTCTTATCCTTTGCCATGGGTGGATGATATACTAGATGCTCTGACTGGTTATGTGTGGTTTTCAACTCTCGACATTAATTTAGGATACTTCCAAGTCGAGATGGCCGACAAGGACAAGGAGAAAACAGCTTTTGGCAGTGGGCAAGGTCTGTGGCAGGTGATGCTATATGGGCTATGCAATACACCAGCAACTTTTGAATGTCTCATGGAGTGTGTCCTAGAGTGATTATACTTGAGGACAGCGCTGGCATACTTGGATGACATAATCGTGTTCGGGCAGTCATTCAAGCAGGAACTGGAGAGGTTGGATGAAGTCTTTGGTCAGTTCCGAGCAGCACGGCTGAAGTGGGGTCCAAAGAAGTGCCACCTGTTCCAGAAGGAAGTGCTGTACAGTGTACCTGGGCCAGATACTCAGTGACAATGGGGTGCATACAGATCTGGGAAAAGTCACAGCTGTGAAGAACTGGCCAACACCTGCTTGTGTTCTTGAACTTCGAAGTTTCCTGGAGCTTTGCACTTATTACAGGTGGTTTGTCTGAGATTTTGCTGTGATTACTGCACCTTTGCACTTTCTAACAAAGAAAGACCAATAGTTCACATGGTCTGAAGAAAGTCAGGAGGCTTTTTATCAGCTCAAAGATGGCCTGGCCAGTGCCCCTGTTTTGCTATTTCCTGATCCCAGTGTGCCCTACATCCTTGACTGTGATGCAAGCAACCATGGGATCAGGGGAGTTCTTTCTCGGAAGAAAGAAAACAAAGAACTGGTGGTAGGATACTTCAGTCGGAGCCTTAGTAGACCAAAGAGGAACTACTGTGTAACACGGAAAGAGCTGTTAGACATCAAGGACAGCCTGGAGCATGTTCACGTGTACTTCTATGGAACTAAGTTAATGATCAGGACCGATCATGAAGCATCGCATTGTCAGAAGGCACTGAATAATCCTGAAGGACAGCTAGCTCTCTTGATAGGTCAGATGGGACTGTACACATTTGAGGTGCAGTATGGGCCAGGAAGAGCCCAGGGTAATGCAGACAGCCTCAGTCATCGGCCATGTGAGGAGGGATGTGAGCACTGCCACAAGAAGGAGAAAGTTGCCAGGCCACCGTAGGGGACAGCACACAATCAAGCAATGCAGACGTTGACTTGTTGCAGCTGGAGGGCAAGGACCTTCAGCCCATCATCTGTTACCTGGAGGAGAGAACTGTGACCAGCCGGGGAAAAGGTCTCAGCCAGAATTCCCACCACCAAAAATGACTGGGCACAGTGGGACAGTCTATGCTTGCAAGACGGATTACTCCAGCAGAAGTGGAAATCTGTTGATGGCCTCACAAAGTACTGGCAGACAGTGCTACCCCAGGAGGGTGAGGCCTGACATACTGATATAGGTGCATCATAGCATTGCCAGTAGACACCTGGGTGCGAGGAAGACCTTCGGTCATCTCCAGCAATGATTCTATTGGGTTGGTATGTGGCAGGACGTAGAAGAGTGGTGTCAATCCTGCAACACCTACTGTGCTAAGAAAGGTCCGAAGCAAGTGGCAAGAGCTCCACTACAGCTCCATCAAGTGGGTGCATCCACAGAGAGGGTTGCAGTCGACATAGCTGGATCACTGCTGCTCACCTCTACAGGGAACTGTTATACCTGCATTGCCATGGACTATTTCATGAAGTGGCCAGAGGCCTATGCCATTTCCCATCAGGAAGCTGTTATTGTGGTCAAAGTGTTGGTTGATTAATTTTTCAGCCGGTTTGGGATGCCCAATGAGCTGCACTCAGACCTAGGTCGAAACTTTGAGTCCCATGTTTTCAAGGAGAGTTGCCGCTTGCTTGGGATCCAAAGGACGAGAATCATGCCTCTTTGGCCACAGTCAGAAATCAAGGTGGAGAAGTTTAACATGACCTTAGGACAGGAGCTGGCAAAGTACTGTGTCGAGGGACAGATGGGATGGGGTCAGAATCTGCCAGTCGTACTGATGGTCTACCATTCTGCTGAGCACAATTCCACTGGGTACACACCAGCTAAGCTGATGCCTGGCCATGAACTGTGCTTTCCGGTTGACCTGACCGGAAGACCACCTGATGAGGGTCCACCCGAAGATGCTCCAACCTATGTGAGTAAATTCTTTGACAGGCTCTGAGAGGTTCATCATCAGGTCAAGGAAAATTTTGAAGTTCTCTGGGGAAGTGATGAAGCATCATTATGACATAAAGGCCAGTTAGGCCACCTACCAGAGAGCTGACATGGTGTGGCTCTACAACCCCCAGCGGAAGAAAGGTCAGTTGTCCAAGCTGATGAGCAACTTGAAAGGGTCCTACATGGTAATGAATTGCCTGTCCGATGTAACATTCCTCATCAGGTCTGGGCCAACAGGTTGTGTAGGTACCATGGACACGGAAAGTATTTGTGGACGGAACATGAATCCTAGGAACCTGCTTCCAGTCATGATGAGAAGACACGCAATGTGGCTGTCACTGGAGAAGACAGCGACAGACAAGAAGAGACTCTGGGGGAAATGGAAATTGCAGAACCGGATGGTACATTCGACCTCCATGCAGTAACACAGTTGATGCAGCAGCAAGCTCCAATGTAGTGCCAAACAAAACCGAGAACAGTGGGTACAAGGGAGACACTGCAGTCATGACTGTTGACAAGGAGGTGGCAGCGCACAGATGTTCACAGCGGAAGAGGCAAAGACCAACCGATTTCAAGGACTATGTGATTGGCACTGACATGGACACTGAATGAATCGTGCTTTCATGTACACTACGTAACTTGTTCTTATAGTTTTTCATGTTAGTTTTGTCAGAACAACAAAAATGTAAAGGTGATGACAGTGAAATGCTGCATGAAAAATTAATGAGTCAAAAGGAAATTGGGGAGAGGAAACAGAGAGGAAGAAAAGGAGGGAGGAATGGCTGGCCGAGGTTTTGATTGACGTTGCTTGCAGAAAGTTTGATGCTGGCTGTGTAAACAATTGTTGCTTGATGTGTTTGTACGTGGTCCAGAAAAGTGCAGAAATTGATTCAACAACGATTTATTTAACTTCTGCAGTTTGTAACTATAACTTTACATCGAAAAAGGACTCTTCCAACTCTGAATACATCACACTGACGTCATGCCTTATTGAGTCGGAAGAGCCGGTTTTTTTGTTTTGTTTACCATTGTTTGTCAATTAATCTTAACCGAAATAAGTGCGAATATTCTTTTATCATTTTTGCTGCTGTAAAACTAAAACGAATTTCATTTGTCCCAAAGTCTTCAATCACCACCCACTTAATCACTGAAAATAAGAAAAAAATAATATATATATAATAATTTTATAATTTGAAATCTTTTATATTTAAGGCTTATTGCGAGCTTGAATCATCCTGCATTCATACAGATACATATCGTACACACAATTCAGCCACATCCTTCTCCAAAATAATTTTTCTGGACAATGTCTGCAGTTAAGGATCCATTCTAATGGCACCGACCATAGGTTACCTGCAAGTTGCTTGTCACAAAGCATTCAATTCCGTTCTGTTGGAAGTCCTGATGAAAACACAACTTGATGTTGTTGAATGATTATTAACTGCTGGTGAGTGATGAATGCCTCGAGGAGAAGCTTTCATCAGGTAAAGATAATCCTTCACTGAGCTTTAGCCAATGTAATCTCACATAAAAGACACATTGCCTACCTTTTTAATTTGATCAAACGGAAAAGGACAATGCAATCATATCTACCATATTCTGCAATGTATCTTCACAAACTGTCCATAATTTTTGCTTGTATTTTATACAAGGTAATTAAAATATAGAAAAGGTTAAATATGACATTTCTCACAGACACAAAACATTTTAATTAAGGTATTCATCTGTTTGATTTTGTATTTTCATCAGAAATACCAAAATATTAGTGGGGTTGGGGGGGGGGCATGAGGGCAGAATAATAGCACATCAAAAGAAAGATTTATGCATGGTACAAGTGTATAATGAAGATTTATGAATGGGACTGCACATACATAAAGACAACAAAAAACGGCTCTTCTGACTGAGTACAACGTGACGCTGTTACATCGTGCACATATGTAAATGGAATGTCGTATTCAGAGTCGAAAGAGCCATTTTTTTGTTGAGGTTACCTTGTCTTGCAGCAGCACAACCTCATTAGTGGTGCATATCAGGGCGGAGACGATGCATTATTGTGGGAGACGACGAATGTTGCTCACAGGTCATGCGGAATTTGCTGCCATGAGACTCGATCTGTGCCTTGCTGCCTTACCAAATTATGGGGCTCAGTGTTATTATAATGGAGCTCATGAGAATACGGCTATAGATACGCACATATATATATATATATATATATATATATATATATATATATATATATATATATATATATATATATATATATATATATATAAACATGTATAGACACAAATATATCTAAATATACATTAATATATATATATATATATATATATATATATATATATATATATATATATATATATATATATATATATATATATATATTTTCTTCTTCTTCTTTCGGCTGTTCCCGTTAGGGGTCGCCACAGCGGATCATCCGTCATGATCCGCATACTGATTTGGCTTAGGTTTTACGCCGGATGCCCTTCCTGACGCAACCCTGCTCGCCTATTACGACACAGAGATAAGGATTGGATTTTGCCATGATTCCGGGCTGCCCTACACCCTCTCATAGCGAGGCCCAGCACAGAGCTCCCATCCTCAAGCAATCCTCCAACCCAAGCCTCCAAGTAGCCGGATTACGGGCGCACGCCACTACGCCCGGCATGTATGTATGTATGTATGTATGTATGTATGTATGTATCTTCTTCTTCTTCTTCTTCTTTCGGCTGCTGCCGTTAGGGGTCGCCACAGCGGATCATCCGTGTGATCCGCATAGTGATTTGGCACATGTTTTACGCCGGATGCCCTTCCTGACGCAAACCTGGTCGCCTCTTACGACACAGGGATATGGTACACCTATTTTAACCGGGGTATACACTGGCCCAGTATACTGCTACTCATTTCGCTGACCTCGGAAGGATGACAGGCTGAGTCAACCCCCTGGTGTATTAATTCAGTGGCCCAACGGGGCTTGAACTCAGGACCTTTTGGATCCCAAGCCACTGCCCTAACCACTGCGCCAACACCAGGCTTGTATGTATATATGTATGTGCATATATATATATATATATATATATATATATATATATATATATATATATATATATATATATATATATATATATATATATATATATATATATATATATATATATATATATATATATTACCAAGCTTGCACACTAAAAACTCGGCTCGCCGTCACATGATCCCTATGAAATTGCTGTGGTATTTAGCGGACATGCCGCCAATGTTTGGGAAGTCTTGGCGTTCCATAGTACCACTTGCATTTTGCACAATGCGTATTTTTGGCATTCCCCGTGTACGGTCTGTCATCTGCTACCAGCTATGTTGTACTGCTATCCCGTGCATGGGCACGGGTATCACTCGTATATATATATATATATATATATATATATATATATATATATATATATATATATATATATATATATATATATATATATATATATATATATATATATATATATATATATATATATATATATATATATATATATATATTGTGACGTCCACGGGACTTGAATAGTCCCGACAACGTAGAATGAGCCGAAACTATGGAGGCGGTTTATTTATTTATAACCCAAACATGGCGGTTCTAATTGCTCTACCGCAAACGGGACGAGGAAGGTGGCACGAGTCACTTTTCACTGAGTTGATGATGTTTATTCGTTTTTACTATTAACCAGAAATAACAAGACTCTTCAAGAAGAGGGATCCGGGGCGATTCGACGGGATGGTGTGGGATCGGGCGTGGGGAAAAACACAGACAATTCCAATGAATATACAGATCTTAATCCCTCTAAGGCGCCAAGCACACACACACACACACACACACACACACACACACACACACACACACACACACACACACACACACACACACACACACACACACACACACACACACACACACACACAAACACACACACAGAACGTAGCTATTTCTGGTGGTCAGGCTGGACCGTGGTGTGGACGCAACTGTCCCTGGATCGGCGTCGGACGAGCTGGCCTTGCTCTCGTCAGGGGGGGGCAGGAGAAACCGTGGTGCTGTCGACCTCCTGGTCTTGGCCCAAGTCCGCTCACAGCCGCCAGGGAACCAGTTCTGGTGCCAAGTTGCGAGCAGGAGAGGGAGGCAGGTCCGCCCACCGTTCGACCCCGTACTCCGAGTCAGCAGAACCCCAGAGCCAACCAAGGTGAGGCACGAGGCTCAGCAAGGCTCCCAGACACGATGAGGAACACGATC
The DNA here is from genome assembly GCF_056783735.1 of Eptatretus burgeri. NCBI lineage: Eukaryota > Metazoa > Chordata > Myxini > Myxiniformes > Myxinidae > Eptatretus > Eptatretus burgeri. The sequence continues at coordinate 95,532,718 of NC_140964.1, read as the reverse complement.
GAATCAGCACAACAACAAGGATGCTCTCCGCGCAACAGCCTCCACACCAAAAAAACACAATCGTTTTTGTCCCGATCTTCTTCCTCTTCCTTTTCGACCCCGAACAGAACCTTTTTATTCTCCTGTCCTCGTCACTTCCAATCGAGCCGTTTATTGGCCCACCGCCGTCGCCTTCTGCCAATCGTGATCACGGGGCGGAGCCATCCGCTGCACTGTCCGGTGACGTCACGGCCAGTCTCCAGAGAATACCAAAAGGGGTTTACGCAGACACACTTACCCTATCCCGTGTCCCTATCTAATTACGTGACAATTATCATTTCCCCCTTGAAGAAATGAACATTTACTAGACACTTATCACCACTGA